>NW_004955475.1:12033873-12104004 GCF_000276665.1 Chinchilla lanigera
GGGACCTCACATACACTAGGCAAGCACTCCACCATCGAACTACTTGTCAGCCCTTTTCATTTTGAGATAGGGTCTCATTAAGTTGCCCAGGCTGGCCTTGATCCTTTTGCCTTAGCCACTGGAGTAACTGGGATTACAGGTGTACTCTAATGGTCAGCGCATAGGTGTTTTTTAAGAAGATGATTGAACTACCTGATGACAAAGAACATATACTTCACATGGTCCTTATATGGTATCTGGGCCAGAAAAATACCTAATATACATCTGTTAAGTTGATTTGCCACAATCTATGCATAACTGAAGAGATAAAATACATATTTGTTACCACTGTGTTATAGCAGCTAGCTGGAATGAAAGAAAGTTCCAGATATTCTTTTCCCAAAAATCACCTGATCATCCCTGGAAAGATTATCAGTATGCTGAGGGGAAAAGCATACTTAAATGTTTTGAAGAACTGGATGAAGTATTCTTTAGGTCTTTATCAAGGGCAATGAAAAAGACCACTAATGAAACCTATGAATGAATGCAACAATCTTCCTGTCCCTCCAAAACTGCAACACCACAGTGGTGTGATATGCCCTTAAGTGTCTTTGACAAAATACACCTTTGAAAGAAAAATAAATATTGGTTATACCAAGAAAGTCCCTGGATGATGAGAATTATTTTGACTCTGCATTTGTTTAGTAGCTTTAATCCAAGACAAAATATAGGTAACATCTCCTCACATAAACTTCTGAGATGTTCCATTAGTTTTACTATAGTGAGATGTAAATATTGTTTCCATCCCACATTTCCAGCCCACACTAGCTCAATAGCTACAAAGAAAGGAGTTCTTTAGTATCAAATCATTTTACTAGTAACAAACACATCACAGTGTACCACAATGTCCATATATAGCCCAAAACAAAGAAGTCATGATATAAAAAAAATCAGATTTAGAAACAATACCATTGCAAATAACAGAAAGGGACTAAGTTATCAATAATGTTACAGTAATGTAACAGTTGTTTCATTTCTAGTTTTTCTTCTAGGTTTGTTCCTCTGAATATAATGATCTTACATGATTATAATGATGTAATAGTTACATCATATCTCAGTCAAAGAGCCTGACTTCAAGGGGGAAAAATAAAGAGATGTCAAGAATATGTTATGCTTACTTTCTGTAAAACTTTCCACACTTTTTGATAAAATCCAACTGGGACTCTATTCAGTGCTCCATCCAGCCTTCTCCGACGTTGCCATTGGCCTTGACGACTATCTTTAGATGTCTGTTGACCGTGTGTACTAGGAAAGGACCCACTACTTGGGGCCATACACATTCCAGGGGACTTGGGAGAAAAAGAATAGAAAAGAATACAAATCAAAAGTGATAGCTGCTGCTCTGATAAGGTATAATACCACAATGAACAAGAAACATATTCTGCAGAATTATAAATCACATATTGAGGGAAACAGATATATCATTAGTAGTGCTATAAATTTGTGTAATCCTTTTAGAAAGCCATAAAAATTTTGACAATATGGGACATTCGTAACTGGCTCTTTACACCTATTTATTTCTATTAAACTTATAGCTGGTCTATGGCTCAGTTTATTGTTCTCATAAGCCATAACATAAGCCTCAGTTTTTTTTTGTCTTTTTGAGACAGGGTCTCTCTATGCAGTTCAAGCTGGCCTTGAGCTCACTTTGTAGCCCAGGCTGGCTTTGAACTCACAGTGATCCTACTGCCTCAGCCTCTCAAGTGCTGGGGTTACAGGTGTGTGCCACCACATCTGGCCTCAACAAATTTAAAAGAATGGAAATCACACAAAGTATGTTCTCCAACTAGAAGTAATTAATTTTTAAAATTAATTTTAGTTGTACATTTTAGATTTACATAATAATCACATTCATCACAGGAAATTTGTTCCTGTATATGATATATCTTGCTCCTTCTTTTCTACCCAGTCCCCTCCCCTCACTTCAACTCCTCTTTTACAAAACGTTTGCTTCCATGTTTTCCTCCTATTCTTTTTTCTTTTCCATTCTTCTCCCCTCCCCTGTTTCTCTCCCTCTCTTTTTTTTGTACCGGGGATAGAACCCAGGATCTTGTGCTTGCCAAGCAGGCACTGTGCCACTCAGCTATATCCCCGGTCCTTCCTTCCCATTTGAACATTTTTTTCTTTATTTAAACATGTGTGTCTGATTTATTTCATTTATGAGTATGGTCTCACGGTGTATCCATTTACCTAGAAATATCTGAAGTTTATCCTTCTTTATGGCTGAGTAGAACTCCATTGTATAAACAACCATATCTCCTTTATCCATTCATCTATTGATGGGCATCTGGGCTGTTTCCAAGATTTGGCTATTACAAATTGTGCTGCTATAAACATGGGTGCACATATATCACTGTGGTGTGATGCTTTTATTTCTTTTGGGAAGATACCAAGAAGGGGAATAGCTGGGCTGAATGGGACTTCTAGTGCTAGTTTTTTGAAGAGTTGCCTCACTGATTTCCACAGTGGTTGCACCAGTCTGCACTCCGACCAAGAGTGGAAAGGGTTCCTTTTTCCCCACAGCCCCACCAGCATTTGTTATTGGTTGATTTCTTTTTCTTTCTTTCTTTTTTTTTCCGGTACCGGGAATCAAACTCATGACCTCGCACTTGCCAGGCAGGTGCTGTGCCGCTGAGCTAAATCCCCAGACCCTATTGGTTGATTTCTTGATGGCAGCCATTCTTTCTGGAGTGAGATGGAATCTCAGAGTTGTTTTAATTTCTCAAATAACTAGAGAGACCGAACATTTTTCATATATTTATTTACCATTTGTACTTCTTCATCTGAGAAGTGCCTATTCATTTCAGATGCCCATTTTTGCACTGGGTCTTTAAATTTGTGAAGTCTGGTTTTCTTGAGCTCTCTCTATATTCTAGATATTAGTCTTTTGTCTGAGGAACAGCTAGCAAAATTTTTTCCCACTCTGTTGGTTGTCTCTTCATTCTGTTGGTGGTTTCTTTTGCTAACCATGATCAAATTAAGTTAGAAATCAGTAACAGGAAAAAAATTTAGTAAACTAAAAAATACATGGAAATTAACATACTCCTAAATAACACATGTATTAAGGAAAAAAGTCATAAGGAAAATTGGAAGTACTCTGGGGTGAATGAAAATGCAACATATGAAAACTTATAGTATATAGATAAAACAGTGATTAAAAATAAACACAGTATAAATGTTTGTGTTAAAAAGTTTTAAAATCAGCTGGGCATGGTGGCGCACACCTGTAATCCCAGCACTCGGGAGGCTGAGGCAGGAGGATCGTTGTGAGTTTGAGACCACCCCGGGCTACAAAGTGAGCTCAAGGCCAGCCTGAACTGCATACTGAGACCCTGCCTCAAAAAAGACAAAAAAAAGTTTTAAAATCAATAACCAATGCTTCCACCTTACGACAACAAAGAGATAAGAACAAACTAAAATGAAAGTAAGCAGAAGGGTGGAACTAATAGAGATCAGAGTAGAGAGAAATGACAGAATAGGAAAACAATAGAGAACAATCAATAAAGCCAGAATTTGTTCTATGAAAACATCAACAAATGAATAACTGTTTGGGTGGATGGACCAAGAAGAGAGAAGAAAGAAGGAAATGACATCAATTCCAATAGAAAGGATCATAGGACATACCATCAGTGGCCATATGCTAACTGTGGTGGATTGACCTGGTGGTCAATTTGTAGCACTCAGCTGAACCGAATCAGTGTGGTGCTGGGTGTCAAGGGCCCACCTGAGGATTGATGCCAACAGCATAATGAAGAGAACTGGAGAGGAAGAGGTGGGGGGCTGCTGTTTCTGGAGGAGCTTGTCACACTGGCTTTCCCGATGAACTTGGCTGTTCTCATTGTCGGAGGAGCTTAGGACCTGGATTTTGCGGAGAATGGCTGCAGCTCACTTTGGGGGTGTGGTGTGATGCTTTTAATTCTTTTGGGAAGATACCAAGAAGGGGAATTGCTGGGCTGAATGGGACTTCTAGTCCTAGTTTTTTGAAGAATTGCTTTGAGCATGGCTTCCTGGCTCAGGAGGGGAAGATGGTGCAGTGTTCAGTCTCCTGGAGAAGCTTATTGTGTTGGCTTTCCTTTTTTTTTTTTTTTTTTTCGGTTTACCAGGAATCAAACTCACGACCTTGTGCTCGCCAGACAGGAACTTGTGCCACTGAGCTAAATCCCCAGCCCAGTGTTGGCTTTCCAGATATGAACTCAGCTGTTCTCATAGTTGGAGGAGCTCAGGGCCCCGTTGACACTGAGGATGGCTGTGGTACCTTCTGGGGGAGCTCTGGTCCTTACTTTGAGTGTTGTTTCCTGGCTCCAGTGCAGATTCCTCAGCCTGATGGCACAGATCTTCATCCCCCTGGCCCAGACTTTCTAGCTTCTACTGCTGACCTTTGGGCTTTCCCAGTGGAGATCCGTGAAACAGGCCTGCATGAGACAGTGTCGTGGGTTCTTGCCCTCCAGTTGGATTCTAGGAGGGCATTGTCACCGTCTCTAGGTCTTCAACTGGACTCATGCAGGACTTTGTTGTGAGATCCAGGCCCTCAGCTAGATTCTTTGGGTCTTTAGTGTGTGTACAGATTTCCTGCACTCTTTTGTACTTGACTCCTCGGGTGACTACTATAAAATAATCCTATAAATTATGCATCCAGTATTAAATTGTTTCCCTTGCATACCCTGACTACAACACTAACAAATCACATAACCTAGATGAAACGGACAAATTCCTAGAAAGACATAAATTACCCAAACTGATTAAAAGAAAAAGAAAATCCGAATTGATTTATAACAGAGAGATCAAACTAGTAAGTGTAAAAGTTCCTACAAGAAAAGCCCAAGCACAGATGGCTTCTTTGGTTAGTTTTATAAAACATTTGAAAATAAATAACACTGGATATTTACAAACCTTCCAAACAAGAGAAGTAAATACTTCCCAACTCATTCTATGAGGCCAATATTTCCCCAATACCAAACTCAAAGATATCACAAGAAAAGAAAATTGCCGTGTAATACCCTGATGCAACAATCCTCAACAAAATACCAGCAAACTGAATTCAGTGATATATTAAAAGGAGTATACACTATGATGAAGTGGAATTTATTCTAGGAATTCAAGGTTTTAAAAAATTAAATATCAATTAATACAATATCAATAGGATAAAAACCATATCATATGAATAAAAGCAAGTTTTTTTTTTTTTTGGTTTTTCTCCCGTACCGGGAACCGAACTCACGACCTTGCGCTTGCCAGGCAGGCGCTTTTGCCGCTGAGCTAAATCCCCAGCCCCAAATAAAAGCAAGTTGTTTGGGTTTTTTTTTGTCATTTTGAGACAGGGTCTCACAATGCAGTTCAGGCTGGCCTTGAGCTGACTCTGTAGCCCAGGCTGGTCTCGAACTCTCAACGATCCTCCTGCCTCAACCTCCCAAGTGCTGGGAATACAGGCGTGCGCCACCACGCCCAGCAATAAATGCAAGTTGTATCCAAGAAGTATTTAGCCAAATTCAACATGCCTTTATGATAAAACACCCAAAAATCACAGAACAGAAGGCAACTTCTTCAATTTCACAAGATGTTAGACTTTTTTTAACAATGCAAAGCTAATGAACACTGATGCTTTCCTCCTAAGAACAGAATAAGACAAGGGCACCTGCTCTTGGTACTTTATTCAACATTGTAGTGGAGGTTTTAAAAGGCAAAAGATTTATTCGATCTGAAGAGAAACCAGAGTTGTAGTGAAGGTTTTAGCTAGAGCAACTGAGCAAGAAAATAAAAGTTATCCAGATGGGAAAGAGGAGTAACACTGTTTCTATTTGCAGATAGCATGGTCTTATATACAGAAAATCTAAGGAATTCACTGAAAACAGCTACAACAAATAAATGTGTTTAGTAAAGTTGCATGAGGTAAGATCAATAGTAAAAATCATTGTATTTCACTTGAATAGATATTTCACCAAAGAAGACATGTGACTGACCAATACCCACATGAAAAATACTCAGCACCACTAATCATCAGGGAAATGCAAATCAAAACCACAATGAAATATCACCTCACCTCAGGAAGAATGTGTATTATTAAAAAGACTAAGAAGAGCAAGTGTTGGTGGAGACAAGGAGAGAGGGGACACGTCTCACTGGAAATGTACACTGATGATGGAAATGTAAAATGGTACAGTTGCTATTGAAAATAGTAACAAGGTTCCTCAAAAATAATATACATTAACATTATTCTGTCTTACAGAAAAGGAAGGAAATCTTATAGTATACAACATGGACAAACATGGAGAACATTATGCTAAGTGAAATAAGATTGTTATAGAAGGATAAAAACTATATAATCAACTATGTGAGCTATCTAAAATAGTCAAACTCACAGAAGCAGAGCATGAAATAGTGGTTACCAGGGGCTGGGGAGAGGGAAAAATGAGTACTTACTGTTCAATGGGTATAAAGTTTCAGCTTTAAAAGATGAATAAATTCTAGAGATCTACTTTACAACTTCATGACTATATTAATGATACTGTATTGTACACTTAAATTTTTTGAAAAGGGTACATCTTGTGTTTTACAGCTAAAATTATAAAACTCTTAAAAGAAAAAAATAGGATTAAGTCTTTTTGACGTTGGGTTAGGCAAAGTCTTTTTAGATATGACAATAAAAACATGAGCAACAAAAGAAAAGTAGATAGATTGGATTTTGCAAAAATCAAAAAAGGTTTTGTTTTTCAAAGATCAGTAAGAGAGTGAAGATGCAACCCACAGAATGGGAGAATATATTTACAAATCACATGTCCTATAAGGGAATTATATCCAGACTATGTAAAGAATCATTGTGACCCAACAATAGAAAGATAAATAACCCAATTAAAAAGTAGGGAAAGGGCTGGGGATAGAGGTCAGTGGCATAAGCACTTGCCTGGCAAGCCTAAGGTCATGAGTTTGATTCCCGGTACCAAAAAAAAAAAAACCAAAAAAACCACAAAAACAAAAACAAAAAAAAAAAACCTCAAAAAGTAGGGAAAGGGTTTGAATTGAAATTTCTCCAAAGAAGATAAACTACTCCCCAGTAGTTTGAAAAGCTGCGCCATATGATTAGCCACCAGGAAAATGCAAATCAACACAACGATATACCACTTCAGACCCAGCGTGATGGTCACAGTAAAAAATGACAATTTTTTTTTGGTCTTTTTGAGACAGGGTCTCACTATGCAGTTCAAGCTGGCCTTGAGCTCACTTTGTAGCCCAGGCTAGTCTTTAACTCGCAATGATCCTCCTGCCTCAGCCTCCCGAGTGCTGGGATTACAGGCTTACACCACCACGCCCAGCTCCTAAAAATGACAGTTTTAAGGGTTGGTCAGGATGTGAAGAAATCAGAACCCTCATACTTTGCTGGTGAGAATATAAAATGGTGCAACCTCTTTAGAAAAGCTTGGGCAGTTCCTCAGAATGCTAAACCTCATTATATATGACCTAGTACTTTCATTCCTAGATATATATATCCATAAGCAACAAGGAATGGGAAAAAAAGAAGCAAGATATACCATGGACAGGTACAAATTTCTATGATGAATGCTATCATGTATATCAAATAAAATGAAGTTAAATGAATATGTACCAATAAAATAAAAAATTTAAAAAGAAAAATATGTCCATATAAAAACTTGTACATAAAGATTCATAGCAGCATTATGTCCATCAACTTATGAGCAGATAAATAAAATGTGGTGCATCAATACTACAGGATATTATTCCACAATAAAAAGGAATGAAGAATTGATACCTGCTACAACAGAATGAACTGTGAACAAATCATACTAAACATTGAAATACATTGGTGAAAGTGGTTATTTGATAGTTTAGATCCAGAAATAAATATAAATGGAAGATAATAGAAATACTTTCTAAGTAATTTTCATATTTTAATTGCCTACAATCATTACGATGTAAAAGAGAAGAGTGCTCCAAAACATTTCTATTAATAAATGACTACCACACGTCTGTCAAGCAGATGAACTAATGTCTAACTAATTTTTATTGTCCCATCTTTAGTACCAAGATCCTAGGCTGATGATAGTGAGGGCAAACCAGAAAGGATAAGTACGTGATTGAGTAGAATTCAGACTGTTTTCTAAAATGAAGTATTCATAGTTTTGAGTTTTTAGATAAAGCCTTCTTTTATGTCTCTGTCCTCTATTAATGTGGATATGACAGTTATTAATTTATTATACAGTATTTGGTTAAGGCTAACCAAAGCATTGTTTCTAATAGTTTTCCATTTTTTGTTTGATGGTACCTGGCCCAAAACTTTTTAGTCTGTGAGATCTGAAGTCATACGCCATTATGAACCATTGATTTATACCAAAGAAATTTAGGTACCAGTCTTCCTAGACTGTAAGCTTCGTGAGGGCAAAGACTAAACCCATTTTATTCACTATTGTATCTTCAGTGCCTGACACAATGTTGGCACTCAGTTAAAATTTACTAAATGCATTCATACTCAGGAGAACAGTGGTTTTGAGAATGAAAAGTGTATCAGGATCACCTAAGACATTTATTAAAATGCAGGATGCTAGGCCTTACCTCCAATCTTTTAATTCAGTATACCTAAGACTAGGGCAGGGATCAAGAATTAGCATTTTAAATAAATTACTAGGTGATGCTGATACTGTCTAATACACTGCCCAGTGCAGAGAAGAATGTAATAAATTACACTAGTTGAAAGAATAAACATATACTTAACAAATGCTTATTAAACTGAGTTTGTTTTCTGAAATGGAAAAGAGGTTAAAGTTGAATTCTTTTTCCTCCTTTTTGGGACAGAAATAGTTTTCCCCATATATGAAGTTGATTATTCTTATTTTAGTTCTTGATTGATTATATTTTCCCACAACTTAGTCAAATCACTTGTGAATGGACCATAATACAAGATAATAGCAGTTACCAGTAAAGATGGTGACATCAAATCTACACCTGAGGGATGACCACCATTGGCCTATGAAGAAAACAAAAGAAAAAAAGAAAAAAATTAAAAGAGATGAGGCAAGGCAACCATTACTTGTATTTTTAAAAGTTAGCAGTAGTGTAAAACTATGAGTCATTCAAGGCACTAGTCAGCCATGCTATGATTTAAAGCTGCTGAAATAGCTTCACTCTAGACGTCAGAGTAAATTGTAAAATACGTTAAAATAGCTTGAAAAGATTTTGTCCAGAAAAGAAAGCACTGATGAGTAGTAGAGAAAAATGCTTAGAAAAATATAAAATGCCAGACAGGGATGTCAGGATGGAAATCAATATTTAGAAATAAGAAAGTATTGAAAATTCAGGGCTCTCAGTTCTCTAAATTATAATCCTAATGATCTGGGCTCTCTTGAGACCTACAGATGGCAGCTGTGTAGAAAAAATTAAATGAAGTAGATAGGTAGATCAAGTCTTAATATCATATTAATTCAGCTGGGAAGATAGACTTCAAGTTCTATAATGAAATTGTAAGTAATACTGTGTGATTAAAAACAATTGTAAATGTTTAGCCAATCTCTCTCAACCAAAATGAAGATCGTTACCCAACATCAGTTTAACTATTCAGTATTGAATGTTCTTTTCCCTTTTAAGCAGGAAAATGTTCAGATTATTCAAATTACCTGGGAAAAATTATAAAGACAACACCTTTTTTTAAAAAAACAACACAAGGCCTTTAATTTCATTCTTGCCCTTGCATAAATGTAAATGTCAAGGGTATTTGATGAGTGTACTCAAATTAAGTTTATTTCAAATTAAACTTTAAGCATTGGCTCACTGTTATGGTTTGTGTCTGGATATCCCCCCAAATCCTCATGCAATCATGGGGTGGGCTTCTAGATTTTGGACTGATTCATGGTCCAAGCTACAATACAGTGTTTGGTAACTCCCTAACTCCCAGACTGATTTAGAGCCTTCTTCCCTGCATGTCCACAATACCTTTCCTATATCTCTCTCATGGCAATGATAAAGGTTGAATTTGGGAACAAAACAGGAAAAGGATTTTTATTCTATTTATTTTTGTGGTTCTGGGATCAAACTCAGGGCCTGATGCATGGTAGAATTGAAAACAGACACCTCTCCTCCCATTAGGGATTGAGTATAGGGCTTTCACCCTGAGCTATATACCCAGTACCCCCTCCCCATTTTATTTTGAGACAGGTCAGACTAAGTTGCTCAGGTTGGGCTCAAATTTGTGATCCTCCTCCCTTAACCTCCCAAGGTGCTGAGATCACAGGTATGTGCTACCATGCTTGACTTTTAAAAATAGTTTTAAAAAACTGATGTCATCACCCAATCTGATATTCTCACTAGTATATATTCTTAAAGGTAATATGTCTACTTGTAGTTTTTTTTTTTTTTTTTTTTTTGGTTTTTTGGTTTTTCTCCGGTACCGGGAACCGAACTCACGACCTTGCGCTTGCCGGGCAGGCGCTTTGCCGCTGAGCTAAATCCCCAGCCCCTACTTGTAGTTTTATAAAGAAAAGTAATTTCAAAATTGAATGTCAGTCTGAATGAGCAACCTGAGTCTCAATTTCTCACTACATGATGCAAGTTACTTTCCTTCTAAAATTAACATAGTAGCTCAGTCCAACAAAAGGAAAGCTATCTATAAATTATTGTTATAAATGAGAAACGAACAAATGACTTCATTGTTTGTTACTATTTTTAAAAAGGCTGTGAGCTCATGCATGTTATATAGAACTAAAGACAAGTTAAGGTATGTTAAAGGATCCCTACTAGTATCACCTGACTTTCAGATGAGAGAGACAGTCTACGAAATTCCACCTGAAAAATAAATGGTGCAAATTATACTCAGGAGATAAAGGCAAATAAATAATCCCAATGAAGTCTGATTACAAAAGAATGTTCTTAAATATGACAATATCCCAGGTAACATCTTTACCTGCTTCATCTCACTTTTTAACTGCATGATCCCAGTTCGTTCTGTTTTGGTTGCTCCAACAGCACCAATCTCATGGATAGAAATAGCAGGACTGAGATTTGTATCAGTGGGACGAACTATATAGCATGAGGGATTAAAGAGAAAAACAGGATAGTTAGGCTCAGCATTTTTCTCCATCATGCAAAAGCAGATATATGTCCTTTTATTTGTAACTTTATTTTATTTAAATTTTTGTCTTATGAAAAAATAAAACAAAATTTCATAACAAAATAAGAGAATAGCAATAGTTAATACACTCTGTGTTATTATCTGATAGAGACTACTACAAAGCAGCCCTGAGAAGGACTTAAATTAACCAACTGGTTTTTCATGTTTACTTGTGAGGCTGTCCAAGGCCTAGGCTCCTTGTCTAGAGCTGGGTGGTGAACTCAGAGTAAAGCTCTGTGAGTCACTAATCCCTACTAAGGCCTGCAATGGCAGGTGAAGCCAGAAAGTCTCAAAGGATAAAACAAGATCACAGCCAAGGACACCTGGATCCAACCTGAACTAGATGAAGACTATAGGCTCAAGCATCTAACTCCTGCGTCGATTAATTTAATACCTTACTTGGAAAATTCGTTGAGTGGTTCAACTCTTCTCGAGTACTCCCCTCCCTTCTTCTGATAACTAAATAAATACAGGCCACCCAGAGAAGGTCTTGATCTTAGCCCTGAGAGAATCTTGAATTCTGTGAGAGGGCTTTGATCCTCCTAGAGCCCTGAAATCATTCCATTTGCCTCTTTTTATTTAGCCTTCACCATACACTTGTTGGGGAGATTGCAGACCTGATCAGCCCGCATTAACTAAGGGATACTGTTAACCTGATAATTATCCTCAAAGTAGTTACTTAGGGTACAAGACATAGATCAAAGAGTCTCACAAAGAAGACACAGATAATAACACAAAACTTTCTTTAATACGAACTAAAACTAGTAGTATAAATGAAACAAATGAGCATATATATTGAAATATTTTTGAAACAATAGAATAGGTAATTTGGGGAAGCACATGAACTTCTCCTTGCTTCCTATTCACCTCTCTCTTTCTCTCTCTCTCATCTATCTATTTGTCTGTTTGTCATGTAAGGGAAACCATGAATATTTAAGTTTGTGTGTCTGGTCTGACTTACTTCACTGAACATTATGTTCACAAGTTGCATCCATTTACCTATGAATGCCTAAAGTTTATATTTATTTATGATAGTGTTATACTCCATTATGTATAAATATCACATTTTCCTTATCCATTCATCTGCTTATGGATATATATACTGTTTTCAAGATCTATCTGTTATAAAGTGCACTGCTATAAATATGGATATGCATGTGTCCCTGTAATATGATGATTTCAACTTTTGGGAAGATACCTAGAAGAATATATTTTTGGGAATAGCTGAGTAAAATGGAATTCTCTATTTTAAAAATGAATTTTATTGGTATGATTTAGATATACATAATGATCACATTCATCATAAAGAATCTGTACTCACACATGAAACATCTTGATTCCTCTTTCTTTCCCCCATCCCCCTTTCAAACTCTTTCCCCCTCTTTATTTACAAAGCTTTGTTTCCATTTTACCTTTCTTTTCTCACTTTTTCTTTTCCCTTTCTTCTTTCCTTCCCCTTCTCCCCCCAGCTCCCCTTCCATTCTTAAAATTAAATTTTTTATTGTTTATTGGTACAATTTAGATATACATAATGATCATAGTCATCACAGGGAATTTGTGCCTGTACATGATATATCTTGATTCCTCTTTTCTTCCCATTTCCCTTCCCTCCCTCCAACCCCTCTTCCCCTCCTTATTTACAAAGATTTGTTCCTATTTTATCCCTCTTTCTCATTTTTCTTCTCCCTTACTTCTTTTCCTCCTCTGCCCTCCCTAGTTCCCCTTTCCTTTTGAACAATTTGTTCCTGTTTCACAATATCTATTATACATTTTGGTTCTTATTTATTTCAGTTTCTCACACCACAGAGACAATGCAATATTTACATGCATCTGATTTATTTCACTTAAGAGTAAGGTCTCAATGTCCCTCTCTTTAGCTATGAATGTCTCAAGTTTATCTTTCTTTATGGCTGAGTAGCACACCACTGTATAAAAAAAACCCCTATCTTTTCTATCCATTCATTCGTTGATGAACCTTTGAGTTGTTTCCAAGATTTGGCTATTACAAAATGTGCTGCTATAAACAGGGCTGCACGTATATCACTGTGGTATGAGGCTTTTATTTCTTTTGGGAAGATACCAAGAAAGGAAATAGCTGGGTTAAATGGGACCTCTAAACTTAGTTTTATGAAGAATTTCCACACTGACTTCTACAGTGGTTGCACCAGTCTTCACTCCCACCAATAGTGGAGAAGGGTTCCTTTTCCCCCACAGCCCCAGCAGCATTTATTGGTTGATTTATTGATAGTAGCCATTCTTTCAAGAGTGAGATGGAATCTCAGTGTTGTTTTAGTTTCTCATAATATTGAACATTCTTTCATATATTTATTTGTCATTTGTACTTCTTCATATGAATAGTGTGTATTCATCTCAGATGCCCATTTTTGAATTGGGTTTTGAAATTTGGAGGGTCTGAATTTTTCAAATTTTTTTTGGTACTGGGAATTGAATTCAGGACCTCACGCTTGCCAGGCAGGTACCATGCTGCCGAGCTATGCCCCTAGCCCCCTCAATTCTTTATATGTTCTAGATATTAGCCCTCTGAGGAACAATGGGCTAAAATTTTTTCCCACTCTGGTAGTCATCTTTTTACTCTGTTGGTGATTTATTTTGCTGTGCAAAAGCTTTTTAATAAGATGTGATCCCAGTTGTTGATTCTTTGTGATAGTCCCTGTACAATATGGGTCTTGTTCATAAAGTCTTTGCCTACACCAATGTCTTCAAGAGTTCTACCCATTCTTTATTCCTGCATATTTAGTGTTTCTGTTTTGATATTTAGATCTTTGATCCATTTTGATTTTAGTTTAGTGCATAGTGAGAGACATGGGTCTAGTTTTAGTCTTTGGCATATGAAAAGCCAATTTTCCCAGCACCATTTATTAAAGAGGCTGTCTTTCTTTCAGTGAAGGTGTTTGGCCCTTTTGCCAAAGATAAGGTGGCTGAGTGTGTCTGGAGTTGTTTCTGCATTGTTGAATCTGTTCCATTGACCCTCAGGTCTGTTTTTTTTTTTTCCTTCATGCTGTTTTTATCACAGTAGTTCTATAGTATAACTTCAAGTCAGGGATTGTGATGTCCCCTGACTTGCCTTTGTTGCCCAGAATTGCTTTTGCTATTCTAGGTCTCTTCTGGTTCCAAATCAATTTTACAAATGTTTTCTCTAGTTCTCTGAGGTATGTTAATGGTATTTTGATTGGGATTGCACTAAATCTTTATAGCAATTTTGGGAGTATGGCCATTCTCACTATGTTGGTTCTGCCTACCCAACAGCGAGGGAAAGCTTCCCATTTTCTGATATGCTTTTCAATCTCCCTTTTCAGAGTACTATAGTTTTCAATGTAAAGACCTTTTACTTTCTTTATTAGATTGATTCCTGGGTATTTCATTTTTTTGAATGCTATTGTGAAAGGTTTTGTTCCCCTAATATCTCTCTCAGTGAGTTTGTTATTTGTATACAGGAATGCTATTGATTTTTGAGTTTTGACTTGTAGCCAGGTATGCAACTGAATTTGGTTATTAAATCTATAATAAAATACAGAGAAATAGTTTCTCTGTTTTTATCCTTATTTTGCTTTCTTTTTCACTGGTTATTTAGTTTGGGAAACATTCTCTTTTTAGACCCATTTTTTTTGCCAAGAGTGCAAAAGTGAATAGCAGACTGGTATGGCTTGTGTCTAGATGTCCCCAAAAGGCTCATGTGGTCATAGGTGGGGCTTTTCGGAGGTGGTTGGACCTGGAGTGTGTGATGCTGGAATTGATTCATGGTGCAGTGCTAGGATTAAGGTGAAACTGATTCATGATGTGATGCTGCCCCACCCTGGCTGTGAGTGCTATCCACCCTACAAACTGTGAACCAAAATAAACCTTTCTTCCTTTAACTTTGGGTGTCAGGTATTTTGTCAACATGAGAAGTAACCAAGACACCAACTAGCTAAAGAGATCTCCATACTAGCAACAAAGTCTTTCAAGTATAAGCACTAACAAATCTATGCACAAACAAAGAAAAAATAAAAAGCAGTAGAAACAGGAGAGAACAAGTCAACAAAATGCCTCCTAAAATGCCCAACTCCCCAGTAGTCAATCCATAAAACATCAAAGGGGAGGAAAGCAAAAGGTACACAGCCAAAATATTTGAAGAATAACAGAGGAGATTGAAAAGCAGATCAACAAGGTGCTTGGTAGACTCATAAAATATATCACTAATCAGACAATGGATGTAATAAAATGATCAGCGACCTTACAGAAGACACTAATAAAAAGCTAACTGAGCTACACAAATGATACAAAACTTGAATGAGTGGTTTAGCAGAGAATTAGTTAATGAAAAGATTTCAAACAGAAATCCAGGAGACTAAAAATTACATTGAAAGTATGGCAGCAGAAGTGACCAATGCCAGGATAGGATATCAGAATTAGAATGTAGGGATACTTTCAAAAACCAGTTACTCAGAGAAACTTTACAAAAAACAATTGAACATGAAAAATGGATCCAACTGCTGTTGGATGATGCAAAGAAGACTAATCTAAGATTAATTGGAACAAATGAAAAGAGCATAGAAAACTTGTTTACAGAAATAATAGCAGAAAACTGTCCAAATGTAGGAGAAGAATTAGTGAGGAATACAGATCCCAAAATACCCATGATCAAAAGACAAACTCTCCATGTCACATCATAGTCAAAATCCCCAGAAGTCCAACACAGGAACAAAATCTTAGAAACTGAGAGAACAGCAATGAATCACTTGTAAAGGTAGACATATTAGAATTACAGTAGGCTTCTTGACACAAAACTGAAAAGGCCAGGAGAGCTCAGAGTGAAGTGTTTCAACTCTTAAAAGATAACAACTTCCAACCCAGACTTATATATCCTATGAAGTTTTCTTTGAAAGTTGATGGAGAAATAAGGCATTTCCATGACCAAGACCACCTCAAGAAAAAAACCATGATTACCAAACTAGCTCTACAAAAATTCTCAAGGATATCCTAGAAAGAGATGATGAAACCAGAACACCAGAAAATCTGATACAATGAATACATTAGGCAGGGTGCATAGTTAAGTAGACAGGGAAGAAAAAAATGGAAATCAGTAACAGGGAAATAATGACAGGAATAAATCAGTATCTTTCAGTAATAAATTTTAATATGAACAGTCTCAATTCCCCATATCAAAAGACACAGATTGGCAGAATGGATCAAGAAACAAAACCCAATGATATGCAGTATATAAATAGCACATTTAATTAAAAAAGAAACTCAGAGATTAAAAATGAAAAGATTGAAAACAATATTCTATGCAGCAGGAACCTAGAAAAAAGCAAGAGTAGCTATCCTAATTTTAGCCAAAGTGGATTTCAAGCCAAAACAGATCAGAAGAGATAAACTCTCTACATATTAGGTAAATGAACTATTCAACAAGAAGAGATAACAATTATAAACATTTATGCACCAAAAACTCTCACACCCAATTTCATAAAACAAACACTACTGGACATGAAAAATCAGATAAACACCAATACAATTGTAATGGGGGACCTCAATACTCCAGTGTCACAAATAGATCAACTAGACAAAGAAATATCAGAGTTGAAATAAACTTCAGAACAAATGGACTTAATAGATATCTGAAGTGTTCCAACCAACAAAAACAGAATACAAATTTCTCATCAGCACATTGTGCTTTCTCCACAGCAGACCACATATTAGCCAATAAGCATTCTTACTAAGTGCAAAAGAATCAGTTATCCCATGCATATTATCAGATCAATGAAACTAGAAATCAATGGCAAGAGAAACCACAGAAATTATGCAAACATATTGAAATTAAACATAAACATGTTGAATAATCAGTGGATCTCAGAAGAAATCAAGGAAGAAATGATACAGCTCCTAGAATCAAACAGCACCACCAGTATAACATACCAGAACCTATGGGACAACATGCAGGTCTTAAGAGGAAACTTTATAGCTGTGAATGTCCACACCAGAAAAACATAGTGAGCTCAAGTAAATACTCTTTTGATACATCTCAAGATCCTAGAAAAACAAGAACAATCCAACCCCAAAGCTAGCATGAGAAAGAAATTATGTTAGAGCAGAAATAAATGGAATTGAGACTAAAAAACAATACCAAGAATCAATAAATCAAAGAGGTGGTTCTTTGAAAGACAACAAAATAGACAAACCCTTAGCCATTCTTACCAAAATAAGGAAAGAAAGGACCCAAATCCATGCAATTAGAAACAAAAAGGCAAAATAATAATGGATTATACTGAAATCCAGAAAATCATGTGTAACTACTTTGAGAACCTGTACTCAAATAAAATGGAAAATTTAGAAGAAATTGGTACAATCCTAGATACATAAGAACTACCAAAGGTGAACTAAGAAGATAGAAAAGTCAGAATAATTGAATATTAGTTCCTGAAATTGAAGAAGTAATTAACAAACTACCAACCAAAAAAAAAAAAAAAAACCCAGATCCTGATGGGTTCACTGCTGAATTCTACAAGAACTTTAGAGAAGATCTAATGCCAATACCCTTCAAATACTTCAATGAAATCAAAATAGAAGCAGTACTCCCAAATTCATTTTTAGAAGCAATGATTACCTTGATTTTAAAGCCAGAAAGGGGTCCAACCAAAAAAGAGAACCATAAGCCAATCTCTTTAATAAAAACAGATGTAAAAATCCTCAGGATACTGGAAAAAAAATGCCAAAAATAATAAAAAAACAAAAACAAAAACAAAAACAAACATACACCATGACCAAGGAGACTTCATCTCAGGGATGCAAGGGTGATTCCACATATGTAAACCAATAAATGTAGTGCACCACATAAACAGAAGCAAGAACAAAAACTTCATGATCATCTCAACAGATGCAACAAAAGCATTTGACAAAATCCAACATCTATTCACGATAAAAACCCTGAAGAAAGTAGGTATAGAATGATGTTATCTCAATTTATGCAAACTCATGGCCAACATAATATTAAACAGAGAGAAGTTGAAAGCATTCCCTCTAATTCCAGAACAACAGAAGGATGTTTGCTATCACTACTACTGTTTAATAAAAGTCCCCAAACATTAGCTAGAGCAATCAAGAAAGAGAAAGAAATAAAAGGAATGTGTATAGGAAAAGAAGTTAAATTATTATTAATTGCAAATGACACGACCCTCTACATAGAAGACTCTCTAAAAACTTCTGCAAAAGACTCCTAGAATTAATAATCACATTCAGTAATGTTGCAAAATACAAAGCTAACACTCAAAAATCTATAGTGTTCTTGTACACCAGTAATAAACTCACTAAGAAAGAAATTAGGGAAACAACACCTTTTATAACAGCATCAAGTAATATGAAATACTTAGGAATCAACCTGATCAAGGAAATGAAAGAACTCTCCAATGAAAATGATATTACTCTGAAAAAGGAGATTGAAGAGGATAGATACCAGAAAGTGGAAAGATATTCCCTGCTCATGGACAGGCAGAACCAATATGGTTAAAATGGCTATACTTCTAAAACTGATGTATGGATTTAACACAATCCTAATCAAAATACCAATAGCATAATTCCCATAACCATGGAAAACAATGTTCAAGTTAATATGGAACCAGAAGTGACCTAGAATAGCAAAAACAATCCTGAACAAAAAGGGAAAGGCAGGCGGTATCACAACCTCAGACTTCAAGTTACACTACAAAGCTACAGTATAAAAACAAGAATGGTAGTGGCAAAGAATTAGACTTTTGGATCAATGGAACAGGATAGAATATGTACAAATAGTTCCAGGCACACTCATCTACCCTATCTTTGGCAAAAGGGCCAAATATTTTTGCTGGAGGAAAGAGTCTCTTTAACAAATGGTACTGGGAAAACTGGCTACTTATACCCTGAACGTTGAATCTAGACCCATTATCCTTCACCATACATAAAACTAAAATCAAAACGGATCACAGATCTAAATATTAAAACAAACATTAGGGGGCCGGGGATATGGCTCAGCGGCACAAGTACCTGCCTGGCAAATGCAAGGTCCTGAGTTTGATTCCCGGTACCAAAAACACCAAAACCAAAACAAAATAAAACAAAACAAAAATAAATAAATATTAAAACAGAAACATTTAATCTGCTGGAGGGCAAACTAAGTAAAACCCTTGAAGACATACTGTAGGCAAGGACTTTCTGAACAGAGCCCTGGTTGCACAAGACATAATATCAAGAAACAATAAATGGGATCGCATGAAATTAAAAAGCTTCTGCACAGCAAATTAAACCACTGACAGATTGAAGGGAAAATCCACAGAATGGGAAAAAATTTTCCAGTTACTCATCAGACAAAGGGCTAAATATAGAATATATAAAGATCTCAAAAAAATTAGACCCCTCAAATTTTTATGCCTAATAAAAAAATGAGCATCTGAAATAAATAGACACTTCTCAGATGAAGAAGCACAAATGACCAATAAATAAATACATGAAAAAATGTCCAACACTACTGGCCATTTGAAAAATGCAAATTAGAACAACACTGAGATTCCATGTCACTCTAGAAAGAATGTTTACAGCAGTGATGACAAACCCATAGGTGCCACAGCAGGCTGTTTGCATCATTGAAGGCTCTAAAAGGTTTGCTATCACTAATCTATATTCAATAAACCAAATAATAACAAATGCTGGAGAGGCTGTGGGAAAAAAGGAACACTTCTCCATTGTTGTGGGAGTGTAAACTGGTACAACCACTACGTTAGGTGAAGTAAATTGGGCACACAAACTTAAACATTGCATAGTTTATCTTATATGAGAACTCCAATATATAAATAAACTGCAAAATAAAGAGTAGACAATAGGAAATAGCAAGACAGATCTTTGGCATATAGGAAGAGAACTGAAAGATGGAAGGGGAGTAGAGCGGAATGAGACTAATAAAAAAGAGGGAATTTTGAAGGGTTGTGTACATGCACCAAGTCCCTATGAGGAATGTGATCATCATGTACTACAAACATGCATAAACTATGTATATATACACATAAACATGTATATATAACATTTATATATGCATGTAAACATGTGCTACAAATACATATAGAATATATATACATATTATATATATGAAGGTGTTCAAGAGGTACAGGGAGGTGGAGGTAGGGAGGAGAGGGGGTAAAGTAATTGAGAAATGTCGTATACCCGTACCAAGTCCATACTGTACTAGAAACATGTGCCAATAAAAAGAGCCAGAGCTGAAATTAATAAAATTGAGACAAAAACAATTAATGAATAAAAGAGCTGGTTCTTTGCAAGAATAAACAAAATAGGCAAACACCTAGCCAATATTACCAAAGAAAGGGGAAAGACCCAAATCAATGCAATTAGAAATGAGAAACAGGAAATCATAACTGACACTGTCAAAATTCAGATTATTACTAACTACTTTGCGAAGCTGTACTCTAATAAAATGGAGAATTCAGAAGAAATGGATAGATTCCTAGATATATATGAACTACAAAAATTAATAAAGAAGATATAAAATCCATGAATAATCCAATATCAACAATGAAATTGGAGAAGAATAATAAAGCCAACAACTAAGAAAAGCCCAGGTCCTGGTAGGTTCACTGCTGACTATTACAAGAACTTTAAGAAGATATAATGGCAATATTCGACAAACTCTTAATGAAACTAAAAGGGAAGGAGTATTCTTAATTTTTTTTTGAGGCTAGCATTCCCTTAATCCCAAAACCAGAAAAGAATCCAGTCAAAAAGGAAAACTACAGACCAATCTCTGTAACACACTGCTGTTGCCTTACATGCATGACTCTCTCATTGGGAGGCCTGTACCACTAGTGGTACAAACAGATCTAATCGTATCTATTGGTCTTTTTACTAATAGAATTAATAGAAAGTCTATAAATGAACTGAATCTAGTTAGTTGCTTGAACTTGAATAATTACTGCCCTAATATAAGTATTAATTAATACAATTCATACCAATTGAAATGTACAATAATCAACAAATTTATTTCATTAAATTAAAAGAAATTTATTTATGTTTGTAAATTTCTTTAAAAATTTTATACATAAAGGTGTGTGACTTGTGCAGAGTGTGCAAAAATGTTCTAGTGAGTTTATTTTTTTGCAGCTGCAGTGGCTCCCATTTTTTCAGATATTTTTCAATGACAATCTAAATGCATCACTTGCATGCATTTATTGCGATCCTCAACAAGCTTTTAAAATCAAACTATGTTAGGTGAAGTAAACTGGGCACATAAACTTAAATATCACATAGTTTATCTTATATGAGAACTCCAATAATCTCTCTTTTAATATTTTTAATAATCTCTATTTTAATTTTAATAATCTCTCTTTTAATCTCTCATTGTATAGTTTTTTGATTTAAACTAAAATCAAAATAGATTAAAGGTATAAATATTAAAACAGAAGCACTTAATCTGCCAGAAGATAAAATAAGTAAAACTCTTGAAGACATAGGTGTAAGCAAGAACTTTCTGGACAGAATTCTAATTGCACAAGAAATAATGGCAAGAATCAACAAATGGGACTTATCAAATTAAAAAGCTTCCACACAGAAGAGGAAACAACCAACAGAGTGAAGAGACAGCCTACAGAATTGGAAAAAATTTTGCCAATTAATCCTTGGACAGAGGACTAATGTCTAGGATAGACAAAAAACTCAAGAAAACTTAACTGCCCCCAAATAACAGATCAAATTAAAAAATGGGCTACTGTAGCACTTGGGAGGCTGAGGCAGGAGGACTGCTGTGAGTTCAGGGCCAGCCTACGTTACCGAGTGAGTTCAAGACTAGTTTGAAATACACAGTGAGACCCTGTCTCAAAACACAAAACACAGCTTCACAGATCTCAATATTAAAACAGAAACACTAAATCTATTGGAAGAGAAAGTAGGTAAAAACCTTGAAGACATAGGGGTAGGCAGACAGTTCATGAACAAAAACCAAACTGCATGTGAAACACTTCAAAGAATCAACAACTGGGATCTCATTCTACTGAAAAGTTTCTGCACATCTAAAGAAATCACCAGCAGAGTCAAAAGAAAACCCACAAACTTGGAAAAAATTTTAGCTGACTGTCCCTCAGACAAAGGGCTTCTATCTAGAACATATAAAGAATTAAAAAATATCAACACCCCCCCTCAAATTCAAAGACCCAGTCCAAAGATGGGCAGCTGAGATGAATACACACTTCTCAGATCATGAAATAAATACATGAGAAAATGTTCAACATCATTAGTCATTCGAGAAATGCAAATTAAAACAACACTGAGATTCCACCTTACCCCAGTAAGAATGGCTAGCATTAAGAAATCAACCAATAGCAAATGCTGGCGAGGCTGTGGAGAAATAGGACCCCTTCTTCACTGCTGCTGGGAATGCAGACTGGTGAAACCACTGTGGAAATCAGTTTGCAGATTCCTCAGAAAACTAGGTCTAAAGGTCTCATTCAACCCAGCTAGTCCTCTTCTGGGTATTTTCCCAGAAGATCTCAAAACATCATATTACAGCGATATATGTGCAACTATGTTCATAGTGGCACAATTTGTAATTGCTAAATTGTGGAAGCAACCCAAATGTCCATCCACCAAGGATTGGATAAGAAAATTGTGGTACTTTTATATAATGGAATATTACTCAGCTGTAAAGAAGGATAAACTCGAGGCTTTTATAGGTAAATGGTCACAACTAGGGACCATACTCATAAGTGAAATAAATCAGACCTGCATGTGCAAGCACCACATTGTCTCACTAGTGTAAAACCTGAAAGAGTTAATTTAAACTAGGAGGTATGATAGACACTGTGAAATGATAGGAAAACACTCAAGGGTGAAGGGCAACTGGGATGTGGGAAAAGAGAAGGGAAAGAAGGAGAAATTTTGTATGTATGTATATACAGGATAGTTAACATAGTTGATCTACTGTCTTCTATTTCTTTGCTGAAAGGAACTGTCAATGAGTCCTTGACTGAACAATATTGCATGTCTCTACCTGTTTTCATGAGAAACCACTTTGAAGCTATCAATATGTAATACAACAAGCATTGTTAATTTCCTACCACTTTGTTTGTCACTCTGGATTGTCTGTATTGTTCTTTTGCTATTTTGTAAAAGGTTGTCAGTCTGTTGAGGTTTTCCTCCTTTTATTTTTAAAATAAATTAAAAAACAAAACACAAACAAATGGGCTCTTGAAATAAAGACAATTCTCAGAGGAAGAAATACAAATTGCTAATAAATACTTGAAAAAATGTTCAACCTCTGACTATTAGAGAAATGCAAATTAAAATAACACTGAAATTCCACCTACTCCAGAAACATTAGCTTTCATCAAGAAATCAGAAAAGAGAAAATGCAGGCAAGGCTGCAGGGAAATAGGAACCCTTCTATGGTGCATCACTGGTGGAAATGTAAACTAGTCTAACCATTATGGAAATCAGTATGGAGATTCCTCCAAAAACTAAAAAAAGAAATTCCATTTGATCCAGCTATTCCCCTTTTAGGTATTTTCCCAAAAGTGTTCAAGATATCATATCACAGTGAAGTATGCATACCCATGTTTATAGCAGCACAATTCATAGTAGCTAAATCTTGGAAGCAGCCTGTAAGTCCATCAATAGATGAATGGATAAAGAAGGTGTGGCATTTACACTCAATGGAGTATTACTCTGGTACAAAGAAAGATAAACTTGAGTCATTTGTACGAAAATGGATGCACCTTGAGACCATAATTCTAAATGAAATAAATCAGACACGCAAGCTTAAGTATCTCATGGTTTATCTTATATGAAACCCAAATTAAAATAATAAAGATCAAAATAAAAAAGATAGATAACAAGAAGTAGAGTGATAGATCTTTCTCAAATGGGAAGTGGATCAAGAGATGGAGGGAGGCTCCAGGCAGAGAGAGGGAAGGGGATTAAAAAAAAAATTCAAATGTGTTATGTACCGTCACCCCCTGAGGGATGTAATCATTCTGTACTACAAAGATGTAGTAATAAAAAATTAGTTTGTTACTATCTCTTAAACATATTGGAATTTAAGGCTGAAAAGGATCTATTAGATTACACATACATATATATCCAAAACACTGCGTCACTGATTTATTATCAATTAGAATACAAGAAAGTTTCAGACAGTATGGATTGTTAGTTGCCCCAAATTTAGGGTAATGTAAAAGAATGGACAGAATATTTAAAATGAAACATGATAATAATTGTACTACTTAGTTGATCTATCATTTAAGGAATGAATGTGACTCCTAGTGGTTCCTACATCTTGTTCCAAAAACAGCTTTTCTTTGAACTATTTTATGTATTGAGGTTGTATTTGAGACAAAATGCTCCCCTTATAAAAGAAATCTGTTTTAAAACTAATGAGACAGTCGGACAAAACTCTGAAATTGGAAAACATTCATTCTTACCGCTTCGTTCCACTCCAAATTCCTTGCCACTGAGAATGTGATGCAGGAGGTTCTTCATGGCTGAAGGACTGAGATTCATCAGACCTTCTCTGGCTTCTTCAGCTAGTCAGTATTAACATAGGGCAGAATTTTATTGCATGTTTCAATTGGAAGATAAGAGCTACAAACTATACTTCTCACACTATACACCTAGCTATTCATACTACAATAGATTCTTAATTATTTAAGGAGTGACTATTAAGTTTGTGGATTAGCTAGGTCACTGATTTCTTATTCATCCCATTTCTGCCCCATCCCACTTCTATACTCAGCACAATCTTTGAAGGTGGGAAGAATAAAAGAACAATGGAACTGGAGGTCCTAGTGAAAGGTAATGAATATATATATATATATATATATATATATATATATATATGCATGCAGATAGATGCAAATAATTAAAATTTCTCAGTCTAGGTATATAGAAACTTAAAAGAGAATAGATGTGACTCCATAAAATTATAAAGATGTTATGGCTTGTGTCTAGGTGTACCCCCGAAGTCTCATGCAGTTTTGGGGGCTGACTTTCAGAGTTTGGGATTGATTCACGGTCCAGTGCTGGGATTATGGGTGTGAATGCTACACCCGCCCTGGGGCAGGTAGGCTGCATTACAATAAGAGGGAGGGAAAGAGGCTTGCTCTCTTGGTCCTCCCTTTTTGCTCTTCTTGCTTTGCTGTCAGTCTTCTGCCACCATGAACTGCTTTTCCTCTGCCACACCACTCTGCCTTGGAGCCAGCCGATTATGGACTGAAACCTCCACAAACTGTGAGCTAAATAAATCTTTCCTTCCTTAATTTTGGGTGTTGGGCATTTTGTCTCAGCAACAAGAGAAAAGTAACTAAGACAAAAGACTAGTTAGAAGATAATTTCAACTTGTTCATCAACATCAGACACTTAAGAGCTTACTAAATGTAAATGAGCATTTAAAAAATGTTAGTACAAAAAGGTATGACATAGTACTTGACCTTGAAAGGCTTACTATCTATTTGGGATAGATGGGAACATGTAAACAAGATAAAGAAGATAAACAAGATAAATAAAACAGAGTAGGGCGTGGGGCAGCATGCCTGTAATTCCTGCACTTGGGAGGCTGAGGGAGGAGGATAGCCATGAGTTTGAGGCCAGCCTGGGCTACATAATGAGTTCAAGCCCAGCCTAAACTACATAGTGAGACCCTGTCTCAAAAAAAACCACAATAAAACACTGTATGAACTATGTGTCAAGTGAGATATATAGAGAATAAGTATTTTGGAAGTCAGAGGAGATAACAATCTTCAAGGACAAGGATCAATAAAATTAGTGAGAATACTATTAAAATAGTAGGCAGAAATCAGACTGTTAAGGATCTTGACTATCAGATGCAGTAATAAATGAAGAGCCATCATTTTGATGAATCTATAGAGGGAAAATGTCCATTATAGGCAATTAAAAGAGAAACGAAGAAGTTTTGGGGTTTTGTCCCTTACAGTTTATTACTGAATAACCACATCCTCTCATAACAAATCTCTTGATATCACAGCTGGAGAATACTATCTAATGCATTTGGCTCTCACAATTTGGTGAACTAGAAATCATTTGAAATCAGACAGACTTGGACTCAAATTCTGTTATTTACTTGCTATTATACTTTGGGCAAATTACTTAACCTCCCTAAGTTTCAGTTCACTTACGGGAAAAAGTGGGACAATATTACATTCTCTAGAGGGTTACTGTAAGGATAAAATGAAACAATGCACACAAATATAAAGACAAAACACAGTTTCCAGCATATGGTAGGTATAAAATAATGGTTAGTTCTTTTCTTTTGAAGGGTTATTTAAATATAAATTATATCATGTGTTTGATTTAGGTTGACTCAGTTAGCTATTTGTTAGCAGTTCAATTAAAAGTCTTTTGTGGAAGTCTAATTCAAAGAATGAGTTTCAATTCTGAGTTTTGCAGGTATGATTTTATTTTTCTGTGCCAATCTTGTCACAATTATTTTACCATTCTTGTTTAAATAAAATAAATATTAATAGAAGACAAAGTCATGCCATGGGGGTCCCTTTCTTCTCCCACTTCACACAATTTTTCTCTACAGCTTCTACAGGCTCTAAATATTTTTTTCCAACTAAAACTGTTATATTGACAAATATAGTTAATTTGAAAGACAGTCTTGTTAAATGTTAACAAAACATTGTCTTGTTTATTTGATCATGATGTTGGCTAGACAGAACTCTGACACTATTACCCATTTGTGTAGTGACTCAACTTGGGTGTCCTGAAATTCTGTTGCTGGAATCAGATCTACATTTTGGGTCTTTTTGTTTGTTTGTTTGATTTTGTATTGGAGGTTGAACTCAGGGCCTTGTGTATGTTAGGTAAGAACTCTACCACTGAGCTCTGTCTCTCAGCCTCTACCACCTGAATCAGAACCCAACCCAACCTGTCATACTCAAGTCCTCTCTGGGGCACTCCAGAAATTAGGAGGAATGAAATCAGCTAAGAGCAGTTGGTTAAGAAGAATTTGGAGTGCAGAGCCCCCAAGAGGTGATGTTTTGAAGCTGCAGTACCAGTATGCAAAGGTGTCATCCTATCGGTCATTGTACTTGTGTACATAGGGACTGGCTGACTAACATGGGAACAAGATTGCCATAAACAGCTTCTGAGCTACGAGTAAAATTGTTTTAGCTTTCTTTTCCTTCTGATCTCAAACTCCACTGCTACATGAAAAGTGAATTCTGCCGAAAAGTAGTTACTGAGTTGAATACCTGAGCATCGAAGGGACTGGGCCAGTTCAGTTGCCATAACTTGTATGATCAGACCAATTCGAAGTCGAAACATTTCAGCAAAGAGGCCAGGCTGGGTTCTCATATACATGGCTAGATATACCATTATTTCCTGTGCACAGAATGAATATAGACAAAAATCACGGCCCAGGTCTCACAAGGCTTAATGTGTCATCTTCGCAAACTGCAGATCACTTGAAAACCAACCTTAAACTATTAATCACCGGATTGTTTTAAATTCTCACCTGTGTCAGGATTGAAATACTCATGTCCCCTTCACAGGCTTCATCTATTAGCTGAGTGAGCGTCTCATAGGGCAAAGGTCTGAAGAAGAAGACAGTGAATAGAAATAAAATTCTGCAATCATTTAGAGGTGAATATACTTTTAAAAACGCTCTTCTTAAATCCAGGTCATTTCCTCAGTACCTCACCATTGCCAGTAGCATATCGGTCTACATCAACTCCAAGAACTTCGTCTTCTCTCGGCCGCTAAATCGCACTCTTCCTTCATTTTTTAAAATTTAGAACCCATGCTCTGATGACTAATCTTTCATAATTATCCTTAACGTTTGATAGGTAACCACTAATGACTGCAAAGAAAATAACTAATTTTAAGCTGTGCTTTTTTTTTTTTTCCGGTACTGGGAATCAAACTCAAAACCTCGCGCTTGCCATGCAGGGGCTGTGCTGCTGAGCTAAATCCCCAGCACCAAGGTGTGCTTTTTGAAAACCATTTTATTACTTTAGTCACATTTTATACTTATATTGATGTTCTAGTTTCATCAGTTCACATATACATTCTCTCATTCTCTCCGGTGTGTGATGCACATGCACGAGCGTGCGCACGTGCACACACACACACACACACACACACACACACACACAGAGGTATGCATAAATCCACCCACCCTTGTGACTCTCCCACTGACACGAAGCACTTTGAGGGTGTGGCTCCTGTGATTTTCCTTTGGATTGCCTATAGTATTACAAAACTGATTTTATTTGTGATAAAGGTTCTGTTTGGCAGGATTAAGGTGTCAGTGGTTGAATTCTGTCCCCTCACCAAAAAAATTCATATGTTGCAACTTCAACCTTCTAGTACCTGCGAATGTGACTTTATTTGGAGATGTGGTCTTCGGAGGTGGTTAAATTAAAGTGACATCATTAGGGTTGGCCCTGATCCAATATGATTAGTGTTTTCATAAAAAGAGGATTATGCACGCTTAGTCACACATGCAGGGAAGAAATGTGAAGAGGACAGGGAGAATACAGCCATCTATAAGCCAAGAGAAGAAGTATGAATTCGGTCACTGACTTCAGAAAGAACCAACCCTGCTGACACCCTGCTTTAGACTTCCAGTGTCCAAAACTGTGAGAGAACAAAGTTTTGCTGTTGAAACCACCTAGTTTGTGGTATTTTGTTATGGCAGCACAAGCAAGCTAACATACAAGTTTAGCACAATTTTCCTACGGAACAACTGTGACTCGACAAATGAAACCTATGACACGTGGCCTTCGGGCACATCTCTCCAAGCCTTCCTCGAGGAGTGTGAATTGGATTTTATCAACAACAGAAATTATAGTATTCCTGATTCTTTTCCTTTTTTTTCTCCCTCTCTTCCTCCTCTTCCCTTTGTGTAGTACTGGGTGTTGAACTCAGGGCCTCCACACTGAGCTACATCCTTAACCCTCTTTTTATTTTGGATCAGGGTCCCAGGAAGTCACCAAGTTGCCTGGGCTGAGCTCGAACTTGTGAATCTCCTGCCTCAATCTCCAGAGTCCTGGGATTATACATATATGCCTCCATGCCCAGTGAATTCCTGATTACCTCTCTGTCATTTGTTCCAGATTAAGCTCTGTATCTAGAGTATGTTCTGTTTTTTTTTTTTAAATTTTTTCACTACAAGGACTACAGAAGCAGAACTGGCAGGCAGGGGGGTAATATCTTTTTTTTTTTTTGTAGGGGAACAGATTTTTCGTATCACTTAGGAATAAAGTTAGAATCTCTCTAAAACATTTCTTATAAATACAACCTGCTTGCAGATTTAATATTGGTACTACTGTGACATAAAATTCAGCAGATTTAGTGCAGATGAGTTTTAACAGCATAGCTGGAAGCCAAAGGAAGACTCGTGTAAGAATTATTAAACTTTCTATCCTAGCTATCACTCCACCGCCCACCTCCTCTGACCCCAGCTTATCCTCGGGGACTGCTGCCAGTCAGAAGCGGTGAGAGACTGAGGAAGCGTCAATCTAATGCCAGCGTTCTGGCTACCTCATTCTGCCCTGGAAGCACCCATTTCCCCCTTGCCTCTCGCCTCTGCCTCTTTTATTCCCTCTTGAGCTGCAGGGAGTTGCATCATCAACTCTGTGCTCCAGCCGGACACTTTCTTCCACATCCTCTTCCAGAGTATGGTTGACCTTTGGTGCTAATTCCTGATGCCCTGTGTATTTTGTTGTTTTTTTTTTGAATGGGAGGTTAAAGAAAACCAACCCATAAAAAAGCCTGAGTACTCCTCCCTGTGAGTTTCTCTCTTTCATTTACTTGTGCCCTGTCTTTTGCCAACATTCTGCCGCCAAGTCTCCCACTGAAGTGTGCATGTGGGCCATTGTTATCCATTGACAAATTAGGGGAAAGGAATTGTGATAAATCCACGTAACTCTTTAAAGACTCAGTGAGGCCTATTGGACCCAAGCAAAGTACACACTCACGCAGAGATGGTCTTTTCTCGAGGTTCTGGCGGGAGTCCTACTGTCAGATGTTTCTGATAGGAGAGCAGGTCTGTGCAGGCCTAAAAAAGAGAGACAACATAACATTGTCATTCCCATACAACCTCAGATTTCCACAAACGTTTCCCTTCATAGCCTAGAAACATTTGTCCCTTCTTAACTTAAAAACCCATCAAACTTTTCCTCAGGAATACCATGAAGATCAGAAATGTGGGATTTCTAGGAAGGAATGATGAGGTCTTTTCTCTCCTGGGAGGTAGGAACTTTCAGCCCAGTGTAACTTAATTCTTAAGATCTACAATTCTTATAGTTTATAACACTTTTAATGTCTAGAGTTTTTATGGCTCAGTAATGTATATTTGTCATTCACAAGTAAAAAGCTAAGTAAATTTCAGGAACTTTATGTATGAAAGACAACATCTGAAATGATTACAGGCTCTATTTGCCTTAAAACAGTTATGGAAACAGATATTTTGGGGGTTGCTGGGGGAAAACCCAGGACCTCACACATGGTAAGCAAGTGCTCTACCACTGAGACACACTCCCCGCCCTGAAACGAACTTTTTGAGAGCGCCTCCATTTAGATCTGGTGGCGGAATTTAGACTACCTCATCCAGTGCTTCCACCTTCTTCCTTAAGATCCCGGAGATATACCGGATCAGGCCCCAGTGACGAATTTCTCCAACTTTGCCATACAGCTCAGTAAGAAGCTCTCTGACTGTAGCACTTCTTTCTTCATACAATTCCGTGTCCCAGTCAGGTCCTCTGGAATTTTAAAGACAGAACCACATCAGTTATAAGTAAAACCCCCGGCAACCATCTTTTCTTTCAGAGTTAAAATAGCTATACTTGTTTTTGACAGGGCTTCTTCACTAGGAAACTGCTATTATTTACTAAGAATCCTGTTAAAACTGTAATAGTCAACCCTAAAGGCCAAATATCTAGGGAAGAATTTTTTAGTTTCAGCTCTGCTTCAGTAAAATGTCATTTCATAGCCTTTAATATAGCTGAAACTAAAGATAAAAATTTAACTACTAAAAGTTCAGAAAGTATGCTATGCTTCAGGAACTAATGAAGAAATAATAAAGATGTGCATTTATTATTAAAGGGGACATATTATTACAGTCTATGTCTAGATCTCTCCCCAAGACCTCAAATACTCATAGGTGGGGCTTCTGAGAGGTGACTGGATCACAGGCGTGTGACACTCATCACTGGATTAGTCCACTAATGGGTTTAGAGCTGGGAGGGATGACGGTAGATGAAGGCTGGTGCGAAGAGGTTGGCATATCGGGCATGGTCTGGAAAGGTCTATCTCCCTTCTCATCCCTTGGTCCCTCTCTGTTCCTGCCTGCCATGCCATGCCCCTCTGCCATGCCACCCTGCCTTGGGGCCAGCTGACTATGTTCTGAAACCTCTACAAACTGTGAGCCCAAATAAACTTCCCCTCCTCTAACTTGTGGGTGGTGAGTATTTTTCCCCAGAAACGAGAAAGTAACTATGGCGCATATACATTTATTGTTGTAGAAATAACACAAGCCAATTATGAAGTGCCCTAAAATATCTACAAAGTTTTCTGATTTTTTAAAATTAGAACATCATTATATAGATATTTTTATTGGACACTTACTAGGTAACATATGAAGAATAAAAGTCATACTCTTAGAACATGAGAATAAATAAAATAAAAATACAAATGGAACAAACACAAGACTAAGTATGTGTTATTTACACTCATATTTTACATATAGTGCTTAAACTGACCTTTTAGTATTCACTTATTTGAAACTATAGAGTTGATATGCCATGTAAGTATTAGTTCGAACCTTATAAAACAATTTTCCTGGTGGCATTTATTTATGGGGAGAAAACTTTACTGTATGTCTAGGTGGACATGATTTAACAATGACACATTTACATTATAAAGAATAAACACTGCTTATTTTAGAAATGCTACCTAAACTACAATGACATTAAAAATATAGATCCTTCCTAAACTCTATTAGTTTATAAACTATCAAATGAAGCTATGAAAGTTAAAATTTTAACAGCCAATCAAGCTGCAAAAAACAAAAAAAACCAAAAGGCAAAAACTCAGAGTAAAGTTTGGAATATCCACTAAATTTGGCTCCATTTTTTTCTTATACTTCAAGAAATACCTCAGTTAGACATGGGGTATCCAGTTAGCAATCTTTTTTTGCAAACTCAGTTATAATCAAGAGACAGAGGCAAAGACAACAGATACACACCATCATAGAGGAAAAGATAGAAGAACCATAGGCCAGTCAAGGGATGCAACAGAGCACAACAATCTGAATAACATGAATTTGGAGGAAAAACAAGCTAAACCTTGTATATCCTGATACTTACGGGAGTAGCTCTACACATTACAATTTTTTAAATTTTATTTTTGTTTGTTTGATGCTAGATATTGAATACAGGACTTCAGCATGCTAAGCATGCACTTTATCATTGAGTTTTATTCCTTGTCTTCCCTGTCCCAAGTTCTTGTTTTATTTTTTTTTGTTTTGTTTTTGATACAGGGTCTTACTAAGTAGCTCAGGCTGGCCTTGAACTCATAATCTTCCCGCCTTACCCTTCTGAGTGCTAGGGTTACAGGCATGTTCCACCATGCCTGGTTCTCAGCCCTAAATTTTGACTTTTACACTAACCAAGCCAAAGAAAGAATTGTCAGTATTTTGTTTAAAGGCAGGGAAGTGTATCAAAATTTTTTGAAACATGTCCATGAAATGTAAATTTTATCCAGAACACCTCATTTTCTGATGATGCATCATTACTATACTTAAAGTTAATAAAGTGAACAAGGTAACATCATAACAAATCTATGGATATTTAAGAAACATGATAAAGAAACTGGTAAAATTTACTTATCTTAAAAACTGAGTCTGTTGAGACTGACCTGGTACGATTAGCTTTCCACACACAGAAGAACAACTCCTAAGACACAAATGTCAGTACAGGATCTTACTTCCACAAATACTTAGGTGCTTGGCCAACTCCAGGTTCAAGGGAAATACAAAGCCTCACAAACACCTCAAGAATACTAAAAATCCTCCCTCCCTTCTGGAACTTTATTTTTCCTCTTAGGTGTCAGTCTCAGAATACATAGGGCACAGTGATATATTAGGCGACGTACAAACGCATCAGTTTCACCTCCTAACTCTGATAATTGGTCCAGTGAAGACACACAAGGGTAATGGTCTTTTAACATAGCTGACAATTTAGAAGTCTTCTCTTGAAGACGCTGAGAATGTCTCACCAGTGTTAGAAACTTTAGCTCTTTAAATGCAGAATTTCTTTCATCAAGTTGCATCTTCTTTTTTATACTTTGCAAGTATGGCACAGTAGATATGTTATATTTAATTAAGCAACTTGATCTATTTTCTGTATCAGGGGTTTTAGAACTGTCAGTTGGATCTTTTCTTTTGCCTTCTTGCTGTGGTTCACAATCTTCAAATGCCACATTTCCATTATGTTTATTCTCCATTTCTGGTTTTCCTGGCTCTAGATTAACACCTGTATCTTCAATGTTGATTTCCTGAATTTGTTCGTTGGTTCTACACTCATCTTCAGTATTTCTTCCACAATTATTTTTTTCTTGGTTCTGCATCGTTACAATATCCACAATTGTCTGTCGCATCTCTTCAATAGGCTGAGCTCCTGTCAGAACGGCCTTCTCATAGAGTGAGATAATATTTTCAATAGGACTTGTGATTGATTCAATACATATAAGACATATCCAATATTTAACAAGATTTTGAGCATCTGGAATATTTCTAATCAGGTCATTCAGTGTGGTCATTATTTTTTCTTTTGGGCATCCCTTATTAATTAGATTCAGGCACTCAGAAAATGTCTTGTTTACTTTGTCAGTAAATAGCCTTTGTTCATCCTCTTCTGCCATGGTAGTCCAGAACGATACCACTGGATTTTCAATTTGTCTCTCAGGCTCAGGCTGGGTAGCGACTGAATTAGGAAGCCTCTTCAGCACTCTTCCTTTGCCAGCTTTCCACTCACTCAGGTGAGCTTTTCTCTCTTCTGCGGTTTCTTTGGGTTGAGCTGATCTATCCACAGTGGCTTTTGCTAATATATGTCTTCGTTGGTCAATGGTTTGTGACTTTTCTTTCAATTTGGTATTAGTAAATGACACAGGCCAGGCAATAGTCTCAGATGCCATGTGATTCCATGACATAGATTTTTTTCTCTTCTGTAGTTTCTTTGGGTTGAGCTCATCTATCCACAGTGGCTTTTGCTAATGTGTGTCTTCACTGATCAATGGTTGTTGACTTTTCTGTCAGTTTGGCATTGGTAAATGACACAGACCTGACTACAGTCTTAGATGCCATGTTTTGGGATAATGCCTTACTTCTTTTTATGTCCTGAGAAGTGGTTTTGAACCTAGGCAGGACTGTTTTTGATTGAAAGGCCTTACATTTTGTGTCCTGAGATTTGGATTTGACATTACATAGAACTGTTTCTGACTGTAATAGTTCTTTTTCAGTAGGCTTTTTTGGACTGAAATACTGGCAGAGGTTCTGCTAATGTCTTGTTTGACCCTGTTCTGAATGTTACTATGGTGATTTCTAATGGGAGGGAGGCCCCAGAAGTTGTGTGTTCCAAGATGCAGTGTTCTCAGATTTAGTGGTAGCAGTCATATTTGAGGCTCTATGACTTTTTTACTGTAACAGTGCTAGTGTCTATAGAGTTAGGCTTTGTGCCTTTAGATATAGTAGTTGAAAGTTTGTTGCTGCAAAACTCTTATCTTTGACTTGTAGAGATTTTCTGAATGAATTAATCTTAGACTGAACAATATGGCCATGATAATATCCTAGCATAGGTTTCTTGAACACGTTAGCATCTTGCTTTGGTTTTTCTGTAATCATTTGTTTCTTTTTATGATTTTTTTAAAGATGAAATGCCTGGCTTACTGTCATATTTTGATTTTGGGAATCACTGTTAATTGGTAAGAACTGCAGAGTTTGATGATCAGCCTCAAGATAATGTGTTTCAATTGCTGTAGCAGAATTGGTTAATTCAGTAGAAGCTTTTAAGGGAATATAATTCTTTTCCATTGTTGTATTAGTGTTTTCTGTATGTCTTCTGATATTTTCTTTATCAGCCATTTTTGTTTTAAGTTTCAGAAGTTTTGTCCCTTCTTGGATCTGGTCTTCAGATGTCATCACTCTATTACTGGAAATCTGATTTTCCTGTTTTTTTTTTTTAATTTTTTTTTATTTTCCTGTTTGTATGTCAAAAGTGATTTTTCATTTTAACAGCTATTCCTTGAATATTTGTCTTCTTTGCTCGGTTCACACTGCTGCCTCTTCTACCGTCAGCTTTGAACAAAGACTGGGCTCTCTGACTGCAGCTCCCAGAGCATGACTGGGGACGCTGAGAGGGGCTTTGACTTCTTCAGACCACCAGAGCTACACTCTGCTGGGTTTCTGATTTTGGGAATTTAATATACCATAAAGATAGATCACTAATTAAATGATGTATGACAACCAAGTAGCCATCTGGGAAAAAAGTTGGATCTATGCCTCACTGTATGACTATAATTCCAGATGTACCAGAGATCTAAATGTAAAGGTACAAGAAAAACATGCCCGAATTAATTTATAACTTTGGAGGTAAGAAGATATACTACAATGCAGATGAACCTTGAAAGTACTATACTAAACAAAAGATGTTCATCGTAAAAGACCAAATACTGTACAATTCCATTTATGTAAATGTTGAAAATAGACCAGTTTATAGAGGCTGAAAGTAGACTGCTGTTTGCTTAGGGAAGGGGGATGGAGGGATTGGTGACTGATGGGCAAAGGAAGTGGGGTTTCTTTTTTGGGGTAATAAAAATGTTCCATAATGGATAGTGGCGAAAGGTGCAAAACACTATGAATATATAAAACTCGACTGAATTATACACTTAAAATACCTCTATTCTTTGGCAGATCAATTCACTTTTTGGTTTATGTGTAGGATAAATTCCTTCCATACATGTGAAATGATATATGCTAACAGGTCACTATTAGCTTTGTGGGACTGAATGATTGGAAAATATGCAAATATCCACCAGTAGGAGACTGATTAAATAAATTATGCTGTATTCAAATAGTGGAGTGTCGTAAAACTATTAAGAAAATATATACAAATCTAGAATGTGTTAGATTGTATTTCCCAAAATGACTACAACAATTTTGCACTCAACATGCTCCAGGTGACTCCCACAGTCCTCGCATCAAGAGGAGGGGTTTGCATTCCCTTCCCTCGAACCCAGGCATTGTAACTAAGGCAAAAGCATCGGTGTGTGATTTCTGAGGCTAGGTACAAAAAGTAGTACAGCGTCCACCTGGTCTCTTGGGACAATTACCCTTAGAGTCTGGTCATTATTTTGTGAGGAAACAGATACGTGGGGAAGTAATTTGCAGGTGCTCTAGCTGTATGTAACGAGGTTCCAGCCAACAGTCAGTATTGCCGTGGCTCAGACGGTAATGAGCAGACCTTACAATGACTCCAGGCTCAGACACTGTCTGACCAAAATTGAATGAGAGATCCAGAGCAAGCAGAACTCCCTGAGACCAGGGAAGCCCCAGAACTATTTTAGACTTTTGTGATTTTAAGCCATTAAGTTTTGGGGTGATTTTTTTATGGAGAAATAAGATAGAATATATATGTAGTGATGTATAAGAGATATAGCTTTAGTGAAAAAAGCAAGGCATAGCACAATGTACATACTGCGCTAAGCTTGGGTAAAGGGGTCAAAGTACCTCCAAATATATCTGTATTTACATACATATGCATAAATGACCCTGAGAGGATGCACACGCAAAAACAGTATTGATTGCCTATGAGGAGGGGAACTTGGTATCTGGGAAGAGAGATGGGAGAAAGACTTTTACCCTTTTGCTGTATATCTTTTCTTACTTAAGAAGTTGTGAGACATGAGGATGCATTCTCTATTCAATACACCAAATTTTAGAAAACATGAAATAAAAAGTGCTATAGAGAGAGTCATCAATGGATACAAAACCAGCGAGTGAAAGTTTGAAGAATAAACCCCAGGGAGAATCAAGGTCCCGAGTCTCTCTGGCCTTCACTGACACGCTGTGGCAGTGGGGAAGCAGAATAGTGCCTGCTTTGTTACAGCTGGGCAAGTGTGGTTGTCTGGACTTTCTAACTCAGCTTTTATTGACATGGGTGGAACCCCAGTTTTTTTTAATACTGCTTGGCTAGAGTAGAATGGTTGTTGTCTAAGTGTTGTCTGTCTTGCTTGGCTGTCCCTTTCCTAGTCTTTTATCTAGGAGTATGTTGTCTTCCTTGGGAAGTTTGGTGTCTGTGCCCCCTGGTGTTTCAGATTGCTGGCTTCTCCAAGAGCCAGGACAGGATATATAAGGCAAAAAGAAAACTCAAGAACCCGCCACTACGTTGTTTCTTAGATCCTGAGATCCTCAACTGGTATATCTTCTTCTTTTTAATCTTCTAGAGTCCTTTTATGACTGTTTTAAATAATTTCCTGAACTTGGCAGGAGAACAAGGAATAAATGCACCCACTTCATCTTGTCTAGAAAGTCCAAGTGCTCCTTCTTTTGGTGCTAGTGAGAACCCTTATGCCAGCCTCACTCCCTCCCTAATCATAATAAAATCCTGAATCCAGTCTCCTTCCCCTGCTGTCTCAAATCTTCTAAGAGAAATTTGGGAGCATTGTCCGCTTACCCTGGAAAGTCTCATTGTACATAGAACAAACATTCCACGTTCTCTTTGTATGTGTATGACATCAACAGCCTTAACATTTGTTGGGAGCTGCTGGAGCTGGATACTGGTCACATGTGTGAGGGCGGGACAGAGTCAGAGTGCCTCAAGCAGTCACGCTACCTCAGTATGGAAAAAAGCATCCTGCCTGGACAACTACACTCTCAGTCGCTAGGCAACATTACCTCTCCTGATACTAACTTTGCAAGAATATAAAATAAATGTTCCTTACTGTTGAAATCAGTCCTCTTCCCACCAGGTAAGAGGTAACTCCACCTGACCCAGCTCTTGTCTCTTGTCTTTATTTTTCTCATACCCACTGCTGTTTCTCTCCGGGGTACAATGAGAGAACAGTGAAATTCCCTACAAACATTCACATCACATTTAGGAGAAAGGAGTCCATCCTGCCTCATCATAGTTGCCACAACAGGAAAAGAAGAAGATGAACAGTTTATTTTTGTGTAGGGATGGATGAGCAGGAAAAAGGAACTCAATTCGGACATACTGAGTTAAGATACAAAGTAGCTAGCAGGGTGTCTGATACATAAGCAAACACTCAAAAATGTTCATTTTTTAAAATAAATTCTCTGTGTTGTTCTTTCTTTTGAGTTAACAAATATCTGTAGGTTTTACAAAATAATAGGAGTTTAGTAATAACCATAATACTGATAACAATATTTATCAGTTGTCAGTCACTTACTACAATCCAGGGGTTGTAGTAGGCACATTAAAGACATTTACAATAATTTTATGAGGTGGGTATAATCTAAATTTTGTGAGGACAATCTGGGCTTTAAAGTCATGAAATGAGTATATTACTAGATTATATTCAATTCCAGATAAGTGAAACTCCAAAGCTGAGCTCTATTTATTATATGCTGTGGTATGGGTCAGAAATGCCCCTCAAGGCCCGAGTTTTAACGGCCTGGTACTGAGCCCATGGCACTACTGACAAGTGGTGGAAATCTCTAAGAGGCGGAGCCTATGGGACATCTTAGGTCACCAGGAATGTGCCCTTGAAGGTCACTGTGGGACTTTGGTGTCTTCCCCTCTCTTTCTTTTGCATCCTGGTCATGAGGTGACTGGTTTTGCTACCTTGCCAGAGTCCTAAAGCCAACAGGGTGACCAATCATGGACCAAACCTCCAAAGCTGTGAGCCCGAATAAAATTTCTCTTTCAATGCTGATCATCTCAGGTATTTATTACAGTAATGGAAAGCTGACTAACATACTACACTATACTTCCTCCCTATACAAATATATATTATATGTACTATATATATAGATAATATCAATCACTTACTTCATAGTATACAGCATGTAGAGTATATCAGCTTGCTCCTGTAAGCTTGAGGTTTCCTTCAACTGTGAAACCAGTGCTTTGAAGTCCACTTCCCCAGATTGATCTCTAGGAAGATGTATTTCTACACGAACAGAGGGAACCTTTATTTTGAGAAATGATGAAAAGAAATTAAATCCACAAGTGTTCTTAAATGATGCCCTAGAATGATGCCCTATCTTTCCACTTGTAAACCTTTTCCATAAGGATTTTCTAAATATTGATGAAAAGCGAAATAAAAACAATGAAGCCATCAAGACATATGATAAAGCACAGTATCTTTAAGCCAAATTAGACAAACTTGCCCTCTTCAAGAGCTAACTGAAAGCTGGGTGTGGTGCCACATGCCTGTCATCCCAGCACTCAGGAGGCTGAGGCAGGAGGATTGCTGTGAGTTTGAAGCCAGCCTGGGCTACACAGTGAGACCCTGCCTCAAGAGCTAACGGAAAAAGACATGTATCTTCACCAGGATAGTGTTTTGTCTACCATCGGTTACTAACAGGAACTGTAATGGCTAGTTCTATTATTTTCCATAAAGATGACAGTTTTTCAAAAAGCTAATAGAAATACCTCATGTGCAAGTTTACCTGGTTACCCTGTGAGGGGTCTGGTGAGTCAAGTAAGTTGAATGAAGGCCGGGAAGGCTGAAATAACTTTGTAGGAAGATACATGTGAACATCTGCAAGAGGTTGACATTTACAGGAAAGGTTAGATAGTTAGGAAATTGATGAAAATGCATGGTTGACCTCAACAATGGGATCACATATGGATCAGTTCTTTATAGAAAAGAATGGCAAATTTTTCCTTTCATGGTACTATTAAAGAAAAGAAATATGTATATTAGATAATTTAAAGACTATGGGACTTTGGTGTCTTTCCCTCTCTCTTTCTTTTGCATCCTGGTCATGAGGTGAATGGTTTTAAAATATATTTTGAATTGATTTTTCTAGAATTGTACCATCAGCTGTACCTAAAAGATATTAAATTTACTAATGTAATCAGTATAACAATGGTGCCATCATTGATGCTTTGGTAGAATACCACATATAATAGAAAGAACCCAGTTACAGTTTATATTTTCTGGGCTTTCCCAGGAGAATATTTGATGGCTAGTCCTTGCATTTCCCTGAGAATACGTAACTGAATGATACGATCTAGGGAATTAAAAAATTCCATGGGTGAGCAGCTTTGAGCTATTTCTAAGATTTTTACTTACAATCCATTGTGGAAATACTTACCGTAATGTCTAAAGAGACTCGCTTGTCATTTTCACCGTTTTACAGATACAAAGTTCAAACAACTGTTCAAACAAGTGAGTAGCAGAGCTGAGAATTAAGCTCAGGTTTCCTGATTCACAATCAAGAAACAAGATTTAATAAAATTCATCTCTTTGCATGAGCCCCCTCTCCAGGGAGCACACCCAAAGGGTATGTTAAGGTTTTTCCTATTATAAATGTTAATTCCCTCATGTTCACATTTCATATCTTTGATTAGTAATGGTCAATAAAGTTTTAGACAGCAAGAGCATGCATATCAATCATTCTCGTTTGTAGAATGTTAATATTCAGGTCATCCAGGCATGGCCAAGGAGCCTTTCTCTCCCTTCATAGAGGCGCTGAACACTCTCAGCAACCAAGTTTCCTCCTGGCGCTGTGTAGTAGAAGACCTCTCCCACTGCAAACACTGCCGAAGGAGGGTACTGGCCTTAGGGAGGAGTACGGCAAAGGTGTGAAGAATGAGTATTATATTTGAGAAAACACGATCTATGTAGCCGGAGCACCTGAATGTAAAAGTTACAACTGGTCTAAGGGAAACAATTTTACTTAAGAGAGACCATCTCCCTCTCCACAGCATGGCTACCCTGTCATAATCTTGCGATGCTTTCTCTTTAAACAAAATTACTTCCAAAGGAGTAATATTCTAAAGGAAAGGCTCTTGTTAACATTTTAAACTCCGATGTTGTAATTATATGCTTCCTTTCTCTTGTTCGGCCTCTCCTTACTGTGCTCCCGGTTAAACCAGACTACACAGCACTATCCTCAGTAAAACTGGGTCTGATTCATTGACTGTACAAGTGTTTGAATGTCTAACATGTTCCAGGTGCTGTCGAAGATGCTGGGGATAAAGCAGGGAACAAAACAAAGTTCCTGCTCACAGAATAATCACTGTCCCACTCCCATCGTGGGCTTCGTGTCATCCTGTGCCTGACTCTAGTGAGTCACGGCATTACTCACTCTGTACATGCAGCTCCTTGGCCTTGGTCACCAAGGACATTAAGTCGCAGGTTGTTTGCACGGCAGCTCGGAACCGAGTTAGCCCTCCCTTCTTTGAAGCAGGGGCTAATTTAGGATGGGGAGCAGTGTGGGCCAAAAGGTGATCTAAGTAACGAGCAACTTCCTCACCACAGCGAGCTGCAAGGTTAGTGGGGGAGGGAGAAGAGAAAGAAATGAACATTTTAGTTATTTCAAAGTCTACCCCAGCAAGCAGAATGACCAGTTCCTGTACCTATAACCCAGCCCCAGAAGTAGGCTGCTTTGAGCTTACGGAGGGGAAAAAAGCTTGTGATCACTATACAGCTTCATAGATTTCAGATTTAGAGACTATAGCCATTTTCCAGGACACCCCATTCTTCAGTTTTGCTGAGAAAATATTACAGTTCCTGAAAGCAATATGAGATCATTTTAGAACAGGTGGAACAAGCACTTTGCAGTCTGGGTATGCATGTGTGAACATGTGATGGTAGCTGTGGCAATAGTGGAATAGTGGTGGAGGAGGAGAAAAAATAGGGCCCTTCAAGTCCCACTAGTGGTAAGGGACTTGTGTGAGGGAGGGTCGAGGAAGGGGAAAAATCTTCTTACAAACAAATTCTGCAAATAGCAGCTACAACTACTAAAGAAAAAACCACTTTCATGTGGCAATGGCAGGGAAAAGACTATTGGCACAGTGTCATTTATTTACTCACCAAATATTTACTGTCTAATATGTATGAGGCAGTGTGCTAGGTGCTGCAGTTTGGTGAAGAAGAGAGACATGGTGCTACCTTCTTGGGCTCCCCCTCCACCGTACATTATCTATAATATCATCTCTAGATGCAGATAATGAAAATGAAAAATATACAAATAACTTGTAGGCACTTAATATTTCAGACTTTACACAGATACGATACTGTTTATAGTTGGAAAAGCACAGGTTCTGGATTAGTACCCAAATCCACTAAGTCAGTCATGCATTATCTGGTTGTGGATGCTCTTCAGTAATTTCTCCAGTTGTACTTCTGTGCTTTGAGGTAGTTAATGGGGCTAGCAGAGCTGTAAGAATGGAACTCATATTCAAGGACATACCAATGACAGAGTGGAACCTTGAATATAATCTAGAAACTTGAGTGGAGGATTATGAAGAATGTGGAAAGAAGCTTTGTACCCACAGAAGGGCCAGCAAGCAATCAACATGCCTGTTGTGAGATCACGGTGAATAAGTTTAGAGGTGGAAAGGAACTTAGAATGCCGTAAGATCAAGTATAGCGGTACATATCATTAAAAAGATATATTTTAGAAAGTAACTCAAGGAAATGGGTGCTGCAGGTGAAAACCATAACTACTCAGGGAATAGTAAGCAACCTCAATATACGGTAACTCTTGCTTAATTTTCAAAGTATTTTATGCCAAAATAGTTATAATAAATGACTTCAATTATTATTAACAGTAAAAGTCTTGTATTTAATGTACTTTTCCAACAAAGAAATTTGAACCATTTTATAACTGACAAAAACAAATATAAAAGCCAGGAGTGGTGGTGTATGCCTGTAATCCCAGCACTTGGGAAGCTGAGGCAGGAGGATTGCCATGAGTTTGAGGCCAGCCTGGACTACATAGCAAGACCCCCCCTTCTCTCTCTATACATATCTATATAGATAAATATATATGAAATTTACTGAGCAAATGCTAAGTCCAAACAAGAAAATAGTAATTTTGACTACCGGTCTTTTATATAGGAGATCATTGAGCAGAGCAAATTCATTGTTTTCTTTTCTCCATCACACTACTCCTAAGTTAATGCAATTGGCAGCTTTGAGATACAGACTAATGGTCAAATAACCAGAAAGTAAAAGTAGGCAAACAAAGTTTTACATAGCTAGAGGAATAATTCTCTCTAGCTCGTTGTCTTTGGGAACCAAACAGTGTAATGCTTGTCCTGAATAGGTCAGTATCTTAGCATTGCAGAGCAGAGCTTCTCAGCTTCTTTAATCCATACCCTCATCAATGCATCATCTTCATATTCCTAGTAGCCAACTAGATTTTCATTTTGTTGTGCATTATTTTATGTCTAGTTGGTAACAGAAGGCAATAGGTATTCTTTTTTTTTTTTTTTTTTGGTTTTTCTCCGGTACCAGGAACCGAACTCACGACCTTGCGCTTGCCAGAGCAGGCGCTTTTGCCGCTGAGCTAAATCCCCAGCCCCGGCAATAGGTATTCTGAATATGCTTTTTCTACACACCCCTCCTCAGAGATTCAAATAGACCCCTCTGATATTATATAAAAACATTCTAATTAAATTTAATTTTTATGCTTTTTAATACAAAAAAGCAGTAGTGTAAATATACATATAATTTTGGGTTTACTATGTACTTGATTAAATATCTATTACTCACCACTGCTTCTTCTCATTTGAAAATCACCAGCCACTTCAAATGCCCAGGAGAGAAATCTTCCCTAACTATAGTAAGGAACAGTCCAGCTCCATACTCCACAATCACCACAGGGATATTAGACCAGAAACTGAAGGTAAGTAGAGGGGTGAAAAGTGAAGCCAAACAAAAGTAGAAATCTAGATGTATTAAAGAGTGAGGACGGTGCACTGTGAGACTGCTGCAGCATGAGTTATTAAGGATGATGCTAAACAACATTTTGTGTTCTTGTCCCGCCGACCAGTGCTTTATGAAGCCTCCTTACCATTACTGGTGGAATCATAGCTGTCCATCCAATTGCCAGATTCCAGCTCATCAGCGTTGTCGTCATAGTCTTCACTGTACAGCTTACCCTCAGGTCCCAGATCCATGAAGCTCAAGTGCGTGCAGCAAGATGTTGTCAAAAACTCTGACAATTTACCTGTTTGAATCCTGACAATTAGTGTGTAGACAAAAAAACAGAAAATCAGGAGAGATCCTTTTAAAAAACAAATTTTAGTGATAAAAGGCTACCTAGCATGTTTTCTGTAGGTATTACTGATGTTCATAACCAGGATAAATTTTGTAAAAGTGAAATTTCAAGCACTCCTGGGCATAGTGTGTATCTTCAATGGGTAGAGGACCGTGTTAACAGAAGTTACAATTACGGGTTCACAGTCCACCAGCACATGAGCTGTGCTCTCTTCCACCGCCATATGCTGCACTGCTAACTATGCCAAGGGCCCGGTACACATGCGAAATGGCTGCTGGAGAGAATCAAGATAAATCACAATGAACTCAGCACAGCATTTAGAAAATACCCGCCAAAGACTACTTTGAACATAAAAGATGGTATCTGGATATTGTGTACACTATAGCAGATTATAAGTCATGTTGCCCCCTACTTATGAAGCCAATTACACAACTCAAAAGGAAAGCCAGTCATGCTAATTTCCTAAAGAAGTCAGCTTGAAGAGGCTACCAATAGCTAGGCTCTGAATAATTTCAACATCGAGATAAGGAGTAACAGTAACATTATATATTTGATAATATTATATATTATTTTATATAACATTATGTTATTATATATTATATTGTATATTCATAACATTATATATTCAATAAAATAAGAATCCATTTTTAGTTAAATGGATGCAGCTTGAGACCATAATGTTAAGTGAGATAATCAGATACACAGGTTTAAGTATTAGATTGTTTTTCTTGTGTGAGAAGCCCAAAGTATAACTGAGGAGCAAAATGGAGGACAGCTATTAGGAAATAGGAAGAACTTGTTCAGACGTGAAGGGGAACAAAGAAAGGGGAAGGGGGAAAGGAGGACAAAGGGGATTTAAAGAAAAAAAAGAATTGAAGGAAAAAATGGAGATAGAGCTTTTGTAAATAGGGAGGGGAAAAAGGGTTGGAGGGAAGGGACGGGAGAATTACAAAAAAGAATTAAGCTGTGTTATGTATATGTACAAATCCTCCATGATGAATGTGATCATTATCTACTGCAAACATGGCACCAATAAAAAGAGAATCTATGGATCTATGCCGATACTGAACTATGACATTGAGAAAGAAAATGGAAAGATCTTTTCACACATAAGAAGTCTAACTAATGAATGTACAGATAGTGATAGAAGCACCATTTTACAACAGTCATTACAATTAGTAATAACTGATTCATGCAAAAATCAAGGGGAGCTGACAGCATTTGATCAAAGACTGTTGGGAAAGATAAGAAAAAACTTGGCAGATATCTTAACCAAGTGATCAAGTTAACATTACCGATGATGTAACAAACCAGTCTCACATGCCTCCTCATAAGACGCCCTGAGGACTGGAGGGAATGCTTATGATTTTATTTTGCTTCCATATCTATTTTGAGTGTAGGGTTAGCTTTCTCCTACCAGAAGTAGGGTTCAGTCACCCTTGACAGCTTCCAGTTTACTCCTCCCTCAGTTCCTCAGTGTGGTCCATCCAAATGTCTGCTTCATGCAACTTCCTTCTGGTGACCACCTCTCTTCTCTTTTGTGTGTGTGTGTGTGTGTGTGTGTGTGTGTGTGTGTACCAGGAATTGAACTCAGGACCTTGTGCTTGTCAGGCAGGTGCTTATGCCCCTGAGCTATATCCCTGGCTGGTGACCACCTCTCTATGAGATAGCTAGATAAACCTATTTGACTAGTCCTGCTGATCCCCACACCTCACAAAGACTGTGCTACTCCTACCTCTTCTGAATCACTGCTTGACAATCGTGCCTGCTTGCTTTAAATCTATCCATTAAAATTATCTATGGAAACCTGTTTGGATAGTGCTCTGGATCCCAATAAGTGTGTCCATATGTGGGCTCACAGGGCTTGCTCTTTCTGCTCTTTCTCCTCCTCCTCTTTACCTCTTCACCCCTGCCCTCCCCTTATCCCCGCATGTTCCCTGGCCTCTATGCGTGGCTTCCAGGCATGTTGTTTACTTTGCAGGACTCTAGACCAGTAAGTAATAAAATCTTTATTTCTATTTTGTATCTTAATCATCAAAAGGGTGTGCTCCCTCTTAAAAATCCTAAATTAAACCAAGGGTTCAACCCTGCACCGGTAGTATTCCTACCAAAACATATAACCTGAATCTCATTGCGAGGAAACAACCAGACAAATCCAAACTGAGACATTCTGCAAACTAAGTGACCTATTCTCTTCAAAATTTAATGAACCTGTCAAGAAAGATTAACAAACTATTGGCTAACTGTTCTAGATGAAGACTGGATTAAACCACAAGAGACAGACAAGTAAATGCTCATACGTGAACTTTGGTTGGTCTTAGTTGGGATAAAAATCTGTGGAAAAACCTCACTGGACAACTGGACAATCCTGAATATAGATTCTATTTGACATAGTAGGTACAGTCGTGGTCCCCAGCCCTGGGGTTCACAGACCTGGTGAGCAGTGAGTGGGGAGCCAGCGAAGCGTCATCTGTATTTATAGCCGCTCCGCATCCCTTGCTTGCATTACCACCTGAGCGCCACCTCCTGTCAGATAAGCTACAGTGCTAGACTGTCAAAGGCCCGGGAACCCTATTGTGAATTGCACGTGCAAGGGATCTAGGTTGGGTTCCTTTGAATCATTCGGAAACCATCCCTCCCACCCCGCAAAACCAGCCCCTCTTCCAAAAAGGTCAGGGACTGCTGAGGCATGGTATTCCTTCTTTATCTGTGGGTTTGGTGTTCACAGTTTCAGTTATCCATGTCAACTGCTGTCCTAAAATAGTAAATGTAAACTCATGGATATAAATTACTCATAACTTTTAAATAACTTTTATTATAGTATATAATTATAGCAGTTCTATGCTATTTTTAGTTATTGTTGTTATTTTGTTACTGTGCCTGATTTATGGGTACTATCCTTGGTTTCAGAAATCCACTGGATGTATTTTGGAAGTGTTCCCTGTGGATAAAGGGGGACTACAGTGGCATAAAAATGTAGAATTTCCCAAGTGTGATGACCATGCTGTGGTTATGTATGACAATGCCTTTACTACTGGACAGTGGAAACTAAAGTATTTGGGGCTGAAGAGTCATGACTATTGTTAACCTTCTTAGCAAAATGTGTGCATCTCTCTCTCCACGTATATATAGTGTGTGTGCATACACGTATATATAGTGTGTGTGCATACACGTATATATAGTGTGTGTGCATACACGTATATATAGTGTGTGTGCATACCCGTATATATATATTGTGTGTGCACATATATATGAGAGGGAGGGAAGTAGGAAGGAAGCAAGGTAAGGAGGGCAGAGGAGATAGGAAAAAAGCATAATAGGACAAAAAAATCAATAAGTGAATGATCAGAAAGGGTGTATGGGTTCTCACTCTTGCAAATTGTTGCAAATTTATGTAAGCTTGAAATTTTTCAAACTAAAAACAAGAGAAAAAGGCAAAGCAACACAGTCAGAACTGCATAGTTCAGTAACTTTTTTCTGGTTCCCTGAGATCTAGGCAAAGGACTAGGTATGAAAAATTCCCAGCCTTCCTTTATAACATTAAGTTCCTTGACCAGATCTCCCAAACACTAGCTTCTCTGAGTACAGTAGGATTACAGGGTGTGATTGAAATATATGGGTGAATGTTTGAATAAAAAATTTACTACAGTAAAAGACATACTGCCATTAGTCCCCCCCAAAATACTCCCCCTCACTTCTCATACACTGATCTCATGGTTCTTATCACTTTCTGAAGCAGCTCTGGAAATCCTCTTTTGTGAGTGTCTTTATGAAGGTGCGATAAAAGTACCGTGAATGCGGCTGCTGAGTGTCATCCAACAGAAGGGGAGTCCTTTAAAAACATTATGTTGTGCTCTCATCTACCTTATTCACTGAGTCTCAAACACTGGAATTTCTGACTCTTCCTCAAAGTCAAAATGAGCATGAAGGGTAAACATTTTCAACTGATTCAGAACACTGAGGCAGCTACAACTGTGCAACTAAAAACACTCCTAAAATGGACTTCCACGATGTCTTTGGAAATTGGCAAGAAGGATGGGATAAGTGTGTTCAAAACAATGGGGAATGTTTTGAAGGCGATTAATGGCAATGTGTCTTTTACTGTAATAAATTATTTGTATTTAAATAGTTACCATATTTTTTTTTACCACACTCGTATGTTGCTGAAGATACACAGAAAAGCATCACATATTACTATACTCAGCTCCCAAATATAATTTTGTTTCACTAAAAAGAGTATATAGGTCACTTACCTTGCCCCACCAAAATAACCATCCTGCATTTTTCGGAGTGCTGCCAGGATACTTGAATTTAAGCTGGTTCCATCTTCATCTTGAAATGGAGAAAATTTTAAAACAATCTTTGTGGCTTTAACTTTAAAGCAGGGGAAGCCTTTCAATTATTTCAAACCAATGTTCTGGTGGCGCTACAAAGGAGATGCACCCTGTATGTCAACAACTCATCTGAGAAGCAGTGACATCACAGAGTGGGCAGAGGGGAAGGGGTTACGGACAGCAGGCAAGAGGTCCTACAAGGCAACAGCTTAATCTGTCATAAGCACAGTGCCAGATGGCAGCATGTTTAATGACTACTGACTGCTCACAGTAATAACAGCAGCAAGTGTTTTTGAATGTCATACGCCAAACATTTTGTATATGTTGTCTGTCATAATGAGTGCTGGTTTATATGTGTGTATGGGCATAAAAATGTCTAGAGAGCCAGGAATTATCTGATTTTATGTGAAAGCGTTCCTACTGCACATAATATTTCATGATTTGCTTTTGTAATTGTCCTATATGGCAGACACCTCATTTTTTTTGTTTTTGTTTTTGTTCTTTTTTGTATTTTTGAGACACGGTCTTGCTATGCAGTTCAGGGTAGCCTTGAGCTCACTCTGTAGCCTAGGCTGGTCTCGAACTTACAATGATTCTCCTGCCTCAGCCTCCGAAGTGCTGGGATTATAGGGATGAGCCATCATGCCTGGCAACACCTAGTTTTTATGGTATAATAAACACCACATTTAAAATCATTGTCCTCAAATCTTTATGCACGTATTCTATCATTTTCTCAGGTGAAATTCTTACAAATAGAACTGTTAGGACAAAATGAACATATACTAAAACATCATGCCAATTATATTTCTGGCAACATTATAAAAAGTGAATTTTTCCATACTTTTAATGACAATGGGCATTAATAACCTTTTTAGTCTTTGTTTATCTGATAGGTAAGACAAGAAGATACTGTTTTAATTTTATTGCCAAAAAGATGGACGACGTTTTCATGTATTTACTAGCCATTTGGACTTGTAGAAATTTGGAGGTTTTTCAAATATTGCTTCTAGGATTGTGTAGAAAAAACAATACCTTTAATGTTTATAGCTACTGATAACTTTCTAGCTGCAGAACTTTTATTTTACATTTCAACCAGTGTCTGCTGTGCTTGACGGTGCAGGCTTGGTTGTCCGCTGTCCCTTGACAGTGCCCTCACCCTTTGGGTCGCCTTCACTGTTTTTTTCTTTTTAATTGATTGAAAGCAATAGATTTGACTTTTGTTGTGCAAATTTGCATATCTTCACTTATCTTTAGTAGTAAGTTTTATTCCCCCAAAGCCTTTCCAGATTTACATATCTCAAAACTAAGGTGTTAAAATATTTATTTTCTAATTCTTCTTACCCTTTTGCTACTCCATGGAATTTAAAATATGTAAGGGTTTATTTTTTCCGTGATTTCAAGTTTATGACTTGTCCACGTTTCAAAAAGGAGAGGTGAATATTCTTGACGAACTTTAGTAAAGTCAGAGTACACGTGGGACATTAAGTAAAGGTTCCCTGTGTGGGGTGTGGCACACACAGACAGCCTGGGCCATCAAACATCAAAATTCGGTTTGTGCCACGTTGCTATACCAGTTTTGCTGTCCACTGTGATCTTTCATTGTTTAAAGTGGTTTGGGTTTGCTTTACTTTTTAAAAAATTTATTGACTTTATTTGTACAATTTAGATACACATAATGATCACATTCATCATAAGGAGCTTGTCCCTGTACATGCTATGTCTTAGTTCCTTTTTTTCCCCCATTCCCCTCAGCCCTTCTTTCCCTCCTTATTTACAAAGCTTTGTTTCCATTTTATCCTCTTTTGCGTCATTTTTTCTTTTTCTCCCCCCCACTGTTTCCCTTTCCTTTTATTTATTTATTTTAGTACCAAGACTTGAACTCAGGACCTTGCACTTGTCAGGCAGGTGCTTGTGCCACTGAACTAGATCCCCGGCCTCCCCTGTCCTTTTAAATGGTGTCCTCCATTTTTGTTTCTGTACCTCTTTTCTCATTCATGTTTTTACCTGTCTTTTCTCCTTTGCTGTAAAATTTAGTTTATTTGATATTCATGTCCCTATTTCTGCTGTTTTAGAATTGATGTTTGTATCACACATCTTTTTCCCTCCTCGTATAGATTCTTGAGCATTTACTTGTGTAATATATGCACATATCTAAGAAACATTGTTTAGGTCGTATTTGTAATTCTCTATTCAGTTTCACTCTGTTGTTGATATTCTGTTGAATCTATTTTTTATTTCAGTTCAAAAATTTACGTTTGATCTTTTTATGTTTAGTTTCTTTGATAAGACTTTCTACCTTGTCATTTGTTTCAAGTGTGGGCATAATTGTGTGTTAAAGTGTTTTTATCATAATGGCCTTAAAATCTTTTTCAGATACTTGCGACATCTATGCCAACTTTGTATTGATGTCTATTGATCACCTTCACTCTTTGAAGTTGAGATTTTCTTCAACTTTGGTATGAGTGATTTTCTGTAATATTCTGGTGATTTTTGCTATCACGTTGTGGGACTCAGGCTTATCAAATTTCCTGATTTAGCAGGTCTCCTCTGGCATTTTGCTGCTAGGGAAGGGGCCACTGCCTTATTACTCTTGAGTGAGTGTGGAAGTCTCGGGCTTCCCAGCGGACGTCCATTAACACCACACTGACTGAAGGAAGAGGGATTCTTCTACTGTCGGACAAGGGTAAAACTCTTAAATTCTCCACTGTATCTACTCTTGATATTATCCCTTCATGAGGAAAGGATGCCTCTTCACAGCCATGGAAGAGCAGAAGTCTGGGATCCTCATTTAGCCTCTGCTGAGAAGGGGAGGGAACGAGGCTGAGACTTTTCTAGGGCATTTGGCTAGAGCAAAACCGTCACTAGGATGCCTGGCCAAGAGGCTGCTTTCCTGTTTCTTTGGCGAGACAGAGAATATTTGTCCTGAGTCTTTTTGTGTTTGCTCTTTTCTGTTTGTGTTTCTGGGATGACAGCTTCTCTGGCATTGAGAACAGGTAGTACAAGGCAAAATGGAATCCCAGGAAACTGACTGCTGTGGCATTTTTCAGGTCCTGAAATCTCGAGACTGTCTTCTTTCTTGAGTTTGTTTTATAAATAATAACCAGGACTTTTAGCTGTACTTAGGAGCAGGAACATGGAGAAGGGAATTTACTCCTTCTTGCCCCAAAACTAAAAGTTTTTTAAAAAGTGAAAGCATTTAAGGGTATGTAATTTTCTAAAAAAACGACTTTGACCAAATATCTTGACTTCTGATAAAAACAGTGGTATTTTAAATTTGTAAAATGTATATAGTTTCAAATTTGACTCCCTCTTTAAGAATTAGTAGGAAAAGTTTTAATTCTCTCATGTTCAGGTTGCTTTTACTATTCTTCTGTTAATTTTATGTCACATATCTGGCAGTATCATCTGTATGACTTCTACTTTTTATTTTATTTATTTATTTATTTATTTATTTATTTATTTATTAATCTTGCTCTTTTTGAGACAGGGTCTCGCTATACAGTTCAGGCTGGCCTTGAGCTCACTTTGTAGCCCAGGCTGCTCTCGAACTCACAACAATCCTCCTGCCTCAGCCTCCCCAGTGCTGGGATTACAGGCGTGTGCCACCACGCCAGGCTTGACTTCTACTTTTGAAAAATAAACCTTCTTTATGTATTCTTTTAGGGTACTGAAATATATACACACCTATAAACACAAAAATCAGGTTTATTACTCCTCTGTATCATCAACTATTTTGTATAATTGAGTTATGACATTCTGGTAAAATTTATTATAGTTTCCCATTATTAGTGTATAGTAGTTTTATAATACTATCTTTAGTTCTCCTCAATATTTATTTTATATATTTCATTAGTATTATTCAGTCAATAAAATTTGCCTATTAACATTACCATGTTGGTATAATATGATTTTTATCAATATAAAATTTCTTGTGCCATTTAATTGTTTGTGCCTTAAACTGTACTTACTATTTTTGATATTAATATTGCCACTACTGCTTTTTTCTTGTTAGCATTTATGGCGCATGAAGTACCTTTGCATGTTCCTTTATTTTCCATCTTCCCATATAATTTTATTTTAGGAACATATTTTGCAAGTAGCTGTATTTTGCTCTTTGTGTATTTTGGGACTTTTTGTCTTTAGTATGGGAATTTAATTCACATTTTAACGTTTGCTCTCATTTCACTAGTGCAAAATCTTCACTGGCAAAAACACACTTCTGTTGGTAACGGGGACTTCAGAGACTGACAGAGCTGGCTTGAGGCCCGCCTCTGTCATTAGCTTTATGACTCTGAACAATGAGCCACCTTCCTTCTCTGTAAAATGGGCCTACTAAATAGTATCTATCTGAGTAGCATTGCTGCAGTGATTTCAAAATAATTCATTGAGAGCATTAGCTCAGTGCCTGGCACAGAGAAAGTATTCCCTAAACATTGCAGTCACTATTGGTACTGTTATTTTATTGTGTGACCACATATCTAATATCAAAACTGAAAACTACAATTAATGTCTATAGGATATATCTTTTTCCCTCTTTCTATAGATGTCTTAGTGGTTACTCTAGGTATTACAGTATACACAAAACATAAGTTATACATTTTCCAGAATATATTTCTTCTTCAAGTTCACTCTGTTGTCTCAATTTTGCTGTTGAGCTTCTTCCTATATTGTCTGTGCTTCTATTAACTGCAGCAACCTTTACCTTGTGATATGGTTTAAGTGTCCTTCAAAACATATATGTTGACACTAATTGCTCGTGTAATAGCGTTATGAGGTAGTGCCTTTAGAAGGTGATTAAGTCATGAGGACAGAGCTCATGGATGGGATTAGGACCCTTACAAAAGGGCTTGAAGAAGTAAGTTTGCCTTTTTCCTGTCCCTTCTGCCATGCCAAGACACACAGTCATCACCTTTGGAGGATACAGGAATAAAGAACCTCTTGGAAGCAGAAAGACTAGGCCTTCCCCGGACACAAAACTTGGTGGCACCTTGCCTCAAGAACTGTGGTAAATTTCTATTGTTTACTAATGACCCAGTTTATGGTATTTTGTTATAGTAACACAAATGGACTGAGATACCTTGTCTTTAAGCTTTGGTGCTGTCTTGATAAATCTCATATGTAGTTAGATAGCACCTGCTTTACAGATATTGTTTAAAATGGCTTGTGTGTCCTTCCCACTCTTAGTACCACCAATACAGCGTGTCTTTGTTTTACTCATGTGTGGATTACTTTTATTGACATCAGTCTTTCCTCATGGCAATTTGTACTGTCACCAAACAGTATTCCCTAAATATCACAAAGGTTTCTGACTTCTGAGAAAATCTGTTTTCAATAGCTCTGCTTACTTTCAAAGTCTTCATAATCTGACCTTACCTTAGTTGTCCAGTTTTATTTATAATCATATTTCAATAAACCAAGCCCACTCTTTTCAGGCTGGTCTCTTCACTGGCCTCAACAAGACAAGCTCACTCCTGTCTCTAGGCCTTACTCATGGCATTCCTTCCCCACTTAAGTATCCTTCCACATTCCCTCTTCTCATCTGAATATTAACAGTTCCAAAAAGCCTCAAAGTCCTACCTAAATTGAGAGTTTCTTTTCTGACAACCTGATAACCTTTACTGTGAAATACTAATATTATGGTATGGTATTTCTTTATATAGTATCTTGGATTGTTTTCTATTATTCTTATGTATTAACTCTGCCTCTCCAATTAGATTTTATACTTTTTGAAGAAAATTATAAGAACGTAATATTTATTAAATGGGTACTTGTTAATTGTCCTACAAAAAGAAGGAATATTTAAAAAAAAAACTATTTTACTTCCTTAAGTCTTGTATTGCTTTTTTTTTTTTTTTTTTTTGGTTTTTGGTTTTTCTCCGGTACCAGGAACCGAACTCATGACCCTGCGCTTGCCAGGCAGGCGCTTTTGCCGCTGAGCTAAATCCCCAGCCCCTAAGTCCTGTATTTCTAAAGTGCTTTTGAAATGTGACCCCAAAGCCTAACAGTCTGTCTGGATTTTGAATGATTTATAAGGTATTCTTTTTTAGTGAAAAAGAACTCTATATACGCTGGCAGTACAAACGGACCTTTGGAAAGAACACCAGAGACACAGAAAGAAAAGTGGTGGCTTCAGTATTGGCTCTAGCCCTCCCGAACCTAGGAGAACAATGAAGCTTTTCACCCAGTTGCAAGTAAGCAATGTCAGGGAGTCCAGCCCAAAACAAAACAAAACAAAAGCAAAAATAAAAACAAAAAAACAACAAAGGCCTTTTCGCTTTTTCCCTACTGGATTTTATTACTTTACTTAGACTTTGGAAGGAGAAGCCTGGGGATTATCTATAAACTCTTGAGTGAAATACATGCAGAAGGTAGCATTATTGTCTTTTAAAGAATCATATAAATAGTTTCTGTAAATTGACTTAGAAACCTAACGTAGCCCCCAACCAAGTTAATTCTCTGTTACAGCTTTAAAATTATGGCTCTCAAACTACTTGAAATATTATTATGCATTTACCTATGTCTTTCATATTATCTGTCTTTGCTTTCTAAATCCTAAGCTCCATGAGAACAGAGGCCTCATTTGCCTCATGCGCTCCATGTGGCTCTAGTGCTTAGAAAAATGCCTGGCACAAGAGAGCAGCTAAAAAGTGCTGCTGAGAGAAGAAAGCGTGAGAAGTAGCTCTCCATTAACTGTAGGATGCTGAAGGACTAAACATCTGACTTACGGAAAAAATACCCTCATGAGTGTGTTTCTCTCATTCACTGGTCTCACGCTGCCCTTACCCAGCATGGTGTGTGAGATGGGGAAGGTGATGGTGGGCTGGCCCGTCATCCTCCAGCGGCTGCAGAGGTAGGAGAGGTCTGTTCGAAGCATTTCCACTATCATCTTATTGTCCAGAGCCAGATAGAACTGTTGCTGGTCTATAAACTGAGAAAAATACGAAAATAAAATCAGAACAATTTGTGCTCACAATTAGCTAATGATGGTTAAAAACTTACTCACATATTCTCAGAAGTACGTAAGATGTCCCAGAGGCAACAATCCTCCCAAATTTAATGCCCAGTACTTCCTAAAGTACATCATAGTTAGAAGATACATATAATAATACATATAACACTAGTTCCTGACATTTTTGAAGGGTCACATGGTTTATAAAAGCTTTTCAGCACAAAATTTTATTTAATTCTATAATCCACTTGATGAAGGAAAAACAAGGCTAAGAGACAGACACTATGTAGAATGTCAAGGTGATATGGCTATCAGATGGCAAAGTCCGAAATACAGTCTAGGGTCCATTACTCTTTGGTCTTGAGCTACTTCCGCTCCACTGTGTCAGATATAAGATGACAAACTAGAAGGTAAGCTTTCTTTCTGGAAAATACTTTCTCCGCCCCCGCACACATATAATCAGGCTTGTTATTGTAATGTAGCTAACTAACATCAGGCTAACAAGATGTATAATCACAGCTCAGCAGTACTACCATTTTGCTCAGAAGAAATATTTAAGATTTCCATGCACAGAAAAAGTCCCCTTTCCACAGAAAATGTATAATTTCGTAGATGAATAAAAAGGCTGTAAAGGACAAATACTGTCAGTTTAACTCTAAAGGACAAATACTGTCAGTTTAACTTTTAAAAGTTAGGAGAACTTTGTAAGTAATCTAATACTTATAAAATCCCTAGTCACAGTTTCTGCAATATCCAGAGTTATGCTTGGTGGCCACAATCACACGACATAACTCTGCTACAGTTCCGTTCAGTTCAACTCAAAAAATATTAAATGAGCAACTTAATACGTGCAAGCCCTCCACTCATGAAACTCTTTGACACTTATCCAAATTCCAGTAATGCTTTGTGTCTGCAATGTTTTTTATCTTCATTCATCTCAATGCATGCTGCAGCTTATTTCACCCACCTGTGGGGTGAAAGTAAAGATAGTTTTCCGAATGTCATACAATTTTGAAGTTCCAAGCACTCCCATGAGTCTGTATGGCCGTCCACTGAGTTTCATTCTACTGTTGCATCCTAAGACAGAATTGAGAAATGGTCAAGATATTTTTAGTACAAAAGTGAAACTAGCAAACATGCTTTATATTCAGATACACACCAAATCAGTATCTCTTACAATGAGAAAACGGATTACTTATTCACACACATTTTTCTTGTGTAACGGATAACATACATATTGTTCTGAAAGTTCCCCCCTAAAATACATATTAAATATGCTTTCACGTTAGTACTCACAGAACTCCTACTACTTTAAAGCTTTTGCTAAAATGTTTTTCTTCAGTGTTTCATTTTTTCCTTGCTGTATCCTAAGTGTTATTTTATTAAATATGCTACATTCGTAGATCTGCTTCACTCTTAGGGAGCCAGAACCAGAGAACCATCAGTGCGGAGTCATTCCAGGGTCTACTCAGTAAAGCGCACAGTGTACCTCAGACTCATATCACAAGTACGATTATTCTCTGCTCTTTCATTTTTATTTTTCCTAGGGTAAAATCTACATAAAATAAACCCACTTTGATAATGTAAGCATGGCTTCCATGGCTTTAAATATATTTAAATATATTCACATCATCGTGTAAGTATTGCCACCATCTATATTCAGATGGGTCTCCCGCATCTCAGCCTCTGACAAGCACCATTCTACTTTGAGTCCCTATGAATCTGACTACTCTAGGGGCCTCATATAATTAGAATAAAGTACCATCTGTCATTTTGTAAGTGGCTTATTTCACTTAGCATAATTTTTTCAAGGTACATTTATGTTATAGCATATGTCAGAATTTCCTTCCTTAAGGATGAATGGGGTTCCATCCTATGTAAATATCACATTTTGTTTTTCTATCCACCTATTAATGGACATTTGGGTTTTTCCTACCTTTTGGCTATTGTGAATTATGTATGCATTAGTACAGAAAACACTGGTTCAAGTTACTTCAATTCTTTTGAGTGTTTATACCTGGAAGTAGAATTGCTGAATCATATAGTAATTTTGTTTATTTTTTTTTAAAAGAAACTGCATTCCCACCAACACAGCACTAGGTTTTTAGTATCTCCAAATTCTCAGTGATATTTATTACGTTGTTTTTTTAATAACAGCCATCATGATAGGTATGATGCAATATTTTATTGTGGTTTTGACTTACATTTTCTAAATGATTAGTGATGTTGAGCATTTTTCATCTCTTTATTGGCCATTTGCATATTGGCTTTTAAGGAGAATAGTAGAAAAAAGAATAATAGCAAGATACAAACAAAACAAAGCAAGAACATTAAAAATGATACAGGGTAAATGTCTATTCAAGTTATTTGCCCATTTTTAAATTTGGTAACATTTTTGTTGTTTTTGAGTTGCAGTTCTTTACATTTTATGGATACTATCAGATGTAAGACATATTTTCTCTTATTTTGTGGATTGCCTTTTCACTTTGTTGACAGTTCCTTTTGAGGAACAAAAGTTTCTATTTTTTTTTGTTGCCTATGCTTTGTGTATCATATCCATCAAAGAAATTACTGCCAAATCTAATGTGAAGAAGATTTTCCCATTTTTTTCTAAGAATTTAATATTTTACACTTTGGTCTTTAATACATTTTGCATTGTTTGTACTTGGTGCTAGGTAAGGGTCCAGTTGCATTCTTTTCATGTGGATATAGTTTTCCCAGCACCACTTATGAAAAATACTATCCTTTGAATGGCCCTGGTACTCTTGCTGAAAATTATTTGACCATGAATGCAAGGGATTATTCCTATTTCACTGTTCTATATATCTCTCTTTATGCCAATATCACACTGGTTTTATTACTGTAGCCTTGTAGTATGTTTTGAAATTAAAAAGAGTGACTCCTTCAATTTTGTTCCTCCTTTTCAAGATTGTCTTGGCCATTTGGGGATCACTCAGATTCTGTATCAATTTTAGAATCAATTTTCTATTTTTCTGCAAGGAACTGAATTGGCATTGTTTTAGGTATCACGCTGCATTGGTAGGTTTGGACAGCACTGATATCTTAATAATATTAAATCTTTCAACCTATAAACATGACATGTGGTCTCCATTTATCTGTGTATTCTTTAATTTATTTCTTTAATGTTTTGTCATTTCCATGTATGAGTCTTTTCCTCCCTGGTCAAGTTGATTCTTAAGTATTCTTTCTGATGTTACTGTGGAACATCAAAGTGTTCCATACATTTCCATAAATGGAAATGCGTTTTAAATTTCCTTTCTGGATTTAGTGTTAATGCATAGAAATGCAACTGACTTTGATGTGGCAAAAGAATGTAAGTAAACAATTCGCAAAGCAAAAAGTGACTACTTTATGAAAACAAGTTTATCCACTATATGTTTAAAAATTTGAAGAAATTTTTTCAAGTCTGCAATTGGGGCATAGGAAGCCATTTACCAGAATGTGAGGTTCATCACATATTTTTGTGTTGCAAAAAACAGGTGCAAAGTGTACTCTTCATGACAAACTTTTCTAAAACAAGTGTGCTTTATCTTACAAAAACTTATTAGAAGCAAATACTCTAAAATAAAAACAGTGACTCCCTCAGGGAGGTGGTATTATAAGTGATTTTTACCTTTTTTCTTTATTTTCCAGTTCTGTGCAGTCAATATGTACGTATCAATTGGTAATCAGATAACGTACTATTATGATTTAGATCTAGAATGTCTCCCCAAAGCCTCATGTGTTCAGAGGTGGGGCTTCTGGAAGGTAATTAGATCATGGGGTGCTACATTTATTAGGAGATTAATCCACTGATGCATTCACAGCTGGACATGTTATTAGGAGGTAGAGCAGGGCAGCAAGAGGCAGGTCGCTGGGGGTGACCTGCAGGGTTTATCTCTCTCACAGGCTCCTCCCTTCTCTCTCTGTTTCCTGGACACCAGATAAGCAACTAGTTCCTTACATGACAAGTTATAAAAACCCTAAAAACAAGCTCCTTGTCTATTATTCTACATGAAACTAGCATGTATTTGAAACCGAAATATATGTTCCACAGAAGTGGACAGCATGTTAGTTAAGTACACGATTGGAATAAAGATATAATATTGTCTGAAAACAGTCATGCTCTATGCACCAAAAGATTCATAAAACACACCTAAAGTTATCAATTCTGCTTTTAAAGTAAAAGGGTTAGAAACCTGGAATCTGGAGACTCTAATTCCTTTTCAGATCCAGTTTAATAAAGCAATTCAAGATCCAAAAGTAAAAAATGCAAAGAAACCAGCCCATATCGCATACTACTGTGATTCTAGCAGGTTGGCCAATCTCCTTACCTAGACTAGAATAAATGTGGCTGAGAATACGAGCTGGCTGTACTCTAATGGGGTATACGTCAGCGATAGTCTCCACATCAATTCCCTTGTCCTTCAGAATGGCCTTGATTTCTTCTGTTTCAGCTAGAATGGAAACTATAGGAAAGAAAGAGAATGAGGTCAACAGAAGTTTTTGTTTCAGTAGGAACCTAAACATCTCTCAAGGCACACAATTTCTTTTGGAGGAAAACAAAAGAAGGGAGGAAATTAACAGTTATTAAGGAACTCTGATGAAACAGATATCATGCTAAGTACTTAATAATATTATCTGAATAAAAAAGGACAAAGATGAGTAGAGCATGCATTATGCTTTCTGACTACCTATGTGTTCCTAGAGAATGACACACCCTCTTTGTATCTGAGATCCCATATTTAAATGGGAAAAAACATGAGGGTTTAAAAAACAGCTTTGGTAAAAGTTGATTTTACAGTATATTTTATATCAGTACTTATAAGGTCAGGGCCAGGAATGTGAAAGTAAGAAAGAGCGTTCTAATTAGTCAAGAATTCTCCCATGGCTAAAGAATGGCAGAAGGCAGGGTGAATTGGGGATAAAGATTTGAGTCATCACCATACAGAAGGTATTATAGTTGCAGATTTGAAGAGGAAGAATTAGGGGTAATAGAGACAACATTTATCTAGACCCAGAGCAGGCCAAATCTGGACAGCTCCATTTTCTTCCACTTACATTCATGTCACTGAAGTAGTGAGCTGACCCACAGGGAAAGCAGCCCCTGATCCTTGTTTTCACTTTCTCTCTATGGGATGGATACCTGGCTGGGGAAAATAAGTCCAAGTGACGTTTCAGCTGGTTTAACACTTAGCGCCAAGGACAGTCATGCCCTCTGCTCCTGCTCCTCTAGGGCTGGTAGATGTGCTGCAGTGGGTGTACAGGAAAAATAATATACCGCTTGGTTTTCTTCAGTTTACTGCATCTTCTTTGTGAGTTTTGGGGACAAAAGCCTAGTTAACAAAGTATTATTTTGCTTTTTATTATCCTTCCATGTGTTTTTCTACCTTGGGAGGTTTTTTTTTTGTCTTTTTGAGACAGGGTCTCGCTATGCAGTTCAGGCTGACCTTGAGCTCACTTTGAAGCCCAGGCTGGCTTCGAACTTGCAGTGATCCTCCTGCCTCAGCCTCCCAAATGCTGGGATTACAGGCGTGCGCCACCACGCCTGGCAACCTTGAGAGTTTAATGCTAATGGGTTACTGAGGTCTGGGCAAGGATATGGTGATTACAGAGTCCCCATACATAACAACATCTTGATCACCTCTAAATAAGAACATGAAAATGAAAAAGGATAAGATACAGGGAAAATATTCACAGAAAGAACATAGTGGCTGAGAACAGTCCAGGGAAATAATATGGTCACCTATTTATTTATTAAAAATCATTTACTAAGTACCCAAATGGGGGGCGTATTATACCAGTTGCTAGGAATACAGAGATGAATAAAGCAGTCTCTACTCCAAGGAACCCATCATGTAAAGGAAGTGGCAAACACACATGAACTAATTATAAAATAACTTCATAAAGAAACGGAGGTATACACAAAACATCGAGACTACCCAGCAGTGACATCTATCTAGTGTGGAGTTGGGAAGGATGGTTTCAGGAAAAGTATTCTGAACGAGGCGGTGCCTAACTGAATTTGAAAGAATGAGTAAGTTTGCAAGGAGAAAGAAGCAGATAGGGGGAATAACCATTCTAGGTACAGGGTCCAGAATAAACTTAAAGAATGGATACAAAAAAGACTACCGTTACAGGACCGGGAGATAGGGAGAACCACATGCACTTCAGTATTGCCATATCATGAAGGTGTTTGCATAGTGGTAAAAGAAAGAAATGTGGAAAGGTGGACAGGGGTTAGATCATCATGGAAGGCACATGTGTCATCTTAATGCTCTTGTACATTATCTAGGCAATGATTTCTAAACTGTATTCTGTAGGCTTCAGGGGTCTGTTGGGGGCAACGTAGTTGGTAATAGGAGTAGAAGGGACTAAAGGAGAATCACATGAAAAATGTGGGGCTGCAGGAATACAGTCAGCCCAACCAACTCAGTTGTTTATTTTATGCTTTTAAAAATATTTAGAAAGTTATTTATTGCTTTTTGTGTGCTAGGCACTTCCAGATGATAAGGATATATAGACAGATATTATAAATCTTGCTGAAGGACTAAATAGGAGTTAAATGTGATATAGGTGATGGTAGAAGGGAGAAATTATTCCAGACAAAAGAAACTGCATGGACAAAGCCTCAAGAGAACAAAGAGTCAGACAGGTCTAAGAATTATAAAGATTTCTTTATAGAAGGAAAAAGGAGTATAAAGAAGCAGTAGTGAGAATAAAGGAGAAGAAAAGGTCAGGGGTCAGATTATAAAGAGCCTTGTAAGTCATAAATCATAATAAGGAAATTGGTGATGGGAAGCCCTTGCAAACTCGTAGTCAGAGGAATAGCATATCCATGCTGCACCCTAAACAATATATATTTAGGTTTATAATTAAAGAATAAGCTGTTATTTCCAGACTTGGGCTACAAAGGTCAAAAAGAAGGAGAAAGAAGAACAGGAGGAGGAAAAGGAGAAGAAGAAACTGATAAGACTATAGTGATCCCAGACTAAAGACAGAGAGACTGATTAAAAAGGTATTGCTATAATGCAAGGGGAGATGTTGATGACCTACACTAGGGTCATGCTATAGATACTGTAGGAAACTGGATGGATTTTAGAATTATTTACGAAGCTAGAACTTAACTGATTGAATGTAGGGAGGGAGGGAGGGAGAGAGAGATAGAGAAGAGAGAGAGAGAGAGAGAGAGAGAGAGAGAGAGAGAGAGAGAGAGAGAGACGGATGAAGTCTTAGGGAATTGGTTCCTTGGGTTTCATTTCACTGTGATTGCTATCCAGGCACTCAGAGACTGCTGTTGCCATGGTACAAAGCGGACTAGCTACTTCCCAGGATGTTGGTTTACCTTAGCACCATCCATATGACACTGGTTTTACTGGCATGCAGAATACAAGAGTTATGGTGTCAGGGAGGCTTCCTCTTAGATTTCAAAGGAAGGCCTGGGAACCTAGGGAAGGAGCCCCTGATAGGGAAGTACATGAAGCTGTTGGAATGAAGACAAAGGTGAAGTGGAGACCTAGGAAGTCAGAGATACAGGAACATAACATTTCTGTGGAGGAAAGCTGCAGGCCATGAATGGAGTCAGCCTAAGAGAGAGGTCATATGGACTGTAACCAGCAAGACTACAGAGGTGAGATCACCCAAGCCCTTTGGAAATCACATTTTACCAACATGCACCCCAGATGCCAGATATGAAGCTACAGGACTCAATGTTTGCCCTGCTGGGTTTTGGTCTTGCTTTGGTCCAAAGGTTTTGGTCTTCCTTTACCATCCCCCTATTCTTCCCTTTGGAATAGGAATGTTTACCCTCTGCCATTGTCTCTTGGGATTGTTTAACTTGTTTTTTAATTTTTACAGAGATTCACAGCTTATAATTTGCCCTGAGTTTCAGGAAAGACTTGGACTTGTAAAATGTCAGTACTATTGAGACTTTGGGGAAGAGATTGTTGCACTTCTGGTTGTATGTAGGATAGTTGTATTATGTTAGGTGTAATTATGAACTCACTGTTAACTTTATTTGGAGATTAAGGACATGTGTTTGGTTGTAAAGTTGACAGGGCTGTTGTATCAACTTCACTGGATTAAAAACTGCCTCGTAGATTAGTAAAGCACACTCATGGGTATGTCTGGTTTGGTCAGCGAAGTATAACTTTAAGTAGTCTACATAGTCCCTCACCCATTTTTCCCTGCTGCTGTTCTCTGCTCTGCTTTCCAGCTGCCATGAACTATGCAGCTTTGCTCTGTCATGCCCTTCTGGCATGAAGCCTTAGATTCTTTTAACCATGGACCAAATACTCTGAAACCATGAGCTAGATTAAACCTTTCCTCCTTTAAAATGTGTGTGTGTGTGTGTGTGTGTGTGTGTGTGTGTGTGTGTGTGTGTAGTATTGCATCTCAGGCATACTCTTCACAGAGGTAATGATCAGAAGCAAGTTTATTATGAGGGAGATAGCCCTAGCAAATGAATACATGGATATATGTACATACAGAAAGAGTGTGAGAGTAAGTAAAAAATCCAAAGGAAGACACGAAAAGAAAGTACTAGCTGGAAAAGCTCATGAAAATTGGTTTGAGAAAGCAGAGATAAATGGGAGGCTACAATGCCTTAACAATGAAAAGAAAAGAGATTCCTGAAATATGAAGTGATAAGTAGTATTTTGGACTTCTGTGATATTGCATGTCATTCATTTGCTTATGATTAATAGTAATCTTTGCTTATTTGTTTGTTTTGAGGCAGGGTCTCACTATGCAGTTCAGGCTGGCCTTGAAATCACAACGTAGACCAGGTTGGTCTTGAACTTATGGCAATTCTCTTGCCTCAGCCTCCTGAGTGCTGAGATTACAGGAGAGTGCAAGCACACCCATTTTAAGATTAACAGTAATTTTAAAATCAAACTGAACCAAGTTAATTATATACTTCACAAAATACAAAATGAAGAATAAATCTATAATTTACTGGCTCAATGATCTCTGCCCCTAACCAGACCTTTAATATACAATTTCTCCTGCTAGAAATAAGAATACATACCTTGAACCACGACATCTGGCTTAGGTACAGTAGAAAACCTACGATTCAGGGGATCAACTTCACCAGGAGCTAAAAATCCCTAAAGACCCCCCAAAAGGAAAGATTATTAAATCTCAAACAAATAAAAAAGCTAATGTTTTAGGGGAAACATCAGAAAGGAAACAAATAACTTCCCTGGATGAAAATGTTTGAACTCTGAGAATTCATATCACAATTAATTTAATCTGAAGTTTATTTCTACTGGCTACCATAAAACCCTTTCTGAGAGTTTTAAGTAACTAGTTTTTCATTACTCTTCTATCTTCTCTGGGTATACATATGATGACACATATTAAAATGATCAGACCACAAAGCCTATTATCAATAATTTATTAGTTCTGTTATCTCTCATTTCTTCATCTGTTTCTTGGGCTTTTGGTTCAAAGGAAATTTTTTGACTTGAGTTTCTTTCCATTATAAAATGGGATAAACATAACCATTTTGTCTCTAAGAATACTGCTCATCTCCTTTTGTCATTACATTTAATTTATTCTAATTGAATGAAAAAGTTACCAGGGAAGATTACTTTAAACAATCATTCTATCTCTTTTGCTAGATTCATGTTCACATCAACTGAAGATAATCAAACAGCCATGGATACAGGAAAAAAAACAAAACAAACAAAAACAATTCCAGAAAATAAATGAGTCATTTATAAACAAGTCAAATAATCTGTCTCAGAAAGGGCAGCTATGTCCCAAACTCATCCCTTAGGAATCTGGGTTATATCATATCGAAGTAACCTACAGTGCAGAAACATATTTGCCAGTAAACCTGGGCAACTTGAAAAAGAGAACCCTTTTGTGTAGGTTCAAAATGCCACAGAGAAGCTGGATGTAAAGTCAGAAGTGCCTCATTAAGGTCTTTCTCAAAATTTGACATAAGGAATATTTAGAGCACCCCTTACTAAAAAACAAACAAAAAAATTTGAAACAACCAAACAAAAAGACTACAGTGTTCCTGACCAGTTTTCAGGATTCCTAAAACTGGTTAGTTAATTAAATTAAAGAACCGAACATTATGTTGCCTGGGAAAGTTAGCACTTAATCCACTGCCAGTAATTACTAAGCACAATTGCACTTAATCACCAGGCAAGACACCAAGGAGAGTTTTGGAAGGGAAACTTGATTCCTGAGCTGCTCCAAGTATAATGCCAAAGTAGAGGGCCCTGGGCAGTATGAGGGATCTGGCTGCTAGGGAGCAGGAGATCTTTGTTAAGCACTGGCCATACTTCACACTCTGAGAACCTACAGGAAAAGCTATATTTAAGGCAAAAGGCAAATGACATCCTTCAGTTTTAACACGCTACTCACAAATCTCATTACTATGGTGACTAAGGCAGAAAAAGGTGGGTTGGCCCTTACCTCTGCTATTAAGCTTCCTAAAATGTACAGGGACTGACCCCACATATGAGGCAACTTTCCCATAGGTACTCGGTCCACAGTATGAGGATTCTGATATTCTTCATCAACCTAAACAAAAAGATGAAGAGGTCAGATGAGAGGTAACAGAAGGGTTAAGATACTAGATAATTAAAGGCTAAATCTAGATATTGATTCCTAGCCTATATAGTTACATAGGCAATTCACTGAGAATTAAAGCACTATAACAACAGTTTAGGGTTGGGGATGTAGCTGTGTGGTAGAGCACTTGTCTCGTGTGCTCCAGGCCCAGAGTTCCATCCCCAGACTGCAAAACAAAACAAAACGAAACAAAAACTCCATGGTTCGGGGTAGCACCCCTTAGATCCCCAAACTATAATGTATGTACAAATAATCCGAGGATCTTCCTTAAATGCCAATTCTGATTCAGTAGGTGTGCAGAAGGGCCAGATTTCTATTTTTTTTTTTTTTCCCTCCGGTACCGGGAACTGAACTCACAACCTTGCGCTTGCCAGGCAGGCGCTTTGCCACTGAGCTAAATCCCCAGCCCCCAGATTTCTATTTTTAACAATGCTCAGATAATGCTGCTGATGTTGCTAGGAGGTTATTCTCCCCAGCCCCACAAGAATGAAAGATTGTACCTCTCCCATGTTTAATTCTCTTTCACAACAGAAAAGATAAACAATGGTATACTCAACTGGCATTTTGGGAAAGTGAAGACAGAAAATCATATTCCAAGCCTGATTTACTCAAACAATCTCTGGTTAAACTGAGAATTCAAAACCCTGAGAGCTCACACAGAATATCACTGTACTTGTACTATTGATCTCTATGTCTTTCTCAGCATTAAGGTTTGGCCTCAATCTTAACATGTTGCACGACAGTACCATAACTGCGAATGCTTTAATGATTTATTTTTAAAGGAATAAAACATATTCTACTGTGCTATACCTAAAGACAAGGTTTTAGAACATAATCATCAGATGATTAAAAATTATTTGAGTCAAATGAAGTGAGACGTGGCTCCTTTTCTGGTCACTGTTACAGCATTGTCCAACTCACCCTGTCAGGGGGGACACTGTACAACTCTGGCAGAAGTAGGACTCCATTTTTGCCCTTAATGAGGACTGCTTCAAGAGCCTCTCTGTACTCTTGAACCTGTAGAGCAATGAAAAGCAGAAAAACAAATTTACAGAGAGTTCCTGTGGGGACACAGGAAAGGGCTATGACCAAAGAAGGCAAAGGAATTTATTTAATCAAGTAAAAGGTAGAGGAAAGGGGACTAGTGCTTAATAAACACTTGTTATAACCAAGTATCCTAGGATGTCTGCATACTTTAATGATTTAACTTTATTTTTAAATTTATTTTTAATTAATTAATCAATTAATTAATTTTTTGGAACCAGGAACTGAACTCAGGACCTCGTGCTTGCCAGGCAGGTGCTGTGCTGCTGAGCTATACCCCCGGCCCCAATGCTTCTAATTTTAACTGTCCTACTAGATATGTGTAATTGAACCCTCTACAGGACAATTAAGGTTTGAAAAGGTTCTGAACTTGTGGAAGATTGCAGAGCAAGTCCATGGGTGAGTCCAGAGTTTAGACCAAGTCAGCTTACCTCCAAAGATATGTTTGATCCACTATGTATTACCTTCTTGACTTTAGAATGCACTCATTTTAAAAACTGTATTTGACCTGCCAAGTTCAGATTCTAGAATGGTCAGGTTTATCTTCTTTGCTTAATAACTTTCTGAAACTTAGGAATATATAAAATGTAAAACAAAACAAGGGCTGGGGATGTAGCTTAGTAGTTGAGAGCTTATCTGACATGCATGAGGCTCTGGTTTTGATCCTTACTACCACAGAAACAAAATCTGTCAGTTACAGTGGAAAAAAAGATGATTATGCTATAACATTTGTTTTGAAAAGCAACTTTTCTCCAGTGCATGTGCTAGATTAAAGAACAATTTGAATATGACATGAATTTCATGTTTGCTTATGCATTTTATCCTGGGAGCACACTCAGCTGAATTGAGCTGTATAAGAATAAACAATACACATACATGCACACACCTCAAGAGGACAATGAACCACATCCATCCGCATCTGCTGTTATAACTTCCCATCCAAATTTCAGATCACCCTCCTTCAGACAACCCTCTGTTCACCACTTGATAACTCACAAACTGTAGCCCTTTGATAGCCACCCTGGCAATGCAGCTATGTGCTTTCTTCTTTAATTTCCTCCTTCTTTAGTCTGTCTCAGCTTGCTTTAAAACTTCCCCTCTAGGGGCTGGGCATTTAGCTCAGCGGCACAGCGCCTACCTGGCAAGCATGAGGTCCTGAGTTCGATTCCCGGTACCGGAAAAAACCCAAAACAACCCCCGAACAAACAAAAAATTTTTCCCCTCTACGTTCTTTCCCCCTAATTTCTCTCATTCATTTTTGTCTCTCTTTTCTTCTCTTTCTTTTGCACACAGGCTGGCAGAAATGGGTGCCAAGTAAATGAGCTGGTGGGAACAAGGGTACACACAGTTACAAGCAAATTAGGTCCTTTTAAGGTAAAGGTACCATAACTATTGTGGTGTTTATGTATTTCTGAACTAGTAACATGTAGAAAGCTGTGAAACTCTTTTACTATCCTCTTATCTTTTTGTTTCTTAGTCCATTTTTCATGATCCCTTTAGCTTTTAATTTTCTAATTTTAAAGAGAAAAAAATAAAAATAACAAAAGAGTTTCAAAACAGGTTAGTAGGAGAGTTAAAATAATTAATATGCTGCATATTGTTGTCTTTATAGTAGTTACTCAAAGTACAAGATATAGGTATGATATCTTATTCAAACAATATTAGCACAAACTTTTCAATGAACTAAGAGAAACTAGCTGTATAACTATCTTAACTACCGTGTGTGTGTATATATATATATATTTTTTTTTCCTTTTTCCTTCATTCTTTTACCCTTTTCCCCATCACAATTTCTCTTTTCTTTTGAACAGTTGCTTCCCAATTCACAATATCTATTGTACATTTTGGATCTTATTTACTCTTATTTACTCATTCAGTTTCTCACACTAGTGAGACACTATGATGTTTACACATATGAATCTGATTTATTTCACTTATGAGTATGGTCTTGAGTGGCGTCCATTTACCTATGAAAGTCTCAAGTTTATCCTTCTTTATGACTGAGTAGTACTCCATTATATATTTTACATCGTTTTTATACATTTCTTGGTTGATGGGCATTTGGGCTGTTTCCAAGATCTAGCTATTATAAATTGTGCTGCTATAAACATGGGTACGCATATATCAGTGTGGTATGAAGTTTTTAATTCTTCTGGGAAAATACTCAGAAGGGGAATAGGTGGGTCAAATGAGACCTGTAATCCTAGTTTTTCAAGGAATTGTCACATCAATTACCACTGTGGTTGACCAGTCTAAACTCCCAAACAGTGGAGAAGGGTTCCTTTTTCTTCACATTCCTGCCAGCATTTGTTTTTGGTTGATTACTAGATGGCAGCCATTCTTTCTGGGGTGAGATGGAATCTCAGTGTTGTTTTAATTTGCAATCCTTGAATGACCAGTGCTGTTGAACATTTTTTCATGTATTTATTTTTGAATTGTTTTTCTTTATCTGAGAAGTGTGTATTCATCTCAGATGGACATTTTTGGACTGGGTCTTTGAATTTGGGGGGTCTGACTTTTTTCAATTCTTTATATGTGTTAGATAGAAGTCCTTTGTTTGAGGGACAGTGGGCTAAAATTTTCCCACTCTGTGGGTTGAATTTTCATTTTGCTGGTGATTTCTTTTGTTGTGCATAATCTTTTTTTTTCTTATTTTAGAAATAAAAGGAGGAAAATACTAACAGATCGACAACGTTTTACAAAATAGCAAAGGATCAGTACAGACATTACAGAGTTACAAACAGAGTGGTAGGGAATTAACAATGCTTATTGTATTACATATTGATATCTTCAATGTAGTTTCTCATGAAAACAC
>NW_004955475.1:12104219-12105511 GCF_000276665.1 Chinchilla lanigera
TTGCCTATAAAAGCCTCGAGTTTATCTTTCTTTACAGCTGAGTAATATTCCATTATATAAAAGTGCATAATCTTTTTAATAAAGTGAGACCCTCATTTGTTGATTTTTTGTAATATTTCCCTTGGAGTCTGGGTTTTGTCCATGAAGTCTCTGGATTACCTATGGCTTTGAGATTTCTACCTATTGTCTCTTCCAGTAAATTTAGTGTTTCTATTTTAATATTTAGATCTTTGATCCACTTTGACTTTAGTTTAGTGCATGGTTATAGACATGGGTTTAGTTTTAGTCTTCAGCATGTGTAAAGCCAGTTTTGCCAGCACCAATTATTAAAGAGACTATCTTTCTTCCAGTGAATATATTTGGCTCCTTTGTCAAAGATAAGGTGGCTGAGTGTATTTGGGGTTATATCTGCATCTTCTATTCTGTTCCATTGATCCTCAGGACTGGTTTTTTTGCCAGTACCATGCTGATTTTATCACAGTAGCTTTGTAGCATAATTTCAGGTTTGAAATTGTGAAGCCCCCTGTCTTGCCTTTGTTGCCTAGAATTGCTTTTGCTATTCTAGGTCTCTTCTGGTTCCAAATGAATTTTAGGACTGTTTCCTCTAGTCTTTGAGGTATGTTAATGGTATTTTGATTGGGATTGCATTACATCTGTGTAAAAGTTTTGGAAGTATGGTCATTTTCACTATGTTTGTTCCTCCTATCTAAGAGCAAGGGATATCTTTCCATTTTCTGATATCCTCTTTGATCTCCTTCTTCAGAGTATTGTAATTTTCAATGTATAGATCTTTAACTCCTTTGTTAGATTGATTCCTAAGTATTTCATTTTTTGGATGCTATTATGAATGGTATGGTTCCCCTAATTTCTCTCTCAGTGAATTTGGTGTTTGTGTACAGGAATGCTATCTATTTTTGAGAGTTGACTTTGTATCCAGCTATGCTACTGAATTTGATTATTAAATTTACAAGTCTTTTCATGGAGTTTTGGGGTCTTCTATGTAGAATATCATGTTATCTGCGAATAATGATAATTTCACTTCTTCCTCTCCTATCCCTATTCCTTTAATTTTTCTCCCTTGTTGCTCTGGCTAATGTTTCCAGAACTAGATTCAATATGAGTGGTGATAGTGGCCATTCTTGTCTTGTTTCTAAATTAGAGTGAAAGTTTTCAGTTTTTGTCCATTTAGTATGATGTTGGCTGTTGTTGTCATAGATGGCTTTTATCAGATTAGGTAAAGACATAATCTTTTGATCAGGTAAAGACCATTTGTCTTTTTTTTTTTTTTTTTT
>NW_004955475.1:12105691-12127336 GCF_000276665.1 Chinchilla lanigera
TCAGTTGGCTCTAAGGCAGAGTGGCACATGGCAGAGGGCAACAGTTCATCTTGGTGGAAGACAGCAAAAGCAGCATGAGCAAAAAAGGAGGAGCAGCAAGAGCAAGGCTCTTTCTCTCCTTTATATTGCATGCAGGCTACCTGCCCCAGGGTGGGTGTAGCACTCACACCCATAATCCCAGCATTGGACCATGAATCAATCAAAAACTCTAGAAGCCCACCCCCTGCCTGTATGAGGCTTTGGGGGAACAGCTAGACACAAAAGCATGACACCATCTATTACAATTTTCTGTAAGAGTTTTTTTTTTTTTGTCATGAATGGTGTTGAACTTTGTCAAAACCTTTTTCTGCATCTATTGAGATGATCATGTAGTTTTTGTCCTTTGCTCTGTTGATATGGTGTATTACATTTATTAATTTGTGGATGTTAAACCATCCCTGGATTCCTGAGATGAATCCCACTTGGTCATGATGTATAATCTTCTTGATGATTTGCTGCACTGTGTTTGCCAGTATCTTATTAAGTATTTTTGCATCTATGTTCATTATTGAGATTGGCCTGTAGTTTTCTTTTTGGTTACATTCTTCTCTGGTTTTGGAATCAGGGTAATACTTGCTTCCAGGAATGATTCTGGAAGTACTGCTTCCCTTTTGATTTCTTTAATGAGTTTCAGCATTAATGGCATTAGTTCTCTAAATTTATTGTAGAATTCAACAATGAATCTGTCAGGGCCCGGGCTTTCCTTTGTTGGTAAATTTTAAAATACATTTTCAATTTCACTGGTTGATATCAGGTTATTTAGAATATATCTTCTTGCTTTAGTTTTAGCAATGTGATTGTGTCTAGGAATCTGTTCATTTCTTCTGTGTTTTCATTCTTATTAGAATATAGGTTCTCACAGTAGATACTGATAATCTCCTGGACTTCTGTGAGATCTGTTGTGATTTTACCCTTTTCATTTCTAACTGCTTGAATTGGTGTTTCTTTCTTTCCTTTTTTCTGTTATTTTTCATTTTTAACAATTTTATTTTAAAGACAAAAAAGAAAAAACCAAAAACGCACAATAATACAGAATTTGAAAACAAGATAATAGATTAACAATGGTTAATATATTGCATATTGTAATCATCAAAATAGTTGCTCAAATTACAAAGTATAGGCATGCCTAATTGTAATTGGGTGAACCTGTGTTTGGCGCGTAAATATTTATTATTTCTGTGAAGAGGTTTTTAATGGCTTTTAAGCTGTATCCAGCTTTCTCACAGGTTCCAGTCAATCTTTTGCTGTTCTTCACTTCATCGCGTAGCCGTTGGACTTATTTTTCATGGTCTCTTGTGATTTTTAAGATATCTTTCTTTTTCCTGGTCACTAGTCTCATTTCTGTCTTCTAGATCTGATATTGTATCTTCATCTTCAATCTGCTGCATATACTTTCAGTGGAGTTTCTAATTTCCTGCATTTCTGTTTGGATCTGTTTCATTGCTTCCATTTCTTATCTATGTTGGGCATTCATGATTTCTATCATTTTCTGAGCTCCTCTATTCATTTATCTGTGTCTGCTTTAATGCCTTTCATTTTGATAGTCATTTCTTTTTGCACTTTAGAGATTATTTTTTCTATGGCCACTTCCATTTGTTTTTTTCACTTTTGCTGGTATCATTTCAGAGAGTTCCATTTGTTGGCTTCTTATTTCCTCGATCTCTTTGTGCTCTGCATTTGTCCTGGGTGTGCTGAGCATTTGGGATTGTATTTTGCTTCTTCGTCTTGTCATTTTCTATTTTCTGTGTTGATGCTTGTAGATTTCTTATGTTAGATTGCCTTATCGCTAGTGTTCAGGATTTCTTAGGAGGTGTCTGTTCCTTCAGATGTTTTCTAGATGTAGGTGGTTCTTGGTCTTTATATCTATCCCAGGAACCTACCTTCCCAATATATTGAGTTTAAAGAGTTGATAACAATTTGACTTAGAGCACATTCCTTTGGTACTCCCCTGTGGTGATGGTTATGATCCCTTATAATTGCAGTGTTGTCAGAGAGGGGAGCATACTTGTTATAGCATGTGTGACATCACGGTTTAGTTTAGTTGGCAATAGCAATAGACTCTAGTACAGCCTGGCTACTGACAAACTGTGGTAACTATTAGCCTGATGTCTATAACTGTAGGAGGAAGGTCTACAGAAGTTTTATACAATCTAACTTATATCGCAAAGTTGTATACAATGATTTTCCACTTAGTAGATGATTTTAACCTGTTGGGAGGTGGTCAGGAGGATAGTGGGTAGGATGGAGAGAGGAATGAGGTTAAATATAGTAGGATCAAGGTTGGAGGGCCCAGGATGATCATCCAGGTTTTAGATAATCATAGGACACAGGAGAGAAGGATTGGAAGAGAAGGCCTAGGAGTTTTGAAATGAACCAGAAAGAGAAGAGACAATGTTTCCTTACGTGAAAGTATCACAACAATCACAACAAGAGAGAATGCTGACAAAGGCAAGGAAGTGGAGGAGTAGAATAAAACAAAAAGAAAGGTTAGAGATCATCTGTTGGCTTGAATTGCTAATGTTGCATGGGATATTTCCATGCCTCTACTTCTACCTGTCCATTCTGTATGCCTTAGCCAGGATCCTACTGTGTTGCTGGCATTCCTGCAGGTTCTCTGAGTCCTGAGTCCCGCCAGGGGAGGGAGGGAGTAGCGAGTCTCAGGCTTCTCTCCAGCCACGCTGTCCTGGGTCAATGGAGGAAGGGAGTAGCCTAATTCACACTCTTGTCACCACCCCAGGTGTCCTGGGTGGAAGGAGGAAAGGAGGAGTGTGAACTCAGATTCCTCTCTCAGGCCAAGCCTTCCAGGGGCAATGGAGGAAGGGAGGGGTGCAAATTCACACTCTTCTTGCCAGCCACACTGTTGAGGACTTAGCTTTTAGTTCTTGAATACACATAATTTTTAGAAATACATAGTGTCATTATAGGATAGCAGACTGTACTTTGAATTACAACCTATTTTTACCTGTGTGATTCAAAGAATTTTAGGGATATCTTTTAAAAAATTATTTCTATTGTACAAATTTATGAAGTGTATTATGGTAATTTTATCCACGTATTATGGTAATTTTATCTGTGTATAATAATCAACTCCAGGCAGTTAACATTTATTCCCCTGAAATATTTTTTAAATGTTTGATATATTTTTTAATGAAAAGAGAAAAGTTGTTATCACATACAAATTGAAGGAGTGGGTGAAATACTTGGGATACTCAAGATTGAGGCAAAAACAAAAAACCAATAAGCTCCCCCCAATACAGCCCCAAAGCCAAACAATCAAACAAACAAACAAACAAACAGAATCCAGGTATCCCAAGTCTTAATTTAGTACCTTCAGCTACTAGTCTCTAAGGGACAAGTCTGTCTTCCCTTACAGGGAATAATTCCATTTGGACATGATCAGTACAGCTATAAACTGAAAAAAAAAAAAAAAAAAAAGACCTAACAATAAAAACAATTTGCTGAAAAGGTCTTTCCCTAGCACATTACCTGTTCTGTGTTGCCACTGAAGACTCCATCAAGGATAAAGTAGGTCCAGAACAGTGGCCACTCACACTCAATGTTTTCAAATAGCTTCAACTCAGCTGGCTCATAGTAGAGCCGATTGGGATCCTAGTAAAAACATAATAAACAAAGTCTGTGTTATCACCCTGAGTTTAGATATGCAACTTTAGTTCAGAGGTATTACAATATGGCCTGTCATATTGTAATATATTTATTTTAGACAAGGCAGTTGGGGGAGGCAGCACATGTATATACTCCCCTTCTTTAACAAGTACTCCATGAAATGGGATAATAATAACACCATAGGAGAGTATATAAAAAGTAAGTCTGGTCTGCAATAACGTTGAGTTTGGTTTTATAGCTGTTAAGTTTGAGGCAATAGTAAGATGTACGAATAGAAATGCTTAGAAGGCCAGGTACAGGTAAGGGTTTAGAAACTGTCCTCAGAGATGACACATGAAGCATAAGTTATAGATGAGTTTTGTGGAAAAGCAATATATAAAATGAGCAAACTTCCAAGAATGGAATCTTGGTAAGTCCTTAGATTAGGGTGAAAGAGAAAAATCAGTAAAGGGTAGTATTATGGAAATTAAAGTAAGAAATAATTTCAAGACAGTGTAGGGGTAGGTAACAGTGATGTACTATAGAGAAGTCAAAGAGAGTGAAGATAGGGAAAAGACAATTGGATTGATAATTTAGGAGCTTATGGTGATGTTTCAGATCATAATTTAAGTAGAATGGTAGGAGCAGAAATCATATTTGGGGTTAAAGAATAAAGTGGAAGACAGGAAGTAGGCCAGAAGAGTTTGAGCTTGATTAAAACTTGTAATACCTCTGGACCAGCTCACTTAAGCCTTAAGCAATGTTTGCATTTTCCTTTAATAACATTTAATTTCCCCATTGATACTTCCAAGGAGAACTTTGGACTAGCAGAACAAAAGGAACTTACCTTTTTCTGAAGATAAAGTACTGTTTCAAATTAATCAACTGCAAAACTTGGAAGGTGGTGCTATACTTTGGAGTTGGTTTAACTATGTGCCTCAAGGTTTCTTGTGTTGACATTTGATCCCCATTGTGAACTGTTAAGGTAGTGGAAACTTAATCTAATTACGATTTTTAGAGGTGGAACCTGTGTGAGGGGATTAGGTCTCAATAAGGTCATTAGGGTAGAGCCCCTATAACTGAATTCTGGCTACATTGTAAGAAGAAGAGAGACCCACATGCATACCTGTGCTCCCTGTCTCTTTCAGTGTGATGCCCTGCACCACTGTAGGACTCTGCCAGCAAGAAATTCACCACCAGATTTGGACCTTTGACCTTATACCTCCAGAACTATGAGCCAAAATAAATGTGGTAAACCTGTTTTCTTTAAAACTTTCCCTGTCTCTGGTATTATGTTATTGGCAAGAGAAAACGGACTATAATAGGGATTCAGACAGATATACTGTGCTGATATATAATTCCATTTGCAATTATTAAATTTGGGGAGGGGATACTTTAAGACTATGCAAATTACATTTTAGTTTGTTTTTGCTTAAACTTGTGTGTACTGATTTTACATTCATCAGTAGTTCTTAACCAACTGCAAGAGGTGGAACGATCACTTTCTTTCTTTCTTTTTAAAATTTAACTCAGAAAAGCTCCAAAACAGAGAACTTATCAGTTAAAGCCAACAAATATCAGTTATTGTTATCCTATTCAGTGACCCACATAAGTACCACCAGTAAGCTAAGTATATTTTATCAATGAGGCTACAGATAGACATTACCATTGTATCATGTGTTCATTTTAGGGAAAAGAAATTTACCTCTTTAGGAGTTTTATATCCATCTCGCAGAAAACGACAGCAACCATAACGACCCTGGGAACACAGAGAGAAAATGTAATTAATCAGAAATACGTTCTCTGCAACATCTATATGTACCAACCTCTTACCAATATAGACATGACACTTAACAAAAAATGGTCCATGTCTCTAATCCCAGCACGTAGGAGGCTGAGGTAGGAAGATTTCTGCAAGTTCAAGACCAGCCTGGCCCATGTGGTAAGTACAAGGCCAGTCTGAACTACAGAGTGAAATCCTGTCTCAGAAAACACCCCTGAAATCAATTTCAAGTGAACGCTCAGATATAGGCTCTGATTAGAGCAGCATTCCTAAGACTATCTTCCCCATGGCTGTTCACTTTAGGGTAATTCAGTGATAGCCTGGGTACTAATCTATGTGGTCCTGCCTATAGTTATTATAGCTCATAAGAGACAACAGGCTTTTAAAAAATATTTAAATTTTGGAATAATTTTAGATTTACAGAAGAGTTGCAAATATAGTAGAATCCCAACATACCCATCAACCACCATAATCACATATTAACATCTTATATAATTATAGAACTTTCCTCAGAACTAAAACATTAACTTTGGTACAATACTATTAACCAAAGTACATAACTTATCTATATTTCACCAGTTTTTCCATCAATGTTCCTTGTTCTGTTCCAAGACCCAATTTTGAATCCCACACCACATTTGGTTGTCACATCTCCTTAGACTTAGCCTCTTCCCATCTGTGACAGTTCCTCAGTCTCTCCTTGTTTTTCATACCCTTAATACTTTGTTTTTGCAATACTAGGGATTGAACACAGGGCCCTGAACATGCTAAGAAAATACTCTATTGCTGGGCTACATCCCCAGTCACTGTTTTTAATAGACATCTAGAATCCCCAAAATGGTACTGGCCAGGACACACACTTCTTTGTTCTTCTTCAGACCCCAAGATAAACTTCTCACTCCCTTTTGCACACGTGCCAACTAACTTCCAATCCCCTCGAGACATGACACATCAACTGCCCATATTAACCCCACCTCTAGTCCAATCTAATAAGAACCCATTCCCCAGCTCCCTCCTCCGACGGTCCCTGCAATCTCCTGCAACCTTCCCACGCTTGCAATAAAGGCTTATTTTATCTACCTCTGTCTCTTGCTCTATCTGTTGCCAAATCTAACATTTTTGGTGCTGTGACTTGGATAACCAGTGGGGCGTGTGGCTCCTAACGGGGCTATCCTCACCTTTTTGAGCCAAGGAGCCGCTTTTTCCCCTCCTCTTGCCCCTACATTTGCTGTTGCCAGCCTTCATCCAACACTGATCCATACCAATTCTCACAGGTGAGCCACCCCTCACTCCAAGAGTTCCTGCCTTGCTCTTGTTCTCATAAATCGTGGGCCCACATCAGGACTCTCTCTCTCTCTCTCTCTCATGTCCTCCGGGACACCCCTCTACTCTCTCAGTGATGACTGGGAGGACAGATTTGGGCATTTCTCACTCACTTACACCCCAATGAGGGTGATGATCCTCCAAGGGGCCGTGACATGGTTTTCAGCACTCAGCTCACTGCCTTCAGCTTACCTCTAATTCAGTCACAACTTGCAAGACACCGCTTCCCAGCCAAAAAACACACTGTTCAGGTGTCTTTTAACAAACCTAAACACCCTTGACCTCAGAGACACAGTAAAACCACAACGACTAATCTTTTACTGCCAGATGGCCTGACCTCAGTACAAAATTGATAAGGACAGCCACAGGCCCAAGGAGGATACTTTCGATTTCAGTATCCTCCGTGATTAGACTATTTCTGCTACTGCAACAGCAAATGGTCAAGTTGCTGGTATTAAAACAAAATAAAGTACTAAAAATACATTAATTACAAATAAAAGGAGTTTATTTTTTCCAAATTCTTCTTATAAGAGATCTCTACTAATTATAAACGAATTGTCTCATGTATGTATTTTTGTCTGTCTGCCTCTCTGTCCAATCTGTAAACAGCTATTTTATTTGAGCTCAACAAATTTTTCTTAAGCCATTGTCTAAGGGTATGCTTTCACCAAGATTTCCAGCTGGACAAAATGATGTCAAAATTGATTTTATAAATGTCGTACATATTCTTGTTTATGTACTATGATTTGAGAGTCTCTCGTTCAAAATTAGTGTGTGAAGTATTATGATTGAATGTTCATAGGACATAAAACATTTGTTAAGATAATTAAACAAAAATCCTGTAGGGTTAAAAAAATCTGTTAGACAGGACTCCAATTGATGAATAAGGAGGTGGCAGTCTAGAAACATTTCTCCAGTCCTTGTTCATTAATAGGAAGCCCCAATAATCTCCATAGCCTTATCAGAGACACTCTAATACTGTTCAAAATATATTATTGTGATATGTTTACACTGGCCATTATCAAAAGGTTAAATTTTGGAAAAATAGGGCAATAAGGTTTTCTGATTAAAGGATGCTATTGATACAAAACTAAATTAAAAAAACACCAAAATAATGATAATTCATTTTTGTCAATTTCATGGTATATTAAATGTATTCATGCCTTCCAAATGTATAGTATTCTAAAATGTAAAACTGGGATTATCTATAAAAGTGATAGACATTTTCTTTCAGATTCAGACATTTGCCTTTCTTTTGTGTTCCAGATATTTGTAATAAGAGGTTCATGTCAGGCCAACATGAGGTCAACATTCAAATGATAATTTTTTAACTAAAACTTATGTGGTGTATATGCTATGTATATGCCACTACATTTAGAGACGCTTAGATATTAAACGGCCCAGACAATGTTACAAATTTTTTCAACGACATCCTATTAAAAGACAACAAATTAGATAAAAGCTTCTTATGTATTAGGTAGGGATGACTGACTAAAAAGGCTAAAAAGGATTGTATTCCAAGATGGAGACTGAAATGTGTTTTAAAAATTTCATCATGCCTGTTATGTTATAATACCATGTATGGCTTTAGATTTCAAGATTTTCCTAATTACAAAATGTAAAAAATGAAACAAACATTCTTATACATAAAATTTTGCACCAATTTATAATTTCCTTCTAATTGATTTGTAGAGATATCACTAAGGTTGATTTCAAAGTTTCTTTCAGAAATATTGCTCTAATTTCTGTTCCCATAGCAGAGTAATACAATTGTTTCTCTAAGTCCATATGTCATTGTTTTCTCATTAGAAACTATCTTGGCTACTTTTATAAGAGCAATTCTAAAATGTAAAAAAAAAATTTAAACTTATATTTCTAACACTATATTCAGGAATGGGACAAAATAACAAAACTTAGCTAGCTTTGACATCCCCCATGCCAGTTGCAGCTTTTAAGATAAGTGTAACTTAGCCAGACAATGCATCTCATTATATTTTACTTGCTTTCAGGTTTTCAAGGACAGCTCGCCTCAGTCTTAGACAATGATTGATTTTTCCTGCTCACTGCAATGGCTTTTGATTTCAAATTTTCTTTATAAAAGTATATAACTGTTGTCTGTTAACATTCTACAAGGATTCAACTACTGGAACATCCATGATTGGTAAGAAGTAACAGTTCTCTGGCTATACTTTATATTTCAAAGTGCTTAATACTCAGATAAAAAGTAAATAGTTTGAGAGTTAATTGCTCCCATTACAATATAATGTCATTAACCTTCTCTTCTGGATGTCCACAACTGAGGTTTGGAGACCAAATATTAGAATGATACACGGGCTGAGAGGACAACCAATATATTGGCTCTCACCCTTTGAGGTCAGTGAGGACTCAGGACATAAGAGAACCTCTGCTGCAACATCATCTAACTCAACTGAGTCTTTGTTCTTCTGATCAAGGAGATTATGGGACCACAGAGAAAAGTGATTGCACAGTGTATAGTGTGCCTAAGGAGAGTCACCAGGAGAAAAAAGTCTCCCAAGCTTTCACAGAAAGCAACCTGGTCAAGCAATGGCCGTGGCTCCTCCAGATGGCTGACGCTGACTAAAGTACTGAGAGACACTGTACATGGTTCCAAGATAAATCCTGAGGTGATTTAACTGACCTTGATAGATAACGAAAAGTTAATTTTAATTAATACAGGTCTCACTTTAACTTGGTCTTAAACATCCAACAGAAAAGTATACCACAAGATATTTATTTACTTATTTATTTATTTTTTTGTTTTGTTTTTTGTTTTTTTTTTGGTTTTTCTCCGGTACCGGGAACCGAACTCACGACCTTGCGCTTGCCGGGCAGGCGCTTTTGCCGCTGAGCTAAATCCCCAGCCCTACCACAAGATATTTAGAGAGAGTGTTATATGACATATATCAGGGCCTTAACTAACTATACTCAGCAGGAAATGACTTGGTCTTAAACATCCAACAGAAAAGTATACCACAAGATATTTAGAGAGAGTGTTATATGACATATATCAGGGCCTTAGCTAATTATACTCAGCATGAAATGACACCACAGCTGGTCTCTCCTCTCAATAAAAAAATTAATAGAATTAATGAAACAGCCACTCATTTCTACTCAAAGTTGCCAACAGATTTGGCTGACAGCATTGAACAAGTCTCAGGGTCCATAGCCACCCTCTAAAACCAAATCAACTCCCTGGTGGCAGTTGTGCTCCAACACCACAGGGTACTGGCTATTACGACAGCTAAAAGGGAGGAACGTGTGCCATGCTGGGAAAAGAATGCTGCTATTTTGTCAACCAATCAGGTATCATCATGGATAAGATAAAAAGAAAGCTTCATGAGTATGTGGATCAAAAGCACAAAGAGATGACCCACTGGTCTACCCCCTCTTGGTGGGGATCAACTCTTGACTCATGGGCACCTATCCTACTTCCCATCCTTGGTCCACTTATCATGATCATCATCTTGTTGCTTATAACACTTTTTCTTTGTAAGTTTTTTTCAAGCTTTCTCCAGTCTAGGTTACGAGCCCACACCACCAGACAGCTACTAGTCTTGGTCGAGACTCCAGGTACCAGCTTCTACAGGGGCCTGACTCATCATTCTAAAGACTACAACAGCTCCCATCACCATGCCCTCTGTCAGCAGGAAGTAGTTTGTGAGAGTCATCGCTCCTTAACAACAAAAAGATGGGAATGATAGATAACCAGAATCCCAAAAATGGTGCTGTACAGAACACACACTTTTTTGTTCTTCTTCAGACCCCGAGATAAACTTCTTACTCCCTTCTGTGCATGCACCAACTAACTCCCAATTCCCTTGGGATACGACACATCACCTGCCCGTATTAACTCCACCTCTAGTCCAATCTAATACAAACCCATTCCCTAGCTCCCTCCTCCAAGGGTCCCTGCAATCTCCTGCAACCCCCTACACTGGCAATAAAGGCTTGTTTTATCTACCTCTGTCTCTTGCTCTATCTGATGCCAACCTAACAGTTTTAAACTTCATTCTGAGATGGAGTCTTGCTAAGTTGCCTAGGCTGGGCTTGAATTTTCAATCCTTCTGCCTCAGCCTCCCACAGTGCTGGAATTACAGGCATGTACCACCATACCCAGCTTCTTGACACTTGTGAAGAATGCTCATTAATAATTTTGTAGACTGTCCCTCGATTTGGTTTTATCTGACTTTCATATGTGAGATCATGTATTATCAGGAAGGACATAAAAGAGGCAATCTGCTCTTCTCAGCACATGGTATGAGGGGCACGAGATATCAGCATGTGCTGTCACTGGTAATATTAAGTCTGATTGATTGGTTAAAGTGATGTTTACTAAGATTGTACTTTCCCTTTTGTAACTACTAAATATTTTGGGGGGAGATACTTTGAGACTATGCAAATATCCTCTTTCTGCTTAAATGCTCATCCACTGATTTTAATGTCCATCAGTACATCTGTCCTAAAAAAACTGATATTACTGTGCTTGCCTAATGGCAATTTTATATTTTTCTAGTATCTTCAAAATGCATTAACTGAAATTTTCCTAGTTGGAAGATTTGGCTCCACTACCACTTACTCATTTCTCAGTTACTTATTTATATCAGCATGGACTCATGGATATTTTGTGTATTCTTTGGATTATAATCCCATACTATCATAGCTATTTTGTCATTCAAGGTGTTCTTGCTTTGGCCATGAGGAACACTTCCCAGTTGGTTCTTCAGTCTCTTTGACATGTCCCATCCTCTTTTGATCTCTTCTTTACTTTTGGAAACCATAAGATGTTACAAGGTCCTCTTTTATCCTCCCCGTCCTAGTCCTCAACGAACCACTTCTTCAAGGGAGCTACAGAATTTTTCTTTTGGCACCAGATATCAAACTCAAAGCTTTGAGCTTGCCAGGCAGGCACTTCGCCAAGCTACATCCCTGGCACAGCTACAGAATTTTGATGCTTCCCATTTTTCTCTTTTTCTTCAGGATTGCCTTGGCTATCGTAGGTCTTTTCTGGTTCTATATAAATTTTAGGATTGTTTTTTCTAGCTCTGCAAGTAATGTTGTTGGTATTTTAAAAGGGATTGCATTAAAACTATATACACTTTTGGTAACATAGCCATTTTAATAATCTTAATTCTTCCTAGCTAGGAGCAGAAGATGTCTTTCCATTTTCTAACACCCTCTTAAATTTTTTCCTTCAAAGTTCTGTAGTTTTCTTTATAGAAGTTTTGTACTTCCTTGGTTAGGTTGAATTTTAGGTATTTAAATTTTTTATCTATTAAAATTTTTATTTCAAAATTTAATACATATATGAAAAAGTGTGCATAAATCCAAAATGTACAACTTTATGGACTTTTATAAAGCAAGGGCATCAGTTGCTACCACCTTGGTCAAGTAATAAACTATGATTTGCTATTTTTGCTTGTTTATTTTTGTGGCACTGGTGATCAAATCCAGGGCTTCACACATGCTGAGCAAGCAAGGGCTCTACTACTTGGCTACACTGTCAGTCTGTTAATGTTTTTAAGAAAAGGACAGATATTTGTTGATGGCTTTGAGGTTAAAATCATTAGATAATAATGCTTGGAAGTTTAAGAGGATTACATGAGTGATTTTTTTACACAGTATGTGTTATAGATACCAGTTGTCAACTATCACTTTAACTGAGGCACGAAGGAAGCCATAGTTTACATTTCTAGGAAGACTCATTTTTCTCTTGAGCTTTATAACTATACATCCAGCTGGATACTCATTGTCTTTCCTTGAAATACTCACAGGTACCTCAAACTCAATATATTTTATATGAACTACCTCTCTTCCTATGCTTCCTATCTCAGTAAAGGATTCCTCCCTGTATCTAGTTGTTAGGCTAAATACCTAACACCTGTGACTACTTTTTTTTCATTTTTTATCAGCACGTTTGCAGTACATAGAGTTTACATGCTTTATGTGAGTTGGTGGATGTACATAACACTCTTAACTCCTTTTTGTATCCCCCTCTGCTTCCTTTTCACTCTGTCTTCTATCTCTTGATCCCTTTCCCATTTGAGAAAGATCTTTCTCCCTACTTTCTATTATACATCTTTTATTTGGCTCTTTATTTTGAAGCTATCATGAATTGCACTCTTTTCTTAATTTGTTTCTGAGTAAGTTCATTATTGGTGAACAGCAACACTATTGATTTTTTGTGTTAATTTTGTATCCTGCCAATTTGCTGTATTTGTTTAGCAGCTATAAAGAGTTTTCTGCTGAAGGTTTTGCATCCTCTGTGCAAAAGATCATATCATCTACAAATAGAGATCATTTGATTACTTCATTTCCTATTTGTATTCATTTCATTTCTTTTGCTTGACTGATTGCTCTGGTTAAAGTTTTGAATAGTGTGCTGAGAGGAGTGGTGAGAGTAGACAGCTTTGTCTTCTTCCTGATAGTAGATGGAGTGTTTTCAGTTTTCCCCCATTCAGTATGATGTTGGCTGTGGGATGTCATATACGGCTTTTATCAGTTTAAGATAAAGTCCTATACTTGTTTTAATCAAGGTTTTTATAATGAAGGAAAGTTGCATTTTTGGTAAAGGGGTTTTCTGTATTTACCAAAGTAATTTTTATCCTTGATTCTATTTATATTGTGTATTATATTAATTGATTTACATGTGTTCAATCATTGTTATGTCCTTGGTATTAAACCAATTTGATCATGGTATATGATCTTTTTAATAATTTGTTGAATTCTGTTTGCAGATATCTTATTGAGGGTTTTTGTATCTATGTTATTCGAGGATATTGGCCTGTAGTTTTCTTTCTCTTCTCTTTTTTTTCTTTTCTTTCTTTTATTGTGTCCTTATCTGATTTTTATATCAGGTTAATGATGGCTTGATGGAATGAGTTTGGAAGCAATCCTTCTCTTCAATTTTATGGAACAGGCATTAATTCTTCTCTAAAGTTCTGGTAAAATTCAGTAGTGAAGCCATTGGGTTCTGGTGTCTTCTTACTTGGTAGAGTTTTGATTACTGCATGACTTTCATTGGTTGTTCTTTGGTTCATGGTTTTCATATCTTCTTGATTCAATTTTGGTAAGTTGTATGTATCAAGGAATATCCATTTCCTCCAGCTTATCCAATTTATTGGAATATATAGAATATAAGTTTTCAAAGTACTTTCTAATAATTCTCTGGATTGCAGTGGTGGCTGCTGTAATTTCAACTTTTCATTTCAAATTTATCTGATTTTATTGATTTGGGTCTTTTGTCTTTTTATTTTCATAAGTTTGGCTAAAAGTTTATCAATCTTATTTATCCTTTCAACAAACCAACCCATTGATTCATTGATCTTTTGTATTATTTTTTAGTCAGTTTCATTAATTTCCACTCTGATCTTCATAATTTCTTTCCATTTACTAGTTTAGGGTTTGAACTGTTCTTGTTTTTCTAGCACTCTGACATATATCATTAGGTTATTTATTTAGGATGACTCTGTTTTTCTAATGTAGACACTCATAAATTTTCCTCACAGAACTGCTTTGTGCCCCATAGATTGATATACTGTAATTTCATTATCTTTTATTTTTCTTTCTTTCTAAAATTGCTATATGTTCATTGCATTTTAGTCATTTTTAGTTTCTGTTCCTCTCTTTTCACTCCCATCTCTCCCTCCATCCTCAGAGTCCCTTCACATCTCCTCAAAGTCACCTCCCTGTTTTGTATCACCTTTTTGCTTTTAAAATTATGTATAGGTTGAGTTTCTCACATAAGAGATACCATGCAACATTTAACTTTCTGTGCTAGATTTAATTCACTTATCATTATGATCTCAAGGTGCATCCATTAATTCTATTGTCATTCAATTGTAGAAATTTTAAAATTTCTTCTTTAATTTCCCCTGTGAGGCCTTAAATGTTTCTGAGTATTATTCAGGAGGGTGTGGTGGCACATGCCTATAATCCTAGCACTGAGGAGGGTGAGGCAGGAGGACTGCTGCAAGTTTGAGGCTAGCCTGGGTTACAAAGTGAGTTGAAGGCCAGCTTGAAGTACATAACTAGATCTAACACAGTTCATAATAGCTAAATTCCGGAAGCAGCCTATATGTGTCCATCAACAGATGAATGGATAATGAAAATGTGGTATTTATAAGCAATGGAGTACTACTCTGCTGTCAAAATGAAACTCGAATCATTTGTAGGAAGATGGATGCAGCTTGAGACCATAACGTTAAGTAAAATAATCAGGCACAAAAGCTTAAATATCACATGGTTTCTCTTACATAAGAAACCCAAAACATAAATAAAAAGCAAAATGAAAGATAATAGGAAGGAGGGGGACATATCTTTCTCAAATGGGAAGGTGATCAAGAGATGGAGGAAGGAGGGTGGGAGGGGAGGGAACAGAAAAAGGTACTCAGATGTGTTATGTATATGTACCAAATCCTCAAAAAGAACGTAATCATTGTGTACTGCACACTATTAATAAAAAAAGAACATACCTTTTGTATTTACTGACACATGTTTTATTGACCTAAAACATGGTCTATTTTGTTTTTTTCTTTCGTTTTTTTCCAGTACCAGGAATTGAACTCATGACCTTGTGCTTGCCAAGCAGGCACTGTCCACTGAGCTAAATCCCCAACCCCAATATGGTCTATTTTGAAGAAAGTTCCTTCAGTTGCTGAAAAAAAGAGTATTCTGCTGTTATTGGATGAAAATCTCTATAGATATCTGTTAAATCCATTTCTATAGTGTAATTTAATTCTGATGTTTCTTGTTGATTTTTTAAATCTGGTTGACATATTTGTAATTGTATACAACTGTCCTTTTATGTCAAGTTGTTTTTGAATCATGAAATTGGATGCACTGACATTTTCAGTGTGTATATTTACAATTGATATCTGTTATTGGTGAATTATTCCATTTACTTATTGTAGTGACCTTCTTTGTCTGTTCTGAACAATTTTGGTTTGAAGTCAACTTTGTTATAAATTAGAATGGCTACTCCTGCTTGCTTTCATGCTCCAACTGCTTGGTGTACCATTTTCCTGTTTTACATGGTTACTAAAGTCAATTCAATTGTTATACCCAATTTTGTCTCATAAAAATGAAAAAGTTCCTGTCAATATTGTGATGTGATGACAGTTTATTCTTATTTTGATACAGCCCTAGAAAACTGGTGGTGCTAAATGCACTTTACAAATTTTTAAGGTTTAAAAATACAGAGATAAGCTGCATTTCTCAATGCAGCTTAGAGGTTGAGAACAGGATGTATCTTCAGTCTAGAGAGAATTTTCCTAATACAATAGATAGTCACACCATTGGGTTCCACCTGGGCAGGGCCACCTCAGCTCCTGGCACTGGACCTACTGACCAGACCGTAAGGCTCAGAGAAAGAGAAGGCAAGATGAAGGCGGGAGTTAAGGCAGGACACTCTGCTGCCCAGGGGCCATGCTGTAGCTCATGTTTTCCTGTTCCACCCAGAAGTCCCACCAACGGGTGGAAAAAAGAGTTTCTCTCTCAGTGGGCTAGTAACAGGAGCCAGCAGAGTAACATCCGATTTCTCTTGGTAATATAACTGGAAATCACAGATAGTTTTCTCATTAAGAAAATACAATTATACAAGAATCATGCCAGAGGAGCATTGCCCTAGCCCCATGTGAGAGAAAAGACCTGGATCAGCATCCTCTCCACTTGAGAGAGCAGACCTATGCCAGAGGAGTGGTGCCATCCTCCCAGGGGAGCACAGCATAGGGCACCAGAGGCAAGGACTACACAACCAACCTGATCCTGGATGAGGACAATATCTGGGGAGAGACAGGAGCCACCAGAGCCCATGAATGTTGCAATTAAGTCCAGTGGTCCATTTGAACCCCTGCCTTGCAGCCTATACCCAGTAGAGAACAAAGGGCTAATTGTGTTCCTCATCTACCAAAGTGGGGGCAAGGACACACTTTGGTGTGAACAGTAACCACAGTCTGTGGGGAATGAACAGAAGGGCCTCTAGTGCCAGGAGAGCATGTCAAAGACCCATAGACCTCTAAAGCTAGGCAAAAAAACCATGTCTGCCTCAATCCCAGGACTGCAGATCATGGAAAGAAACACTCATTCGATAATACAGGAATTTTCTCTTTGACTCAATCTTTGTTGGACTTTCTATTTTGTATTATTTTTGTCTTTCTTTCATCAGGTTCTTTTATTGGGGGGGTACATGTTTTTCTCCCACTTTTTATTTCTCCTCTTTTATTTTCTTTATTTTTGTCTTTTATCTTCTTCCCTTTCAAGTATATTTTCTTCTCTTTCTTCTCTTATCTCTTGTTTTGCTGTTTATTTTTTTCATCTTTTCCTTATTGGTTCTTTCCAAAGACTGTTCCCTAATTTCCTTTTACTCCTTAATAGGACCCCTTGTCTTACTTTTCTCTCCTTTTCATCATATCCCATTGATTTATTTGTCAAATTTTGCATTTTTCATTCTCCAGTTCCTCACTCCCTCCACCTTCACTAGTATAACTACTAAGCTTGATGAATCTCTAGACAGTTAACTTTACACTACTGCTGTTGAATACTGTGCTATTGTTGGTAACGATAAACTCATTCCAATTAGTTGATATTGCCAGGCATGCACTTGTGCCACTTAGCTATATCCCCATCCCTTAAAGATTTTTTGTTTTGTTTTGTTTTGTTTTTGGTGCCAGGAATCAAACTCAGGACCTTAGGCTGATATTTATTGTAGGTCAAGTAATAGGTAAATATTTGGTTTATCTTAGAGTTCACACTACAATTACAGATCTCCTTACTATGGACAAGGATGGTACATTTTTATTTCTGAGGGTTTGTCGATATTCAGTTTGTATTTAATGTTATAACTGATGCTGATTTTATTTCTATAGTCAAGCTGCCATTACTTGGTGTTCTTGAGATGCCAATATCCAGATTACCTAGGAGTCATTAACAATACAGTAGTTCATCTCAGGAGAACTGGGTACTGAGCCAAACCTGCTGCAACATCTCATCTCAAGTAAATGGAGCTTGTTGGATTCCAGGACAGAAGCAAAGGCCAGTGGTAAGCCAAACACAGAGGACATCACTGAAAAGCAGACACTAACTAAAGAGGTCTCCTACTAGAAACAAACCTTTTTACTACAATAAACACACAAGCCTCAAAACAAAACAAACAAAAATAGAAACATGAGAAATCAAGCCAAGAAAATACCTCCCCAAACTCGTATCTCCCTCAAAGCCAACTAATAGGGATTCAAAGGGGAGGAAACTAAAAGCCTCACATCGAATTATTTGAAATGGTATCAGGGGAGATAAGAAAAGAGTTCAATAAGGTAATTAGGAAGCTCGTTGAAGAGATAAGTAATAAGATATTGCACCAACTAAAATCACAAGTGAGTATAAAAAGGACACTATAAAAAGAATTAAATAAAATGATGTAAAATATATATGACCAGCATAGAAAAGCATGTGAGTCCATAAAGGGATCACTAGAAATTCAGGAGATTTTGAATTCAAAGTATGGGCAGAATTGACTGATGTGAGAACAAACTGAGAACTAGAGTGAACAATTAATAAGGAACATTTTGAAAACAACAAGAGAACATGAATAATGGATCCAATAAATCCTAGATGATACAAACAAGACTAACCTAAGATTAACTGGAATTAGTAAAAAATCAGAAAATAGCACAGATTGCATAAAAAACCTACTTACTGAAATAACAGCTGAAAACTTTCCAAATAAGGTAAATGAATTTCACATACAGGTAAGTGAGGCATACAGAACCCCAAAAAGACATGATCAGAAAAAAAAATTCTCCATGACACATCATAGACAAAATCCTAGAAGGCCAGCACTAGGACAGAATCTTAAAAACTGTTAGAGAGAGTTAACGAATCACTTACAAAGGAGAAGCCAGGTGTAGTGCTACATGCCTATAATCTCAGCATTCCAGAGGCTGAGGCAGATGGATCTCCACAAGCTCAATGCCAGCCTCGGCTACATAGTGACTTCATGGCCAGCCTGAACTACATAGTGAGAACCTGTCTCAAGAAGAAAAAATGAACAAACAAACCCAAAACCAAAACAAAAAGAACCCATTATAATCATACCAGACTTCTCAACACAAACCTTAAAGGCCAGAAAAGCTTGGAGTCAAGGGTTTCAAGCCCTAAAAGAAAACAATTTCCACCCAGACTGACATATCCCGCAAAACTATCATTCAAAATTGATGGAAGAGCCCCAGGGACTGCTCTCACTAGGGTGTGCGTGCCCGCCCTCTCTGCACACACCCTGTGCCGAGTGAGCAAGTGCTCCAAGAGCTGCTGGTCCTGCAGTTCAAGTCCGTGCTTTACTTGCACCTGGATCTCTTTGGGGGGTCGCAGGCACTGGTAGTCTGTGATTGCTGCCATCCGGCCTGCATCTGGTTCCTGTATGTGTCCTGAACTGACTGGAGACACAGAATCAGGTGGTTCACAAGCTGTCAAACTTGCAGTTCATGTCTGGGTTATGTCTGCACCCTGAACTGCCTGGGGACATAGGTCCATTGGACCTGGATTATCACACCAGTGCAACCCGAGTCTGGGGATTGCAAGTGCCCTGAACTGCAAGGGGATGCTGGATCAGATGGTTTGCCATCACCTGACACAAATGCCCACATCTGAGACCTGGGATAAGGAGATACAAGTCAACAACTGCCGGGAAACCCCAGACTAAGTAGAGCTTCTCAGGGGAAACTGAGGGGCAAACCTGAACAACAGGAAAACTAGAGACACTAATGGCCTTTGTTGTGCAGCCACTGAAGAGGGAAACTGAGCTTTCTGCATCCGGTAGCAAACATGACAAAACAAAGGACTAAAACACAATCCCAGAACTCCACCACACTCAGAACAAGTCCAGGAGACATTGACATAGGAAAACTTGGTAAACACATGCCTGAAATAGCTGAAATGATTGCAATGGAAGTAAAGAAACAACTCCATAAGGCCATAGAAGAGATGAGATCAGAAATAATCTCTCAGATAAAAAATGAAATGACAATAATAATGAAAGAACTGCTCAAAAAGTTTGAAGAAGAAACATATAAGAAAATAGAAGAACAAAGGCAATGGACAGAAACATTAAATGAAAAATATAGAAAGGACTTAGAACACATGAACCAGATTCAAAGAGACTTCCAGGAAAACAAAGCTGCCACTGAAAGCTACCAAAACCGCTTGAATGAAGCTGAAGATAGAATCTCAGACTTTGAAGACAGCATGGCAGCTAGTGACTGTGAAAGAAAGGATCTTGTAAAATCAACAAGGATCCAGGAAAAGTCAATTCAACAGCTGCGAGATGAGGCAAAGAGGAATAATGTACGACTTACAGGAGTAAATGAAACAGCAGGGGGAAACACAACTGACATAAAAAGAATATTTGCAGAAATAAGAGCAGAAAATTTCCCAAGTATGGAAGCAGAACCTGATATACAGGTAAATGAGGCATATACAACTCCAAACAATCACAACCAAAATAAAACTACACCCAGAGATATAATAGTCAAGATCCCTGATCTCCAGCAAAAGAACAGAATATTAAAAGCTGCTAGAGAAAAGAAGCAGATTACCTATAAAGGAAAGCCCATGAGAATCACGTCAGACTTCTCAGCACAAACCATCCAACCAATTAGAGCTTGGAGAGAAGTATTACAGGTCCTGAGACATAACAGCTTCCAACCAAGACTGATGTACCCTGCCAAACTATCCCTCAGGAGAAATAAAGGAGAAATAAAATATTTTCACAACAAAGAACAACTAAAGAACTTCATGAGTGCCAAGCCAGCATTATAAACAGTACTAAAAGATATTCTAGACAGAGAAAAATCTTACCGTAATTTCAAGAACAACAGTAGAAAGGAAACATCAAGAAGAGCAAGCAAGTAAACAGGTAGAAAAAGTAGGAAACCAGACCAAGTAAATAACATGACAATGATAAATCAACACATGTTGGTTATAACTATAAATGTAAATGGCCTCAATTCTCCAGTCAAAAGAAACAGACTGGCAGAGTGGATTACAAAACAAAATCCAACGATATGTTGTATACAGGAAACATATTTTACTCAAAAGGAAATCCACAGACTAGAAGTCAAAGGATGGAAAACAATCCTCCATGCAGCAGGAACCCAGAAAAAAGCAGGTAGCCATTCTGTTTACAAACAATGTTAACTTCAAACTGACAACAATCAAAAGAGGTAAAGAAGGTCACTACATACTAGTCAGGGGAAAACTGCAAGAGGATGAGATAACAATCATAAACATCTATACACCAAATACTGGAGCTCCAAATTATATAAGACAAATCTTAACAGGCATGAAAACCCATATACTTAATAAAACTATTGTAACAGGGGACCTCAACACCCCACTGACACAAAGAGATAGGTCAACTGGACAAAAAATCAGCAAAGAAATAACAGATTTGAACCAAAGCTGTGAACAAATGGACATAGTAGATGTATACAGAGTGTTCCACCCTTCAAAATCAGAATAAACATTTTTCTCAGGTGCACATGGGACTTTCTCTAAAATAGAACACATCCTAGCCCATACAGCATACCTTCCGAAACGCAAAAGAATTGAAATTACCCCGTGCATATTATCTGACCACAGTGCAACGAAATTGGAAATTAACAACAAAAGGAACTCCAAAAACTGCGTAAACACTTGGAAATTAAACAACAACCTCCTGATCAATCAATGGGTCACAGAAGAAATTCAAGAGGAAATGAAAAAATACCTAAAAACAAATGAAAATGTAAATACAACTTACCGGAATCTATGGGATGTAATGAGAGCAGTCCTCAGAGGGAAATTTATAGTGGTAAATTCACACATAAGGAAAACAGAAAGAGAACAAA
>NW_004955475.1:12127436-12138607 GCF_000276665.1 Chinchilla lanigera
TGATAGGAAAGCACTCAAGGGTAAAGGGCAACTGGGATGTGGGAAAAGAAAAGGGAAAGAAGGAGAAATTTTGTATGTATGTATATGCAGGATAGTTAACATACTTGATGTACTGTCTTCTATTTCTTTGCCAAAAGAAACTGTTAATGAGTCCTTGATTGATCAATATTGCATGTCTCTATCTGTTTTCATGAGAAACCACTTTGAAGCTATCAATATGTAATACAACAAGCATTGTTAATTTCCTACCACTTTGTTTGTAACTCTGGATTGTCTGTACTGTTCTTTTGCTATTTTGTAAAAGGTTGTCGGTCTGTTAATGTTTTCCTCCTTTTATTTTTAAAATAAAAATGAACAAAATTCCTGGAGAAATATGATACTTCCATGATAGAAAGCACCTAAAGAAGTTTGTGAACAGCAAACCAGTGCCTCAAAAATTATCAAGGTGTTATGCCTAGTGTCTAGATTCCCCCTTAAAGCCTTGTGTGGTCATAGGGCTTTTTTAAAGGTGGCTGAATCTAGAGTGTGTGATGATTGGTGGTGCAATGCTGGGATTAAGGGTGGGTGATTCCTGGATCAGTCTACTGACTGGATTGGCACTGCCCTAATCTTGGTAGACCTGATATAATAAATGGGCAGAAAGAAGCTTGTCTCCCTTCTCACTTGTTGCTTTTGCTGCCTTCTGCTGCCAAGAATGGTTGCCCCTCTGCCATTTGCCACCCTGCCTTGGAGCCATCCAATTATGTACTGAAACCTCCACAAATTGTGAGCTAAATAAACCTTTTCTCCTTTAACTTTGGGTGTTGGGTATTTTGTCTCAGCAAGGAGAAAAGTAACTACGACAATGCCCAATATCAATAAGTCTTATTTCATTGGGTAAAGTACTTAAGGGATTTTTTGAACGCATGTATAACATTCACATACACTCTTAATGAAGCCAATGAGAATGAGAAAATATTAGAGGGAAATTATATAATTATATTATAAAATATTAGAGGGAAAAAATACTGTTCACAATAGCATCAAGAAAAACTGAATACTTACAAATGAGATCCATAATAGCAAAAGCAATTCTGGGTAAAAAAAGAAAAGCAGGAGGATTCACAATCTCTGACTTGAGGTTATATTACAAAGCTACTGTGATAAAAACAGTATGGCACTGTTACAAAAGCACATATGAGTATCAATAGAACTGAATAGAGGATGTAGAAACAACCTCAGGTATATTCAACTATTTCATCTTTGACAAAGGGAACAAAACCAGAAACTAGAGGAAAAATAGCTTCTTACATAAATGGTGTTGGGATACTAGATATCCATATGCAGAAGACTGAACTTAGACCCATATCTCTCACAATGTACTAAACGAAAATCAAAGTGCATCAAAGAACTAAATGTGAAACCAGAAACACTTAACCCACTGTAACACAAAACTGACTTGAAGTCATAGACATAGGTAAGGACTTTCTGAACAGAACATTGGCTGCACAGGAAATACTTCTGAGAATCAACAAATGGGATCACATTAAGTTAAAAAGCTTCTCCCCAGCAAAAAAATAACCAAACAGAGTAAAAAGACAACCTACACAATGGGGAAAAAACATTGTCAGCAATTCCTCAGATGAAGGACTCATATTTAGAATACATAAAAAACTAAAAAATTAGACCCCTCAAAATAAAAAACCCAATCAAAATGGGCAAGCAAAATGAATAGACACTTCACAGAAGAAGTACAAGTGGTCAATAATGCAGCGGTCCTCAGTACAGCTCTTGGAATGGCAGCAGGGTCTCTGAGAAGCTATACACACACCCACCCACCCACCCACCCACCCACACACACACACACCCCTATACCCTCCTAATTGGGATAAAGACAACAATAACCTTCATTATCCTATCTCTTGAGTTTCTGGTCTGCCTAGAGGTGAAGGAGTAGCCTTTCTAGACTCTCTTAATTGAAGATGCTTGAATTGCTTCCCAGTGGGTTCAGGACCTTGTTGTGAGAGTAAGGCCCCGACTTCAGCCTGGGCTCATGGCTGCTAACCATGGGCATGGCCTGTGGCTCCTTGGTGGGATCCATTTCTCTCGAGTTGCCCTTTATGCCCAGCTCTTCTTGTGGTGAGGTATTTGTTACAGCTTAAAGGTCCAATTTTGAGTGTTTTTTTTTTCTCACAAGAATGTGCAGGCCTTGGGTTTGTTTGGGTGTACTAAGGATTAAGTGGCAGTAACTGGGAACCAAAAATGTCACTGGTCTTCCTACCAGCTGGGTTCAGAGATGTTGGGTTTGCAGAGGAGCCAATTCATTAAAAGCATCACTTGCTTTTTCCCCTGGGGGGCTTGTCCTCTTGGGCATGTTCTGAGATTGTTCAGCTGTTCTGAAAATATTAGAGGCCAATCTTTTAGGCCTGCTTGAAGGAACAGCTTCTTTTTTTTTTTTTTGGTTTTTCTCTGGTACCGGGAACCGAACTCACGACCTTGCACTTGCCAGGCAGGCACTTTGCCGCTGAGCTAAATCCCCAGCCCCAGAACAGCTTCTTATGTACTTCAGAAAAAGTTGCTCGAGCTCTCTGCTTCTTGTCTACTATGCCAGAGCAACACTCCTCTGCTATGCCCCTGTGCTCTTCCTGGGAGCCAACCACCTACAGACTGAGACCTCTACAAACTCTTCTACATATTTCACAGGGGACGACTTCTTGGAGTTGTTTTCAATACAGGAAGCCAAGCACCTTCCTGGATAGCAACTTGGTACTGGGTGGGGTCTTCCCCCTTTCAAACTATCCGGCTATCTCTTCCACTCAAACCAAATTGACAATCGACACCTGATTTATGGTTTTGGAAGAACTACCATTTTGTACTGCCTTTTACTTTGCCATTGAAGAGATCAGTAGGGGCTCTCACCTGATCTCCAACCTGTTTTTGGGTTTCCATTTCTACAAAGTGATCAACAGTAACCAACGAGCTTTGGAAAATGTTCTGACTGACTGGAGGGAATGAGAGTCTTCCTAACTACAACTGCAACCGGTTTTTGAAACTTAAAAGCCAAAATCATGGTGACAGTTTTGGACAAGACTGTGGAAACAGCCACAGTGAACACGAGCCAACCTGTGGATGTGAGTGGCTGTGTTGGGAAGGCCAGTGAAGAATAAGGAGCAGAGGAAGCAAAAGGGGAGAGAAATAAGCAAGATGTAGCCAAGAACTGATAAGCTCTGTGTTGCGAGAGCTTATAATATTTGATTAAGGAATTGAAGATTAAAGCTTTCTGTATTCATCTTCAGATTGAAAAGTATGTTCAACTAACTATAATAGAACTTCTTAACATTTATTATTGACTTCCTACTGGATACTTATTTGTATATAACTGGCATATGGAAGAATATATATTTCTTAATTACACATTTTCATTATACTGTAACCATTCTTATTGATATTTCCACATAAATATCAAAGGCAGTTTGATTACATTGAAAATGGTTAAATTTTTAATTGAATTGTATTGCCTATATAATTAGTGTTGGAGAAAAGAATATTTTATTCATATTACTGACGGGTATGATTTACTTTTAAAATTTCCTTTTACCCTTTACTGAAATCACGGTTTGTTGACCCTCTGTTGTAAAGCAGCAGATGATAAATACCGTGAGCTCTTCACAACTCGGTCTCTTTTGTAACAGTTCGTCTCTGCTGTCAGTGCATGAATATGGGCATGGAACATATGTAGCAGAGAGGGTGTATTTGTGTCTCAATCATATTTTCTTGGTAGAAATAGGTGTTAGATCGCCTAATCCTGCCTTCAAGATCCTTTTATAGGTAATAATCACACAAAGGTACAAGGTTCTAAAATAAGTTAAGATTAGTTTTGCTTCATCGGTACATTTTCAAAATACACCTTCCTCCTCACTGAGTCAACAGGTGCCCCAGCTTCTATCCAGCGATGGGGCTGGCACCTGCAATATGCTGCATTTTGGGTTGCAAGTCCTGTGTTCCTCCATTTTTCCCTCTCTTGTGTTACATTTATTTGTTGTTGCAAAATCTACAGGAAAAAGGAAGTCATTTTTGTATGTTCATTGCTCCTACCCATATCTACTTTCTGTGCCAAATGATTAGATTCAAAGGAATCCTGCATCTGTGCAGTATTTATGGAAAAATTTAGGTCGTGACAACATTCTTTCTTTATATAATGGAATATGAAAGTATAATTAGTCTTTCTACATTTTTCAATTTGCACTCATACATTTTATGTCAAATAAATACTGGAACTCATGTACTATGTATTTTTGTATATTTTATGTCAAATAAATACATGAAATATCTCATGGAACAGTATTCTGAAGCACCAGAATGTGGTTTTTTTAGAATGTGATGACCCGTTTTTAAAAAATGATATTCTCATGTATATGTTATATATTATGTGTTATAATATTCCAAAGATCATTATATTATATCAACTATATTTACTTAAAAACTTTTACAGTATTTACATTGTCCAAATGTAATAAAATATTTTCAAAACAATTTAGAAAAAGACAGAGGGAAGATTGCTCGATTCCCCTCCTGGCTGTTTCATGGTCAGCGTCCCACAAGTCTCAGGCAGGGGCATCCAATAACACTATCATCCGATGGGGAAGGCGCTTTCCTCTCTCCAACATGCAAGTCTAATTTTTCTGCTTTTTGTAATACCCTCTCCAAAGGATACCCACTCTGCAGCTAACTTCTGTAGCTCAGAGTCAGTGTAACACCAAGGTCCCTCACATGTGTATTGACTTCAGTACTCTTTTCTTGGCAGTAGTGCCAGGCAGCTCAGACACAAGGGACATAGTGAATGAGTACAAGTCAGATAGTACTGGGGCCAGGGCCTCTGCTCAGCAGGTGGTTGGTAGGTTCCCACTGTAGGACATTCAAAACATGATCCATTCTATCCCAAACCCAACAATGCAGATCCGGATGGGAAGTCTGGCAGTTGGTGCTCCCTGGACCGATCCTTTGCCATGGCCAAGAGCTTCGGCAGGAGCTGCCCTAACTCAGTCACACTCAAGGGTCATCCTGGCAAAGACCACAGAGGAACCTCAGACACAAGAAGGTTAGTCCTACCCACTACACTCTGCCCACCTTGCAGCCTTCTCAAAGCTCAGCCATTAGCAATGCTGGAGGCACAGTTGAACTCCAAGGGGAACTGGCTCCCACCTGACTGTATCTGTGAAGGTTCCTGGCCCCTGCCCACCGTGTGGACACTGCTCCATGCCTGAGAAGCTGGAGCCTCCTGGTCTGTGCCCTGAAACACATTGGGAGTATCATTTCCTTTCTATTTGTTCAGTCTGCATGTATCTTCATGGATGAGGTATGCCTCTTATAGGCAGCATACTGCAGGCTCTTATTTTCTGATCCAATCTGCCAGTGTATGTATGTGTTTTGGTTGGAGAGCTAAGCCTATTTATATTGAGTGCTATTATTGAAAGATATATACTGATTCCTGCCATGTGCTTGATTCTTTTCTATTTTCCTTTTGTATAACTACTTTTCTTGGGCTCTTGGGTTGTTTTCTTCCTTGTCTCTAGGATTCCCTTAAATATTTTCTGCAGTGTTGGTTTGGTGGTCATGAGCTTCTTAAGTTTATCTTTATCATGGAAGGTCTTTATTTCTCAGCCAATTTTTGAAGGATAATTTTGCATGCTATACTAATTTAGGTTGGCAATTATTTTGTTTTAGGGCTTGAAAAACTTCACTCCAAGCTCTCCTGGAATTTAAGGATAGGTTTGCCCTTATAAGTGATTGGTACTTTTCTCTAACAGCTTTTAGAGTATTCTTTCTTTCTTCGAAGTTTCTGGGATTTTGTCTATGATATGCTGTAGAGCAGTTCTTTTTTGGTCAACACAACATACTTTGAGAAAAAAAGAGAAACAAATTTATCCACTGGAGCAAAAGTTGGCAAATTCTCTCTTAAAGGGCCAGAGAGTAAATACTTTAGGTTTGTCAGGCCAGACGGTCTCTATTGCAAGTACTCAGCTATGCTAATATACCTTGAAAGCAGCAGTACATGGTATAGAAACATAGCTGGATTGTGTTCCAATAAAACCATACAAGAAAAGTTGAGCAGTTCACAGGCTGTAGTTTGTTAATCCCTGCAGTAGAGTATGTATGTTATTTTTGTGTTTAGGCTTACAATATCCAGTCAAAACAGAGTTTTCTGAGTCAACTCCTTCTTTCATCCCTTTTAGTATAGTTATATGATTCGTTTGCAGTGCAATTAGACTTATTTTCCAGTCTGTAGTTCATTTTTCTTTCATACTCTGGTTGATGTTTTAAATTTACTTTTTGAGGTATACAATTTCATGGGTATTGACAAACTATACAGAGTCATTAATCTACCAGCACAGTTCCACAGAGAGCTGGTCCACTACCCTCAAAATTCTCCTGTTGCATCTTCATAGACAATCTCTCCTCCCAATTTCTAGAAACCATTAATCTCTTTTCCCCACTTCAGTCTTGTCTTTTCCAGAGTGTCATGTTAGTAGAATTACACAATGTCCAGTCATTTGGTTCTTTTTTTCTCTTAGCAAAACATAAGAGTCATCCACAATGTCACATAAATCAACAGTTCATTTTAATTGTTAAACAATTAACAATTGTCAACAATTCACTGGAATGCAGTCTAATTTGTCTACCTATTTCTTTTTTTTTTGTCTTTTTGAGACAAGGTCTCACTATGCAGTTTAGGCTGGTCTTGAGCTCAGTTTGTAGCCCAGGCTGGTCTCGAACTCGCAACAATCCTCCTGCCTCAGCCTCTCAAGTGCTGAGATTACAGGTGTGCACCACCACGTCCGGTTTGTCCACCTGTTTCTATACTGAAGGTTGTTTCCAGTTTTTGCAATTAGGACTAAAACTTCTATAAGTATTTGTGTACATATTTTTCAGTAAGCCTAAGTTTTCACTTGTTGAGGGCAGGTATCTATGGGAGAAGCTGTTAGGTCTCACAGTAGGTGTATGTTTAAATTTCTAAGAAACTGTCAAATCATTTTCCTAAGTTGATATACCATTCTGCATTCCCACCAGCACTAACTGTAGAAAGTAGCAGCCTTTTAAAAAAGTATTTAGAAGAGGACAACTTAAAAAATGCAAGATTTCTTGAAATCACTGATGCAGGTCATACTTAACGTCCCAAAGGCACTAAATTTCCCCTTAAAATCACAGCCTTAAGGAGAACACATATAGACCCACCTGAAGCTTGGTGATGATCTCTTGTTTTGTGAGCTCCACCAACTGGCTGTCTTCAACGGCAAAGGCCGGGAAGGAAATCACTGAGAGCAGACTGGCATCAACTTCTTTGGATGTTGAAGCCCGGGGAAGTAGTGAATTAAGGATAGACTAAGAGAAAGGAAGTCAAACATGATACATTACCAAATACTTCAACATTAGAAAACTAACCACTTTAGTTTCAAAAGATTAATGAGGAAGAAGATCTTTCAGAAGAAAATTTAAACATTCAATAACAAAAGCTTAAAAAACTTGTTAGCTTTGTAAATTATCACTTGTCTTAATATTTTTCTCAGTGCTTCCCCATCCTGATTTTTAAGCAGCTGCTCATGTGTGGGAAAGAGAGGTCCAGAGGTCTGGTTGACGGCCGTGGCAGAGGAGCGGGTCTGAGCACACTCGGACTCGTCATGTCCTCGGCACACCGAGTGAGTCGCCCTGCCTAGGTTTTCCCCGCTCTGACCTCTTACTTCCGCACAGCCCCCCACCCCCGGCCAAAAGTACCGCCTCCAAGCCACGCCCCTAGCCCCGCCTCCATTGCCACGCCTCTAGCCTGCTTAATAAAATGCCTGGTACTTCCGTAATAAACCGGATCTGCGCCATCAGCCTGGTCTCCGGTGTCTTCTTTTCACCGTGTCGCCGCTTACCACGGGCCCAGGTCCCTCGACCCAAGGAGGTTCTACGTCACTCATGCATAAAATCTATTCTCACAGCATTATGTCACCCACAGTCCTGTTTTTCCATTAGCAGCTATTTAAGGGTAGAATTACGACAAAATGTAGCTGCTGAGAAGCAGGATGGGAGGGCTCAGGTCCTATGCCACTGACATATACTTTTTCCCTGGAACATTTTCAAGTTAGAAGGTGAGTTGATACTCATTAGCATTCCAATGGTCTCTAATCAGCGTTTGAAGAAAAAGAGAAGATTCACTGTGCCAGCGAGAAAAACTTTAATCATGCAATACCAAGAATATTCCTAAACAAAACTGAAGATATATATTTACCCCACTGTCTAATCTCCAAATATCTGACCCAGAGGCAACCAAGGATATGAGAATGTTTCAGAGCCATTATCAGTACTCAATGTCTGGTATCTCTTGTTCTGTCTGTGTATTTAGAAAAGGATATTCTTAGGAAGAGACTATCGTCCCTTGACATGATAGCAGTGGAGAATTCAATATACTATGGTGGAATTCTTTTAAAACCTTTGGTGGGAGAACAGGACTATGATCTATTTCATAGCTTCTGCTCTCAGGGTTATCTCAGTATTGGATGCTTACTAAAGACATTTGTTGGCACATGACAATAAATCAGATAATTTACTGTCCTTCAGTTGTCTCTAATCTAATGTCCCTGTTAAGCTTGAATCTGTTTTGCTTTTTGTTTGTGGTACTGGGAATCAAAATCAGGACCTTCGCTTGCCAGGCAGGTGCTTATACCACTGAGCTATATCCCTGGCCTAAGCTTGAATCTGGAGAAGAATAAAATTTGCTATAACATGGTCTATTATTTCCTTACCTGGCAATGTTGTACTTCATCAGGCAGGACATGGATAACTGACTGGGGCCCACCTTTCACGCCAAATAGGTCCAGTTCATCTAGTGCTTCCAGAGCTGCCTATGAGAAGAAATGGAACACAGGACAACTTCACCATTAGAAAGCTATACAGCTCTGAGTTAAAGGACCTAACTCAGCAGTAAAGCACTTGCCTAGCATGCTCTACTAGACCCTGATTTAATCATCAACACTGCCAAAAAAGATATATGCTTCTTTTTCCTGCCCCCTAAGATTTTATTAATGCATATGATGTCACTTTTGAGTATGTTTGACCTAACAGGAAATACAATATAATAACATTCTTAATTTTCAGGGGCTTCTAAGTTTTTCTTTGTCTCCCACACTGTATTTAGATGGAGTCTGTAGCACTGAAGTCAAGTGGCACAATTAAAACGTAATTTGAATATGGCACATGAATTTATAGGAAATTGTTCTTTTGGCAGAAAACCTCCACATAACATAAGAGCACATAAGAAATTCTAGAAGTTGAGAGGCTGTGAGGATAATGCAATAACCAGTAGGTATTGCCACCTACCTGAGTTTCCAACTAGATGTGAATATCCTAGACTCATACTACATTTGATTTAAAAATAAATATTGTAAGCCAGCAAGGAAAAAGAAGAGTTCCCATGCTTTAAAAAAAATACACACTTTTATTGAGTATAGTCACCTTGCTGGGCAACAGATCTCAAAACTTAGTCCTCCTATCTATTTGAGTCTTTGTACTCCTTGATCAACAACTCCTCCCTCTCATATATTAGCATTTGGTAATCATCATTGTACTCTTTGTTTTTTTGTTTTGTTTTTTTGTTTTTCTCCGGTACCAGGAACCGAACTCATGACCTTGCACTTGCCAGGCAGGCGCTTTTGCCGCTGAGCTAAATCCCCAGCCCCTCATCATTGTACTCTTTACCTCTGAATTTGACTTTGTAAAATTTCATATAAAAATGAGATTGATATTTTTAAGACAATTTCTTAATTTCTTGCTTTTCTGAATATCTTTTCTGATCATAAAACAAAACATACTACTTAGAGAAAATTTTGAAACCATAGTAAAGTATTAAGAGCAGGGGGAACTCACCCAAAGCAATCACTCTTAATACTTTGACATATTTCTTTTTAGTTTTTTCTATGCATATTTGTATATAATTGAACCACATCTGGTATATTACTTTTTACAGTTAATAATATAGCATGAGAGTTTTTCCATATCATGAAAACTATTGTGGTAATATTCTCTCACATGGCTACAATAAACCATATTTGGCCATATATCCATTATTAGAAATTTAAGTTGTCTTTAATTTGGTGATATTAAAACAGTGCTTTGAGAAACATCTCTTGCTAAATTATAAATTCTTTGAGGTCAGAGATTGTGTTTTCACTAATACCTAGCACATAGCATGGTATACAGTAGGTTTGTTGTCAAGCTAACAAATAATTCTTTTTCATTATGAGTTTTTTTGTAAATGTCAGTTCTCTCAAGTAGATCATTGGGTCAAAAGGTATGAATGATTTTTGAGACATAATGTGCAATTACTTTTAATGTATGTTATAGCAATATAACTATCACTAGTACACTATATGACAATACCTTCCTTAATGCAAACAAAATATTTAAGTTTTAAAGGTTGGACATTACTTCAAGTATTTATTAGTTATCTGTAGTTCCTCAATTACAAAGCAGGCCTGACCTAGTCTTGAGAGTAGGACATAGTTCTGGAATTGTTCTCTGCAGAAATGATACCTAAGTGAGAGCTAAAAGATAAGTAGAAGTTGATGAGGCTCAAAATACTCATTAATAAACAAGGGAAAACCAAGCAAATTTATAGCAGAGAAACCTAGCACAAATCACCTTAATGAAGTGATCAAAGATAACGTCAATGTAATGGGACATATTCACATCCCATGCTCCTTAATAATAGATGAAGAATACAGCATCATCTCTGTGGTATTCTCACCAAAAACATGTAACTTGGATCAAATCATGAGGAAATTCACACAAAATCAAATTGAGGGACACTCTATAAAATAACTGGCCTGACAATGGATAGTAAAAGGTGAAGGGAGGCTGAGAGTGTAGCTCAGTAGATCACATGCTTAGCATGTGTGAGGCCTTGGGTTTGATCCAACAAAATCTGGCCTGGGCACTTCAAAAATGGCAAGGTCATGGAAGACAAGAAAGGACTAAAGTATTGTTACTGATTCAGCAAGCCTACAGAGATATTATAACTAAATGTAACATGTTATCCTAGATTGGGTGCCATTTTTATTTTTGCCAAAATAAAGAGCAGGGGGAACTCACCCAAAGCAATCACTCTTAATACTTTGACATATTTCTTTTTAGTTTTTTCTATGCATATTTGTATA
>NW_004955475.1:12138732-12143562 GCF_000276665.1 Chinchilla lanigera
TCTTGCTAAATTATAAATTCCCCTTGTACTTGGGACAGTTAAAGAAATTTGGGTAGGGTCTGTAAATTAGGTAGTAGTAATGGCAGCATTCATTTCCTGATTTTGAATATTGTACCATAGTTATGGGAGCACCTTTAAGGCAATTGACAATGCAGTAGTTAGGAACAGTTGGGCAATGAGTCTTTAATGTACTCTAAAATATTTCAAAAAAACGTGTGTGTGTGTGTTGTGTGTGTGCATGTGAACAGTGAGGAAGATAAACTAAATGTTAACAAGTGGAGAACTTAGATAAAGTGTATATGGAACTTTTTTGTACAGTTTTTGCAATTTTTCCACTCTGAAATGATTTTAATATAAAAAAGTCTCAGTGGTTAAAAACTTTAGGTCAACTATCCGAGAGTACTAGTAATATCCAGAGCTAGTAAAGTTTGAGGAAAATGGCATATATGGTATATAATGGCATGTATCTATCATATATGGTTGAAGGAAATGTAAACTAGGGGGAAAAGTTTTGGAGGGCAGTTTTAAAATGTATGTAACTTAACATAGTTGCTCCACTTTTGGAAATCTATCCTATAAAATTATTTGTGCAAGTTACAGGACATATGTGCAAAGATCCCCATTAAAACATTATTTGGAATAGCAAAAGAATAGAGAATTCCATCAATAGGGCAATTATTAAATATACAGCAACCGAAAAGAATGAACTAGATTAAAGTGTATGAAAAGACATGGGAGGATATTTTGTTAAGCTGTTCAGTGACATGAGACTTTTTACATTAGTACAAGTTTGCAGTACATAATGATTACATTTATTGTGGGGAGTTGTACACATACATAACACATCTTAATTCTTTTTTTGTCTCCTTTCCCTAGCATTGTTCCCTGGTCCCTCCAATTCTTGTTCCCCTTCTCACTTGAAAAAGCTCTTTCATTTTTAAATTCAATTCTTTTTAAAATCTTTTTCTTTCCTTCCCCTTCTGCTCCCTCCATCTCTTGTTCCCCTCCACATTTGAAAAAGATCTCCCTACTTCCTATTATATATCTTTTATTTTGCTCTTTATTTATATTTTGGGTTTCTCATATAAGAGAAATCATGTGGGTCTCATTTATTTCACTTAATATTATGGTTCTGAGATACATCCATTTACCTACAAATGCCTCAAATTTATCCTTCTTTATGGCACAGTAGTACTCTACTGTATATAAATATCACATTTTCTTTATCTATTTGCCTGTTGATGGGACATAGGCTTTTCCCAAGAGTTAGATGTCATAAACTGCATTGCTATATACATGATATGCATTGTCACCCTAATATGATGTCTTTAACTCTTTTGGGAAGATAGGTAGAAGGGGAATAGCTGGGTCAAGTGGAATTTCTATTTTTAGTTTTTTGAGCAATTTTCATACTGATTTCCATTTTAATTATACTGATTTACACTCCCACCCACAATTTTCCTTTTCCCTAAATCCCCTCCAGCATTTCTTATTATTTGATTCTTGATGATTGCTATTCTTTCTAGAGTAAGATGGTATCTAAGTGTTGTTTTAATTTGCATTCTCTAATGGCCAGTGATGTTGAACACGGTTAAGTAAAACACAATCAGACAATACAGAAGTAGGTATAGCAGTATCTAATTTTAAGAAAAAACAGTATCTATACCACTTTGATGATTTAAAAATGCATTTAAAAGAAAAAGGTTACCCAGGGGATAAATATGTTGTATGTACAAAGTTCCATATTTATTTATTAATTCAACTGCATTAATTATATAATTCAAATTGCCTATGATCTTAGTTTTGTTTTACCTGTCATAGCCAGACAATGCTTTTTGTTAAATTACTCCTTTATAACTGTTTCTGTTTTGCCTTATATTTTCAACATATTTTGTTCTGTATTAACTGAAACTATATTCCAGACCAGACTTTCTAATTACAGGCGTGTTTTTAAAAAGTCTATCACGACACTCTATGTCCCTTTACTTCATGTAATACTTTTTGCTTTGAATTCAACTTCATTGGACATTCACATAGTCAGCCTTGCTCTTTTTTGTTTGCCAGACTTTACCTATGGTATCCTTCTGGTTTTAGTGTTTCTGTATCATTTTGTTATACAGGCTAAATGTACTGGATTTACTTTTTTCTTTTTCTTTCTTTATTTTTTAAAATCCCTTTTTAAAAATTTTTTGGTACTGGGAATTGAACTCAGGACCTTACACCTCCTAGACAGGCACTGTGCCACATGAGCTATATCCCCGGCCCTTCCTTTTTTATTTTTAAAAATCAATCTTTAGGGCCAGGGATATAGCTCAGCGGCACAGCACCTGCCTGGCAAGCATGAGGTTGTGAGTTCAATATCCAGTACCCAAAAAGAAAAAAAATTCATCTTTGATTTTGCCTTTTAGTCAAATAGTTAAATTATGCATATTTATCGTAATGGATATGTTTCTTCTTATTAATAGTCTCTTACTTTGTGCACTCTTGATGTTTCCAGGGAAGGTATAAGCTGGTAAGATGAAAAGACAGGACTATGCAGAAAGGTGATGATGACTATGATGGCAATGACAATGACAATGACGAGGAGGAGGATGATATTGGGGACAGAGGAGAGTAAAAGGTTGAAGGACTGAGTGATGGTTCCTTGATATCAAGCTTTGTCAACAATTCCAGCGAAGCAGAAAGAACTTTCTTTTGTTTTTGCAATGGTAGAGATAATGAGAAAGGAAACTTACCTTTGCCATTCCAACTGAACTGGCATTCAATTCTGATATCCCTTGGTTGGTCTTGTCTCCACGTTCCCATATCCCAAAGTCCTGGGTAAAATCACCAATATAGCATTAGCAAGGCATAGCTACCAAACACTCACTAGATGCACAACCCTTGAATAATAAACACTAGTATAAGCCAATTTTCCAAACGTGTGTATGCACACAATGCATGTTAAGGTACAGCCAGTGAGTGTGGTGGTCCCCGCAGTCACTTTCCCAATAGCTTTAAACTCTGTTAGGGCCTCCAAAAGAAGGTGGAAGAGTCCTCAACAGTTAGCTAGGAGGGCTATGAACTATAACTCCGTTCGTCTAGAGATGTGGTTCTCAAAATTTGCACCACAGGAGCTACCCAGGGCATCTAGGAAATGGAAACGAAACAACAGCCCCATATTTTACTTTTCATTCTAGTTTTACTCTCTCTTGGCGCTGACAATATATTGTACACTAACCTATGCATTTTATATATCATCTTTAATCCTCACATTTTATAGATAATGAAACTGAAGTATAAAGAGGGGTTAAGTGATGCACACAAAGTCATATAGCTGATAAGTGACAGAACCAGGATTAGAGTCCAAGTAGTTCCACTCCAAAAGCCCACTCTGAGCCACAGCTCCATACAGCCCCTCTACAATACACAGATAGTATGTAAAAGTACCTTCAAACCCTGTTTATTTAGAAATATCTTTAGATATCCACGGAAGTTGCAAACAATAACACAGTGAGTTCCCACATACCTTTCACTCAGCTTTCTCAAATGTTAGCATCTCACATAACCACAGTACACTTGTCAAAGCTAAGAAATTAATACTAGTGCAGTACTACCAAACTATAGACTTTATTTAGATTTTACCAGTTTTTTACTAATACCTCTTTTATATTCCAGGATCCATGTCACATTTGCTATGTCTCCTTAGTCTCTTCTAATCAGCCATGGTTCCTTACAACTTGTCTTTCATGACCTTGACACTTTTTGAATATAGTAATTATGTATCTTGTAGATTTATCTTTTTTTTTTTTTGTTTTTTTTTTTGTTTTTTTGTTTTTTTGGTTTTTCTCCGGTACCGGGAACTGAACTCACAACCTTGCGCTTGCCAGGCAGGCGCTTTTGCCGCTGAGCTAAATCCCCAGCCCCCATAGATTTATCTTAATTTGGGTTTCAGTTGAACTCAGGATGAGATTGAGGCTATACATTTTTGGTAAGAATCCATATTACAGACATAAGCTGTGTACCTTTCAGAGCATCCTTTTGGGGCATATAAGATGTTGGTATCTTACCACCGATGATGTTAACTTTCCTCTAGCACTTTGTTAAGGCGCTGTCTGCTGTGTTTCTCCATTCTACTATTATTATTTTTCCATTTCCAATTAATAAATATTTCTAGAAATGCACTTTAAGACTATGCAGATATTTTGTTTCTCCTCAAACATACACCTACTAATTCAGCATCCATTGGTTGATTTTGCTTGCAACAATTACTGTAGTAAGGTTTTAATAATGATTTTCTTCATTACTTGTGTAATGATTATTTGCAATTCTTCTCTAAGGAAGGGCTGTTTCTTTGCCCTCTTTTAGTTATTCAGTTATTTATATCGGTATGGGCTTATGAATATTTAGGAAAACCTAAATATATCAATTTATATGTAAATTGGCTTGTAATGAAATACCTTCATAAAATATATTGGCTTATAAGAAAACACTCCCATTACTTTCTTGTTCAAATTCTTAATTGTTCAGCTTTGGTCATGGAGTATCTTTTCAGGTTGGCTCCTGTGCCTTTTTATTTTACTTAAGAATTTTTGATATGCTCTATTTTTTTATGCACATTTCTTCGATGTTTGGCACTATAAGATGCTTCAATCTCATATTTTTCTTACCCCAGTTTTAGAATCAATCACTTCTAAAGGAGCCCTGGCTTATTTTATTAGAAAATGATAGAATCCATGACCTGGGCATAGGATATGTTTGTGGTCATGGATGTCTTTTGTTTAAGCATTCATTCAACAGAACTTGGTGTCTTGGTTACTTTTCTCTCGTTGCTGAGACAAAATACCCAAC
>NW_004955475.1:12145701-12194101 GCF_000276665.1 Chinchilla lanigera
GCAAGCAGCTTCTTTCTTGCCTTACATCGTAAACAGACTACCCCCACCTAAGGGGCGTGTAGCTCTCACATAATCTCCACGCCCTCCTCTGCAACAGGCTCAGGATATATACAAAGTAAGTATCCTGCCTTCCTGCTGAGTTACTTAGCCAAACCTCTAGACTCCCCAAGTTGACACAATGTATCAACCATAACACTTGGAAAGAGACACATGAACACATGCATATGTATTTGCACACACATGCACACACATACACATCCCCACATCTATATTTATGCATGTACCTTTAATTCCTTTCATGTCAAATCTCTGAGTTAAAGTGAAGTTTCAAGAGGGTAAGCCCTATTTAACCCATGGCTTTCTTCATCTGTCCCCAAACCCAGATCCATATGTGCAGCAAAGATTAGAGTATAAGAAGAAATAAATATAATTAATTTTACCACTGCAACACCTTGGTGCAGCAGAGAGGCCAAGGAACCTTGACTTGTACCCTGGACCACAGTAGCCCTGTGTATCAGGAGGGAAAGTAATCAGTTAGCAAATAATGGTTGCTTCGATCAAAAGTATCTATGTTAGCTGGGATAATTGTACTGCTGATGCCTATTGGTTTATTGATGAGATCGGGCATGTTCAGGGTGGTATGGCCATAGACTCTACTGGTTTATTGAAAGGAACAGTTAATGCTTAAATTTTTTGACTGATTTTGCGTGCTTATATCTCATAATCTGAACAACTAACTTGAAGACAACAATATACAATATAACAACCATTGGTGAACTCCTACCATCTTGTTTAGTGAAGCTCTGTGTCATTTCTAATGTTTTTTTAAATTATTTTTTATTCTCTTTAATGGTTTGATCAATCTTGCATTCTTAGATCTGGTAATCTGAGCAACTTTGTTGAAGATAACAATATGTAATATAACAGCCACTGTTAATTCTTATCATTTTGTTTTGAAGCCCTGTATCATTTTTATTGTTTTTGCTTTGTTTTGTTTTTGTCCATGTTGTTGGTATTTTGTTATTTTTTTTCTCTTTAAAATAAAAAAATCTATGTTGACTTGTGCATCTGGAAAATATAGAGTAATGGGCTTGAGATTTACCCTCCCACAAGAAAGAAGTGAAAACATACTAGACTATTTATGACACAGTGGTTTTCAATACAAAGAACATCATATAATGAAAGAATGGTCTCTGAAAGGAATGATACAGAGGATAAGTCCTAGATTGCTCCAGATTACTGTTTGTAGGATTCCGGGACACAATAGAAGAAGGGGAAACCAAAGGAAACTTTGCAGACTTCTAAATTTTAAGAAATGATGCTAAAGAGTACAGATATACACCAATGTACCTAAATTTTCAGGACATATTAATGGGGAAGAGAGAATTACACACACAGATAACCCCAGAAATATGAACAGAGTCAGTCTCAACTATTTAGCAGCATAATGGCCAGTGCAACTACTTGAGGCTTAGAAACGGACCAGCCAAAAGAATTAGAGGGATAAATGTGTGATTCTCACATAGGAGAAATGAAGCCTTTTCCAACTAACCAGATTACAGTTCATGGAAGTACTGGGTGGAGTACCCATAAGGGTCTTGCCTAAGTAGTGGGGAATAATTTGCCTTGTACTAACTATGACCCTTGACCCATGTAACACATGCAAAAGCAATAAAAGATCAGTCCCAGAACAAAATTTCAGAATATGTGTAGGAATACAAAACTACCCAGAATGCAATAAGGTAAGATTCTGATGAAACTGTTAGAGATGAAAAGTGTACTGGGTGGGATTAATGACAAGTTAGGCCATTGTAAATGAAAAGATTAAGAAAGTTGAAGGTACAGCAATGGGAACTATCCAAAATGAAAAACACAGAAAAAGGAATTTAAAACTTAAATAAAACATCCAGGAGCTGTGGGACAACATCTTGCATGTGCAATTGGAGACCTTGAAAGCAACATAAAAAATATGAAGAAATAATTGCTGAAAACTTTTGAACACAATATATTCACAGAGTCATGGAGATAAATGATCCCTAACCACAAAAATGAACAGAACTAAACCAAGGAACATCATAACATAAATGCTTCACAGGAATAGAGGAAACTCTTAAAAGCAGCCCAGGTAAAAGGCACATTATGTAAAGAGGAAGGAAGATAAGCATAACAAAAACTTTCTCATCAGAAACAATGCAAGTTGAGCTGGGCATGGTGGTGCACACCTATAATCCCAGCATTTGGAAAGCTGAAGCAGGAGGATTGCAGAGAGTTTGAGGCCAGCCTGAGCTACATAATGAGTTTAAGGTCAGCTAAACTGTGTAAGTACCATGTGCTAACTGCTTGTGTGACTGGAGCTCTAAGTCAGCTAAACTGTAGACTACTGAGACTGTCTCAAAAAAAAAAAAGGAACAATGCAAATAAAAAGACAAGAGTAATATTTTTTAAATGCTAAAAGTCAAAAATAGCTGCCAGCAAAAATTCTATGCCTAGTGAAAATATCAATCAAGGGGCTGGGGATATAGCTCAGCAGCACAAGTGCCTGCCTGGCAAGCACAAGTTCCTGAGTTTGATTCCCGGTACCAAAAAAAAAAAAAAAAAAAGGAAATATTATTCAAAAGCGAAGACGAAATAATGGCATATAAAGTTGAAATACCTTACTACTACCAGATTAAAGAAATAGTAAAGGAAATTCTTTAGATGGAAGGAAATGATTGACATCAGTTTGAAATAGGAACCTATATAAAGGAATGAAGATCACCAGAAATTGTAAATACATTCATTTTAATTAAATATTTTGATAGATAATCGACTAACAAAAATGATAGGTATATTGGCCGGGGTATAGCTCAGTGAAAGAATGCTAATCTAGCATGTGTGAGGCCTAGAATTCCATCTCCAGCACAGGAAAAAAAATGTGTTGGTCACAAGGGAGGAAAGTGGTTAGTAAGAAATGGGAACATAGCTAAGGGGCGGTGTCTCCAGTACTGTCCTGGAGGGAGAGAGAGAGACAGGGAGAGAGCATGAGCGAGCAAGAGAGAGAGAGAGAGAAACAGAGGCAGAGACAGAGATAGACAGACAGACACAGACAGAGGCAGAGATAGACAGAAAGAGACACAGAGACAGAGAGGCAGAGAAAGACAGAGAGACAGAGACAGAAAGAGAGATTCCAAAATGAGTACTTACAGCAGTTTTATATGCAGCTTCAATGTAAAACACAAGGTTCTGTATGAAATTGACTTCATCTAGGCTGTGGATGATGTGGAGTCCTGAAGAAAAAGTGAAAAATAACTGGTCAATTACAAGCTTAACAGGCAGCCATAGTGATGAAGTACCCACTACTTCCAAGCAGTCTCACTCCTGCTTAGGTACAATGCAAGGTGCTTTGATTTCTATCCATAAAAACAACACCACAAATCAGCCCTAAATCTCCAACTGAGACCAGCATGTTTTAACATGAAAGCATTTAAATTGTAGATTTCATAGAAAGTCTCAGACTCCTGGTATTATAGATAACAAATTTATAATGTACCTTAATATATAAACCTGGACAACTGAAAAGACAAAGAATAATATTTCAAAAAAGAAGCTGGACATAGAACATGGTGCCTGTAATCACAGTACTTAAAGGCTGAGGTAGGAAGATCGCTGTTTGAGGCCAGCCTGGGCTGCATGGTGAATGCTAGGCCAGCCTGAACTACATGCAAGACCTTGTCTCAAAACAAAACAGAACAAATGAAAATATTTGAACAAAAGCATCAGAAAGGCTCTAAATACTAAGCAAGAAATAAAGTAGATAAAAATTGGTTTCAAGAACTTCAAGCCATATTTTAAGTAAAGATGAAGGTATTCTAATGTAAGCTATCTAAAACAATTATGGCTTACATGTGGAGCGTTTTGTATGAATTATGCATTTAATTTTTCCAACAACTCTAAGAGGTTGGTACTTCTATTCTCTTCATGAGGCTTAGAGAGGTTAAATATTTGCCTAACGTCATGTAACTAATAAATTGTGGAACTCAACTGACTGTAGATTTCTGTTTCACTTCAGAGACTGATTTCCTAACCATGATGCTTCTTAAAATATATGATAAGATCCATTTTTTGTTTAATGTCTCCCTTCTTTCTTTCCCATCCACCACAGAACTAGAATAATATTTACCAGGAAGATGTCAATATATACTAGAAAGATATTATCTTTGGTGGTGAGATTCAAAGTAATTTTATTTTCTTCTTGTTTGGACATCTTTGTTATTTTATTGTATTCTACAATAAACAGGTCCTACTTTTACATTAAAATATTAAATAATATGAAGCAAAGCAGCAAACTGCAGGATATATTTCTTAAAATTTTGTATAAAATATGAACTGAGCACTTAAGTTTTTCTACGTGTAAAATTTACTGAGCAATTAACTTTTAAAATACCTGTTTTGTGACAATAAACATTGCTATGCACATGTTATTCAAAGCCTTTATTTAGATTAGTTGATTGTAAACTAAGAAATCATTTCAGAACTGATGAATCAAGAAGATTCTTCTTCCTTACTAGTCTATAAATAAGCAAGAACAAGTAAAGATCAGCTTAGCTGTGGAGACTAAACTTTTAAGCTTCTCATATTTTCCTGATGAAAGTTATTCTATTTATGCAAAAAAATTATATCCTCATTTTTAAAAAAAATAATCAGTTTTGCTTTAATGGGAACGAGCATATGTGCCAGGTATGTTGTTGTGTTACAGTCGGAAAAAGTCCAGAATTTCCAGTTTGCTTAGCAGTGGGCATACATGCAGTAAGTGGATCTAAGCGGATCCACTTAGTGGATTTTTCTCTTTATTTATACTTTGCTTTATTCAAATGAGTGATATTGTATGGTTTTAAGCTTGTGTATCTGATTTATTTCGCTTAACATTATATTTTCCAAGTGTATCCATTTTCCTATTAATTTCCTAATAAATACGTTCAATGCATGTACCAACTTCCTAAAATAAACTTTATCCTCATGTAATATTGACACGCACTAATATAATTTTTAAAATAAATAAAATGGCTTGGGAATGGAAAAAGCTCTTTGACATTCTTTGAAGCATGATGTAAAGTGATTGCTAAATGTTTCTTAATGTCAGCTTTTGAATGAACTCTAGGGTAAAAGTCCTGGAATATCACTCATTCCAGTTCAGACACAATTCTTAGACTAAACCACCTACATTTTCAAAGATAATGGCTCATTTTATAGGTAGATGATGATCCATTCTATAGGGGAAAGGCAGTGCCAAGTCTGTTTTTTTTTTAAGATGGATGCTCTAAGATATTTTGCTTAACATCATTCTTTGAAACATTTGAATCTGTTTATCTTAAGGTCAGTAGTTTCTGTGCTTTACTTTACCAACTAAACTAAATTAGGGGCAAAGAACATCATTTTAAAAAAAGAAATCTTGAGCTGGGCATGGTGGTTCATGCCTGTAATCCCAGAACTCAGGAAGCTGAGGCAGGAGGATCACTGTGAGTTCGAGGCCAGCCTGGGCTACAAAGTAAGTTCGAGGCCAGCCTGAAGTGCATAGTGAAACCCTGTCTCAAAAAGACAACAACAACGAAAAAGAAATCTTTATTTTTTTACCTAATACATCTTGATCCTTTTTTATTCCCCTTCCCCTCCCTATTCATCTCCCTCTATATCTCCTTTCCCCATTTTCATTTTTGTTTTTTTGGTACCGGGAATCGAACTCATGACCTCAGGCTTGCCAGGCAAGCGCTTGTGCTGCTGAGCTATATCCCCAGCCCTTCATTGTTATTACTATTTTTTAGCTCATGTTTATGAAATATGTTTACATTCACTGTGGGTATTTGGTACACATACAAGATACATCTTAAATTTTAAATCTTTTTCTTCGCTGTATCCCCCATTCTTGGTCTCCTCCCAGTTTGCAAATGATACATCACCCTGTTTTCTTTTATCAATGTTTTATTTTTCTCTTTATTTATACTTTGCTTTATTCAAATGAGTGATATAGTATGGTATTTAAGCTTGTGTATCTGATTTATTTCACTTAAAATTATATTTTACAAGTGTATCCATTTTCTTATAAATGTCTCAAATTTATCCTAAAATACAAATTAAAGGAACAGTAAGATTTCATCCTATACTAGAAAGAATACAGTCAAGAAATCAAATAATAACAAATGCTGGCAAGGCTGTGGTGAAAAAGGAACCCTGCTGCATTGTTGGTGGGAATGTATGTTAGTTTAACTATTATGGAAATCGGTATGGAGATTTCTCAAAGAACTAAACATAGAAATTTCATTTGACCCAGCTATTCCATTTGTAGGTATCTTCACAAAAGAGCTAAAGATACCATATTACAGTGATATGAATATCCCAATGTTTATAGCAGCATGGTTCATAACAGCTAAACCCTGGAAGTAGCGTATATACATCCATCAACAGATGAATGGATAAAGAAAATGTGGTATCTACATATAATGGAATACTACTCAGCTATAAAGAATTCTACTTGGCTATAAAGAATACTACTTGGCTATACTACTACTTGGCTAAATACCACTTGGGTTAATAGTAAGTTTAAAGGATTTTGTGTGTGATGGGCCCTGAAGAAAAGAAGCATAAAAAGCCTAGGGAGTATAGATATGGATAACCTTTTGTAATTATACTGTGGCCTGAAATTGCAGTCTTCTTAAAATTTTAAACTATGTTTTCCTTTTCTCTCTTTATTTTTTGTATCCTACCTCATATTCCCCAGAACATTTTCAAAAAGAAAGAAATGGAAGAATTCTACAGAGGACACCTGCATACCTACCACCTCGTATCTACTAGTAACATTTAAGTATACTTTGCTCATCACATATCTATTTTATTTTTTGATATGTTTCAGAGTAAGATGCATGCATCACTACGTTTTCCTCTAAGTACTGCACTATACATATCAAAGTTTGATAGTTAATTCCAAGGTATTTGATAGTTACTAAGTACTTTGTATTTGACAGTTACTAGGTATTCGACAGTTTGATAGTAACTTCCAAGGTATTTTGCAAATAAGTTCAACAGTTTATATACCAACCAACACTGACTGCTTTTTTTCTCTGTACTCTTGCCAACACAGAGTGTAAATTTTTTTCTTTCTGCTATTGTAATAGATACAAAGAATTTCCCTTTAATTTGTAGTTATTTTATTATGAGTAAGGTTGTGAGTATATTCATAAATTTATAAACTATCTGTATTTCTTTTCCTATGAAGTGTTTGATCATGTCCTTCATGGATTTCATATATTTGTTACTTTTACCACACCATTAAACTTTTTTCTTTCCATTATTGATATTTTAATGAATATTAAAGGAACTGAATCTTTTTTCCCATCATATGTGTTGCAAGTATTTTTCCTCATTTGTTTGAATTTTGACTTTGTTTACAGGTTGAGTATCCCTTGTCTGAAACACTTGGGACTAGAAGTGTTTCAGATTACATATTCTGGGATATTTGCACATACATAATGAGATATCTTGGAGATGGGACCCAAGCATAAACAGAGTTTCATATATACTTTCATATAAACATAAAGTTTCATAAACACATTTCATATATACCTTACACACATAGCTAAAGCTAATAGTATATAATGTATTTAGTGCATCAACGTTTTCTCTTCAACCTTTCACATGAGGTCAGGTGTAGAATTTTCCATTGTTGCATCACGGTGGCACTTAAAAAGTTTCAGATTTTGGTAAATATTGGATTTTCAAATTACAAATATTCACCCTATAGTATATTTTTCTTCTCAGAAACTTTTATAATTTTATTCTAGAAATGCTTCTAGTACTTTCACGGTTTCAAGTTTTTTGCTTCTGAAACTCTGGTCAACTGACATAGTTTAAATCATTAAACTATATAATTTTAGAAATAAAAACTATGTAACTAGTATCATCAGACTACAAACTCCTCCTGATTCATAGCTCTGCCAAAATAATAACCATAGCACAAGATAGCTGCAGCCACGATTGTCTTTCTTATAGCAATAACCACCTTAACTTATTGGATAGAGGGGAAAGAAGAAAAGAAAGATAGTGTCTTTGGGCATCATGTTCATAGCCTCATTCTTATCATCTTTCTGTGCCAATATGATTGAGCAGAGACCAGGAAAAGGCAGAAGGTGTGTGTCTTACTTACTTTTCTCTCATTGCTCAGGGAAAATACCCAATACTCAAAGTTAAAGGGGAAAGGATTTTTTAGCTCACAGTTTGTGGAGGTATCAGTCCATAATCAGCTGGCTCCAAGGAAGGGTGGCACATGGCAGAGGGGCAACAATTTATGGTGGGGAAAGATAGCAAAAGCAACAAGGTGGGGGTGGAGGAGGATAAGACTCTTTGCGTCCCTTATATTGTATGCAGGCTACCCGCCCTAGGGCAGGTGTAGCACTCACACACTTAATCCTAGCCAGAACTATGCCAAACCCATCAGTGGACTGATTTACTAATCCCACACCTTTAATCCCAGCATCATACACTCTAGATTCAACCACCTCTGAAAAAGGCCTATGACCTTCTGAGTCTTTGGTGGGACATCCAGACACAAACCATAACAGTGTGAGACTGGACTTGTCCATCTCTTAGACTTGTATCACAATTCACTAATCAGTATACCATATAAATGTTACAGTTTTCTATCATATGTCTCTTTGCTCATGATATTCTCTGTTCAAATGGCCTTTCCCTCCTCCCCACATCTTGAAATCCTATTATACTTTCAAAGCTCAGTTCAAATATTATCTCTTCTGTGATGCCATCATTGATTTCCCTCTTTTGCACTTTATAGAGTGTTACTTTTCTTGCTCTTTTTATTATTTATTGTTTTTAATTATTTTAATTTTTATCATTACTACATGCTTGCAGTACATAATGACTACAATAATGAATTGGTACACTGTCATAACACATTTTAAACTTTGCATTATAAGTATGTACCTAAATTTTAAGGTAAGAATCATACCTTCTTTGCATGTCCTAAATGTATCTCACATAGTATTGCTGTTTCATAACAGCAGAGGTTCAAAATTTATTAAATTATTTTAAATAATTCTGTTAACCAAGAGAAAAGACCAGTCTCTTGGAGCAAGACTGTAAGTGCAGTGCAGATCCTGTTCCTTCTGCAGAATCAAGGCACTGCTTGTGGAACTGAGATAGGAGTGGGGTGGGCCAGAGGTGACGGTACTACACAAAGCATTCAAAAGTATCCAGTTCTCCAAACATTGAGCTGATTTAGTGGACTAAAAATTCAACCAGATTGACTTGCACTCATCTATCTAATATCAAGCTTCTGTCCTTAGTTTAAAAAGCAACTTTATTGACATAATTCACATGCCATACAATTCATCCATTATAATTGTATAATTCAATGGTTTTTAGTGTATGCAGTTACACAAGCATCCTCACAATAAATTTAAAACATTTTCATCTCCCCCAAAAGGAACTCTGTGCCCATTAGCAGTCACTTTCCATTTTTTTCAATACTTGCCCTCCTGGAGTGAGTCATTTGAAAGTTCCTTGATTATCTATCTTGAATTGCTCTCTTACTGATTGCAAACTAAACTCCAAACTATTTGCCAAGGTACACAGGTCTTTAAACAGCTATGTCCAACTTTCTAGTTTTATGCTTTCCCATTTTTCCACATGCATTTTATACTGTAACTATAGAAGATACCTTGTCTTACCTTGATGGCTAGTACTTTTCAAGCTCCTGTGCTGTATTCATGCTATGCCCTTCCCTTTTCTGACTTGTGAATTTCTACTTATTCCTATGTATTTTTCAGAGGCCTGATCAAATAATAACCATCTTATTCTAAGCACTTATCAAAGTCAGTTGAAAAATCAAACGTTAAATCAGGAACCAACAAACATCTATTAAATATGTCTCAAGCTTTTTCAGTATATTTCTGCTTTAATTATGTGCTCAAAATTTAAAATCACCAGGGTTAGTCACTGTTTACCTTGTTAAAAAAAAACCTCAAGAGCTGTTATTAAACTAATGTTAGAAAAGGAATTATAGCTGCTGTTCAATTTAAATCAATTAAACCTAAATATATTTATTCTGAGAGAAATTTCCCTTCCAAAAGAACACTGTATGTAAATAGGCACAAAATTCACCTTCTGGGATGAGTGTTCTAGAGAGAGAAAAAAGGAGTGTTTATTACCAAATATTTATTTCTATAAGCAAAGAACAAACTTACTCTGAGGACATTCCCACCTTGGCTGTCCTAAGTGTGAGGGAGCTTTTTAACCAGACAGGAAGTTAAAGGAATTGAAGTGCCAAAGTGTGGTATTGGCAGGGGTCTAGCTTGGTGGTATAGTACTTGCCTAGCATGCAGAAGCCCCTGGGTTCAATTCCTAACAATGAAAAATAGTGTTATTATAAGAAGTACATTGACTTACTTAGAAGATCTGGCAAAGATCTTACCAATTAATCAACTGGCTGTAGGGAGATTTATTATTCTCTTCCTTAATTCAAGATAAATAAAAGAGAGTACGGCGTTTCCTTTTTGTAGTACTGGGCAATGAACCCAGGGTCTTTGCTAGGTCCCTAGCCCTTTTCTATTTTTTTTTTTTTTTTGAGACAGAGCTTTGGTAAGTTTCCCAGGATGGGCTCTAACTTGTGTTCCTTCACATTTTCATTTTTCAGGTCAAGCATCTAAAGTTAACAACAAAGGCACCTTGGAGGAGTCAACATTCAGATTCTGATCAAGTAGGCAATCCCATGTAATACAGATGCTTGTAGACAGAGATCTTACTGATAATACATTCATAAAGAGTATACAAACTAGGTGATTCAATTTATACTTACACTAATGAGGTTTATCAGCGTACAGTATAAAAACCAGAAACCAACCCTAGCCCTTTCTTCCCATCTCCTCGTATCTGAGGATTAATAAACAAAAACAGTATCTACCTAAAGAAGATTACTGCAGACGTCCTTGTTCTCATTTTTTAAGCCTATTCATTAGCACCCCACACTTGTTTCTCAACACAACAGAATATTAACTGGACCTCAAAGAGTTGTTTTTCTGCACAAAACCTGCAACATGTCATTGTTTCCAATGTGCTTCTTTGAGCAATGTACACAACTGTTATTTTCTGGCCAATACCTTTGGAGAGACAAAATGTGCCAGAGCAAGAACTCTTCAGCTCAGAGGCTTATAGTACTTCTCCCCTGGAACTGACCTGAGGCAGTCATCTGTGCTAAGAAGAGCAGGTATACAGAGGTAGCATCCAACTGCAGGTGTCCCCACTGGTCATCACCCACTACAGTGGCACAAGTTTTGGTGTTGTACTTGGCATGGAGGCTATCCTTGGTGCTCTGACTATATTTGAAGGACTCTACTTTATCCACCTGAAAAACACAAAAACAGCAAAAGAAGAATATTTGGAACAATGAGCTCACGGGCCACATTTGTGTAGTATTCTAACACACATCATTGAAGGCTGTAATTGTGAATATTTAAAATGCATTACTACTTCTTTTTCCCAACACTAGTATAACTGGTAAAAACTTGTTATTATTTTTTAACTGAAGCAGTTTAATAAGAAAATAATAACAAATGGTCAAAGGCAGCTATTTCTTAGTCATTGATTCTCTTTCACTCTTCAGATGGTTCTTTTGCCACTTTGCAGATGTAAACTGAGATTCAGAGTATTTGAGTGAGAACAGCATAGTCAGAGATAACAGCCTCGTACATTTTGCTACTGAAATTGTGGTAAAAATTTTGAGGGAAATTAGGACAAGATGATACATTTTGAAGAAACAATGAAAGAAGCTAGTGAGATATATGCAGAATGATAGAGATAAGGTATGACAGCAAGCTCAAACTAGAATTCAGACAGAAAACACTGGAGGCTGGGGATGTACTCCAGGGGTATGGTATGCGCCTGGCATTGACGAGGCCATGGGCTCAATTCCCATACCGAAATGAACAAGTTCAACAGGGAAACATTGGGCAAAATACAACTAAAAGACTCAGTTCCTGAAACTTTGATTTTTTTATGTATGCCTGTAGTGTATGGTAGTAACTATTACACCTTAAAAACATATAGTAAATTAATGATTTTAAACCTATTTGGTAAGGTACAAAGTGTAATCATCTAAAATACAAAAAAAGTAGCAATGACGGGACAAGTAGATAGTTGCGAGATAGTGCAATAACGAGAGCACTAATAAGGAAGGTCAGAAGTCTGGAGCTGATTTCTTTCTACTTTAGATTTCTTGTGTGTTTCTTGTGTACCTGTGGGCAGTCACTTTACCAATCTGGGCTTCAATTCATCTTCTAATGAAACATAATTTCAATCTCCAGAAAATGAAGCCAGATTTGATAAATGTCACATGTTTGAAGATCTAGGATAAAATAATTTGTTACTAAAATATTTTTGTACAGAGAAAACATAAACTCAAAAGATAAACGGTAAACTGCTAAAAACTCTGCAATGCATGCAACAAATGACTCATGTGCACAATACATAAGAAGTCCTCAGTAGGTAAGAAAGAGACAACCTACAGGAAAAATAGGTGAAGGACCTAGCAGGCACTTTATCAATAAGGAAATGTAAAATTTCAATCTGCTCATGAAAGGATGCTCAAGGTCAAGAAATGTCAATTACTGCAAATACAAGATCCTTTATCTCCAATCTTAAAGACCAAAACACTTTGAAAAGATTTTATGGGTAAGCTTTACTGCCAAAACTCATTTGGTGGGAAGCGGGTGTAGTAAGTACTGCAAGCTGAGCCCGTGTTCCTGTCCTGCTTCAAAGAGCAAGTTGGCTACGGGGAAGGGCCCACCAGGGAGACCAAGTGGATCCAGCCTCTGCTTCCAGATGAAAAAGGCAATCACAGTGACAAAACAGAGCTGTGGTTTTAAAAAAGGGATCTGACAGCCGAACGAGTCATGAAAATTTATGTAGAAATACCGAAGCACAAGCTCCAGCTGGTGGGAGAATCGCGTATAGAAAACCAATCAATTGTCCCTCAGATGAAAAGTATTCAGGTTTAACAGCAAACTCAACAATAAAAAGACAAATGAAAATGAAGCAAACACAATTCAGTTAAAAAGAATTCACAAAAGCAAATAAAAAATAGCAGCCTCCTTTTGACAATGAAGATGAAAATGAGTGAGTGTACATTTTAACTTAGTCTCCTTTGAAAGTATAAGTTTTTGCTTATTTGTTTTTGTTTTTGAGGCAGGGTCTCGCTATGTAGTTCAGGCTGACCTTGAACTCCCTGTGTAGCCCAGGCTTGCTCAAACTCTCAAACTCTTGGCAATCCTCCTGCTTCAGCCTTCCAAGTGTTGGGATTACGGGTGTGCATCACTATGGCCAGCAGTGGTATTTTTTTAAAAATAATACTTTCCTCTTTTTTTGGTTTGAAACAGGGTTTTACTATACAGTTCAGGCTGGCCTTGAACTCACAATGTAGCCAGGCTGGTCTCAAACTCAGTAGCCATCCTCCTGCCTCAGCCTTCCGAGTGCTGAGATTAGAGGCATACATGACCTCCTCTGGCTTTCCTCTGTTTTTTAAAATAACATTTAAAGTAACATTTTCCCAGTTATTCAGGTTCACTATAGAAAAGTGAGAAAATGTAAAATAAGTAAAATAAAAACTGTCTATCCATCAATACTGCTTGGATTAAATGTTTTGTTTTGTTTTTTTGTTTTTGTTTTGTGGTATGGGGATTGAACCCAAGGCCTTTGCACTGAGCTAAGTACCAGCCTTTTTTATTTTTTTAAATTTTGAGACAGGGTATCACCAAGTCACTAAGTTGCCTGGGCTGGGCAGATTGATCCTCCTGCCTTAGCATCCTAGAGTGCTGGGTACAAGCAGGTACAACTAGCTATGATTAATGGTTTCTTTGGTGTGTGGACAATCTCTCTCTATATATATATATCTATATATCTATATATCTATCTACATATATATATGAGATTGTATTATATATGCTCTCTGACCTGTCTTTCACTTGGTATTACATTGTGAGCATTTTCAAAATTAGCAAATTTCAAAACTTGACATTAATAGCTACGGAGTATTTCATAATTAAACAGACTACCTATTGTATCTTCATCATTAGCCGAACACCACTTCTGGTGGTGGAGATGATAATGTACCTGCTTGAAAATCCCTCTCCAGCTCTTGCTAAAAGAGGCAATATGACTCACCCTGGAGAGTTAGGAGATGCAAGTGGATGCCTGCTTAATAAAGCTGCTGGGTGTTTTGACACAAATGGACAGACTGGGCAAGCATGAGCCTTTGCTCTTATCTCTTCACTCTGCTAGGAATGCCGATATGAAACCTAAGAGCAGCAGAGCCAGTTTTTGGCATAAGGAAGACAGCTACTTGCTTTGGGTATTACAGTGGAAGCCTGGGGAGCTTGGATCCTGATGGACTGCTGACCTCTGAACTTCCTGGTACATAAGCAGAAGGAACACACTGTTTGTTTAAGCCTCTGTCGGGTTTCTGTTACATGCAGCTGATTGCAGTCCTAAGCGATCCAGTAAATCCTGGCCAGACATTTTTGTATAAACATCTCTATTTCTGATGGTTTCTCTAGAGTGAATTACTACAAGCAGAACTACTGGATCAACATATCTGAATATTTTTCAAACTACTGTGGTTCACTGTCAGATTGCTTTCTAGAGAGTTTTTTAACTATTTCATTCACTTCCCATCCCAAGAGCCTACTTCATCTCATCCATAACAGTGCAATGACCTTGGGTTCACATCAGGCTTTTAATTGTATTCAGTTTGATGTTTTGGATTGGTGTTTAATAGTCAGATTTAATTGGCATTTCCTTTGCTCTACCAGGAAGAATAAGCTGTTCTTCATACATTAACTGGCTATCTTATATTTCTTGGATTAACTTTTTGTTCTTTTCCATTAGTATATTCATTTTCTTACTAATTAGTAAATTATGAAACCCACCTATTGTATTTTTTGATCTGTTTCTGAACCTTTCTTAATAATTTATAAGTTGTGCGATCTACAGTCTTTGTTATTCTGTTTCACATAAAGAATCAATTGTAAAAAACCTCACTTGGTGGCAATAGTAGATTCAAGTTGATATAGTGGTGTTTTTATAGACTTTATATTTAGTGTCAAAAGACATGTTTCCCTACAGAGATATATTTTTGATAATAGAGTACTGCCCTAGATCCTCTGAAGGAATACAATATAGTATATGCAATGTACTACCTTTTTAATTCTAAAAAATTTTAATTCTTTTAAAACATTGTTTTTATATTACTGAGTATTGGGCCTAGGTCTTCACACATACTAGGCAATTGATTTACCACAGAGCTATGTGCCAGCCCTGAAAAATTCGTAATTCTAAAGTTGATCTGACCCCAAGAATTTCAGATGAGGGTTTTTAGATCTATATCAGCTTTTACCCTGTATAATCACTGCGTGTACTGTAGTAGAGAATCACATTAAATATTGTTTGTAGAGGGAGAGAAAGCCTGGAAATAGTCCAGTGGTAACTGGGTGGTGAGATTGTAGGTGACATTTTCCCCCTGATTTTCACAGATTCTCTAAAGTTAGTGTGTATTATTTGTGAAATTGAAAAAATATAACCTGTATGCGTTCCCTAAGGGGTAGAGATATTATTATGATGCACTTTTGTTAGAGAACAAATTGTTACCGACACCATACCTGTCTCATCATGCAGTGCAACAGTCCTCTCATCAGCTTCACTACACTCTGCAGAAATAAATGGAAACAAGACTGTTATAAACATCCTTAGATGTGAGAACACTTACTCAGCAACTGCAGTTGGTGCCTGACATTTTGAGAACAAGTAACTCTATCCTGGGTTCCTATTTACGTGGCATTTACTTTATAGGTACACAGAAGAACAGATTTCAGCAAAAAGAGGAACCAAATGCTACAGTCTGCGATTCTTTCAAGTTAAAAAAGTAATATACAAGCCTTGGTAGGTTTACGTAAAAATAAGCCAACCGTCCTAGTAGAGGACATGCCACCTAGAAGAAAAAGGGCAAGGTAGCTCAAAAATCCTAAGGTTCTGAGGATATTCTAAAATCCACCCTATGGCCCAGAAAGGGTTCATCACATTACATTTTACCTTTTCTAAACTAACCAAGAATTAAAATTCCATAGAAATAACTATCTGTACATATTCCTCAAGGAAAAAAAGTGAATTATAACTCAGAGTAAGTGTAAAGGGGGATGGTTAGTATGACTCAAAACTTTCTCCACGGGGGAAAAGAGAAAGGACTTCTTAATTCTTCAGGCATCACTATTTCTCTCACTAGGGCTTAAAAATTTCTCAAGAACTTTGTTTTCCAATCATAACATTCCAAAATTCTGACCAACAACTATATACCACATGACACTGTGTTTGACCTCCTGAAATGGCCTTTATCAGCCATTTTTGTCTTCAAATTCCAACATCAGCAGTAGCATGGATAGGTATGTTTTGGAAGAACATGACACTTAAAATTTTCAGCAGTTCACTAAGAAGCTTTCTGTTTCAGAGGTCAGAAAAAAATCCAACCAGGTTACTTCAGGAAGTGCTGGCTCAGAGGTGGCTTTAGGACACCTCTGAAAACTAATCTGCTTAGGAGCCACATCATTCTGTTATTCCTTCAAAACATATTCAGGCAGGACTATAGGCAATAGGCATGATAAAGGTAAATATCTATTTTTAAAAGACATTCAAAGTTAATTTTTGGTATATGTTTGCAATACCAAATTACTTTTATCTCGGGAAACTGGTGTATATCTCACATCTTCATCATTTTTACTTCACTTTCTCCTTTCGGCTCTCCCTTCTCCCTCCATTCCCAGGTCCTCTTCCAATCTCCAAAATGTCTATCTTCCTGTTTTCTATTATTTCTCTTCTATTTTTCGCTTTGAATTGTTTATATTTTGAGTGTACCTCATATAAGAGAGGATAAGTTTCTATTAAAGTATGATCCAACTTTTTATGAAACCTTTCACTGAGAGAAAAGTAATTTTTTTCCCATGAGAATGTCTCATTTCTTTAGTAATTTTTGTCTATAAATGGTCTCCTCCCTTTACTGATAAAAGATTTTAAAAGAGAGAAAGAACAAGCAGTGCATGATCTTGTCACATTTGAAAGACTACAGTAATTATTACAAAGTAATGAGCTGACTCTAAACCCCACAAGGAAATCACCATCAATTCTTTGACCCTAATGAAAGAGACCATCTCTTTAATATGCCCTGTTACTTAAAGTATTTAACACATCTCCTCTGTGGAGAGACTTTGGTCAATTCTGATACACGTCATTATATACTCAAAGGTTTCCACTACATTCTTTCTTTGCCAACATTCAGTGAGTAAGAGTGGGAAGCAGGAGCAGGGATTTGAACAATATTTTGTTAAAACACTGGCTTCTTTACCATATCACTATTTTAGACACGTTATCTCTTGCCTACCCAATAACTCTCCTTATCATCCAGCTCCACTACTCTCATTTAAATTTACTTTAATTTAAGCAGCACACTTGGAGAATCATGGACTCAGTGGAGGATTGCTGACTGCCATCTATTTTTGCTCTCCTGGAGAGCTCATTATCAGCCATTTTGTCTTCAAGTTCCAACTTCCAAGTTGGGATAAAATTAATAGGAAGTATGTGGACATAGGAGTTACCAGATTTTGTTTTCACCCAAACTGTCTATTTTCTGAGTCAGGTGCATTATATGGCATTAATTATACATGTACCTTCATACACCAGTGCTTCTACTCACAACAAATAGCATTCCCTTTCACCTACTCTTTTTCAGGATATGGATCTACATATCTGTGACTTGACAGTATAAGAATATATGACTATACACAATGCCTCTTATATATATTTACTGAATCTCCTGTAGGTTTTGTAGAACATAAAGGAGATAGCACAGATTGGTTAAACAAACTTAACTATAACATACTGTACCCAGAATTCTTAATTATGATTTAAAACCCATTCCCTGTGAAGCACTCATCACTTTGTTCAAGATTAGACATTTCTACCTCTGTTTGTCTCCACAGAACTTAGTACTTGTGATGGTTAAGTTTAATTGTAAACCTAACTACATTAAGAAACTCCTAAGGGTGACTGGATCATGGGGGTGCTGTAATGATCAGTGGAATAATCCACTGATGTTCATAGCTGAAGGTGCTGTTTAGGAGGTTGGTCATGGAGGTGTGCCTTTGGAGGGTGTATCTCTCACTGGTGCTCTTCCCCTGGGCTCTGCTTCCCTATTACCATGAAGCAAGAAGGTATGCTCCACCATACCCTTCCACCATGCCATTTCTGCCTTGGAGCCAGCTAACTATGGACTAAACCTTCTGAAACTGTGAGCCAAAAGAAATTTTTCCTCCTTGAAGTTGTGGGTGTCAGGTACAATGGTACCTTGGTTCATGAATGCTTTTGTTTGCAAACAATTTGGTTCTCAAACAGCATTTGGCAAAATTTTGGTTTTGTTTGTGAGCTCTGCATCGGGTGATCCACAACTATGGTCATCTTTCTTGCACAAACATGAATACGGCCATCTTTTCCAGAATCGTGGAACAAATTAAGTTCATGAACCGAGGTACCACTGTATTTTGTACCAGGAAATGGAAAGTTAGTACAGAATACTGGTACCAGAGAAGTGGAGCTCATTGCTGTGTCTCTACCCAACCAGTGTGGTTTAGAAGCCTTTGGTATTGATTTGTGGGAGGAGTTTGTAAATGCTTAGAGATGAGGGATAGACAACTCCTAGAAGGCTATAAGGAGAGCTTGATGGGCAAGTTTAGAGTTCAAAAGACAAGAATGCTGTTAGGAATACAAACAGTAAAGGCCAGGCTCATGAGGTTTCAGTTGGGAACAAGCAGTCTATTGGGGATTGGACTAGAGCTAGTACATGGTACACTCCAGCAAAATCTTGTCTGTATTTTGCCCATATCTTGAGCTTTTGCAGGAGGCTGAATTTAAGGGAGGTGAACTAATTGATCAGCAGAGAAATTTTCAAGGCAGCTAAACATTCAGTTTGTGGGATGGGTATGACTGGCTGCTTTTAGTCAGATTTATAGTGAGAATTGGGGGAAAAAGAAGAACAGAAAAATTTAAGTAATTTAAATTTTGGCCAGAAAGCACATGTAAAGAACACATAAATGTGGGGTCAAAGGAAGTGTGATTTCTGGAGATTAGTACCATATAAAAAGAAATGAAGTATCTTGAACCAGGACAAGAAGATACCTTGAGGGCATTTTAGAAATCAGCAAAACCTCACCCATAGCAGCCTGAATGGTACAAAAGTGTAAACCTTTTGTTTGAGAAAAGAATCTCTGAGCCCCCTGCTCAAAGTGGGCTGCCTAAAGAATTGATTTCCTGGGATTCATTTCACAAGATTAGCTGTCAGGGACATAGAAACCATGGTCCAAGGGGGCTTGGCTACTACATGAGCTAGTGGCAGATCTTGGTGACATCCCCATGATACTGGCTCTTCGGGAATGCAGAATGCAAGACTTATGTGGTCATGAATGTGTCCACACAGATTTCAAAGGAAGACCAGAGAGGCCACACAATGTGCGCCTGACAGATAGGTACATGAAGCTGTGAGAATGAAACCAGCGATGCTCTGGAGACTTCAGAAAGTTGGATATACCAGGAATGTGGAATATCTGCTGGGGAAAGCGGCATGCAATGAGCATAGTCAGTACAAGAGAGAGGTCATGTGGGCTGCAACTGGCAAGGCTATCAGGGTGAGGCTGCTCAAACCCTTTGGGACTCACTTCTCACCACCATATGTCCCCAATGCTGGACAAAGAGCTAATAGACCTAATGTTTGCCCTGTTGTGTTTCAGTCTTGCTTTGGTTCTAGTCTTCTCTATCCCCCATTCCTCCCTTTTGGGATGGGAATGTTCATCCTGTACTTGAGTAACATATTGGGAATGTTACTATTCAAATTGTATAGGTAATTCATGCTAAGAGTTTGCCTTGAGACACACAGGAGACATTGACATGGACTTTTGAGCCATGTTAGAATTGCTGAGACTTTGTAGAAGGGGTTATTGTGTTTTTGGTTGTACCCATGATAGTTGCATCATGTTAGGTGAAATTATGACCTTGCTATTGTCTTTATTTTGAGGTTAATTACAGTTTAAGATGTATTTGGGTGTCAAGTTAACAAGGTGTAGAATGTGCTTGTTAAGCTTAATTGTCAATTTCAGTGGGTTAAGAGGTTTCTGAAAAACTGATTTGACCATCAGAGCCCATTCAACAGTTGAATGCACTATTAGGAGGTAGGTCCCTGGGGATGTATCTTTACAGGGTGTACTTCTTGCTAGTAGTCTTCTCCTGTGCTCTGCTTCCTGGCCACCATGAACTAAGTAGCTTTGTTCTACCATGGCTCTCCACCATGATATTTCTGCTTTGGATCTAGCCAAGCATAGACTGAACCCTCTGAAACTGTGAGCCAAAATAAATACCTCTTCCTTTAAGTTATGGTAGTCAGATATTTTTACCAGCAATAGGAGAGATGACTAATACAGTATTTGTCTTCAAATACATAATATCTAGAGTACTGTCTTAATGTATTGTAACTATTTGTTTATACATCTGCTTCCTTATCAGACTATGAAGTACTTGAGAAAAGGGGCACAGAAATCAGATTCATAAAAAAGACCTTTAACTCAATGTAATAACTCAATGTACTAGGCAGGCTAAAAAAATAAACTCATGTCTACAAGTAACTTTCAACTGGCTTATCAAAAAATCATCTATATATGTGTGTATGTATGTGTATGTAGAAGGGTGTTTGTAAATATGATGAAATGTTAACAAATGGTTAATTTAGACAAAGAGTACACGCAAATATGTCCATTTAACTGTTCTTGCAACTTTTCAGTTAAATTTGAAATTTTCTAAAATAAAAAGTGTAAGGTAGATCTAAGCATGTAACTCAGTGATGAAGCCTAGGCTTAGCATGTAGAAGGCCCTGGATTCAATCTACAGCACTAAAAAAAAACCTTTGAGGACTGCACATAAACATTTGATCCCATTTTCTATTTTATATCTATTATAAGACCTGGAACATGAAAATTACAAAGTCTGTTAGATGAAAACATAAATATTCTGAATGGCATGGACCATAAGTGATCTGGAAATTCCAAGAAACGAGTCCTGAGAAAATTACAATTGTACAATTAAGCAGGGACTACAACCATAGAAAAAGTGGATCTGTGTTGGGCTTTCAATGAATGATATTAGTTTATGAAGGAAACAGGAACATGGAAGAAACAGTGCCCCCCAGAATCTGGTGGTGGCAGTGTCCATGGCTTCCATGGAGGCAAAAAGCCAAACAAGACTGAATCTGAAGCTACAGAATCCAGGTTTTAGTCATGGCACCACCAAATTCCAGATTCATCTGTTTAATTCAGACTGTTCATATAAATTTGGGAGAATAATGCCTAATTTACACTGTTCTATAACAGTAAAATACTGGTAGTTTGGGGAAGTATGCTATACAATGAAAGGTATTTATACAATATATTTTTTAGGTGTCTTTGTTAAAGGATTGTTACAGGAGTAATAATGACACCAATCTGTTGGAACTGGTGATACAATGGAGGGCACTGGTATGGTATAATATTGGAAATTAAGTGTAGTTTCCACAGCAGTATTAGGTGATGAATGTTTAGATTAGGGTTGAAGAAGGAGGGGATGAACTCAAGAAAAATTATAAAAACAACAGTCTTCTGTCTACATGTATCAAGCCAGTTTTATAAACACTAATACAAGAAATTCTAGAAAGGCTATAAAATTCACTCCCTCCTTAGATTTGAAACACACATTAGTACATCAGAGGTTCTGAAAAATTAAAGAGTTAAAAAAAAGTCTGCTGTTTAACATCGTTCCAAACTTAGTTGGGCCAATGTTCCATAGAACACACCATAGAAAACACTCCAAGTAGTGTTGCCAGGGCGATGGGTAGAATGAGGACACAATTAAAGTAAAAAGGGATGTTTGGTGAACTCTTCGGTAATTTATTCTGTCGTTTTTACTTGGGAAGGTGAGTTTCAGATACACTGAGTTTGAAGAGCCACTGTATATACAGGCAAAATTAATGAGCAGAAAAATGAAAACTGGGGCTTGAAATTGAAGATCAGAGTGAAAGATGAAAATTTGGAAGTCATTCTCATAAATGTAATAGTTAAACTCATGATAAAAGATGAGAGACTACACAAAGAAAAGAAAATTAAGGAAGAAGTAGAACTGGAGGCAGCCAAAGAGAGATCTCTATTTGTGTGGCTAATTTTTATGGCTATGAGATTTTATTTACTTGCCTGAGAGAACGCGGCAGTTGTAAAACCATACGTGTTCATAATTCTATTCTCAATCTAAATTATGGTAGTCATTTAAACCCTTGTTTTATTTTTCATCCAGAATTCTCTTCAGGTCCCTGACATTATTTATCAGAGAAAAACCAAAGTGAGAGCTGGAAGGAAAGGTATAAATGATTAATAATCAGTGTTTTGTGAAAATCCATACAGTGATAGAATGTCGGCAGTAGATGGAAATTTACTCTATGGATTTGTTGGAGTTAGTCCATTTACCATCCATAGATCACCCATTGTCTACATACACTAGAGCTCTGTGTACATTAGAATCACCTGGGTAATTTTAAAAAATATTCATGCCTCTGGGTTCCATTTTCAGAGATTCTTATTTAAATGGTTCTAAAGTGGGATCCAGTAAGGGTGTTTCTGAATAGTTTCTCATGTAATTCCCAATGTACAGCCAGAGTTTAGAACCACTCATCTAGGCAGGGACAAATCTAGCCCAACGTTGTTTTTGTAAAGCTTTGCTTGAATATAACCATGCGCATTGTTCACTTAGCACCTCTGGCTCTTCTGTATTACAGCTACAGAGCTGAGTCATTGGTCAGAGAACACAAGTGACTTACAATGCCCCAAATATTTACTATTTGATCCTTTACAAAGATGGTTTTCTGACCCCTTGTCTAGAATAATGTTTAACACGGTTTGAAAAAATTAATGAGATCTGATACAAAAATACATTTTAATCCATAATGCAAATTTCATAGCAACTTTAGAATTCTCACAGAAACTTTTCTTTTTTTTGATGTTGTGTCCTATTTCCATAAGGTTTTGAAACATTCCAAAGTTACTATTGGGATGAAATGGAAATATTTTTGGTAATATGAGAAGTTATATAATGGAACATTAAAATTTTAGAATGAACAATTCAGGGTTTTCCTACTTTTTTCTCTTCCTTTGTTAAATTCTTGATAATTTTGCAGAATGAACAATTGGTCAATGGGGAGAAAACACATTTCTTCTAATAATATTTTTAAAAATTGATCAAACCATACCAGGTATTGACTTCTAGCAAAAACAAAATAAACCAAAACAAAGAAACAAAATACTGAGCAAAACACTCAGAGTAGGATGTAGGAGTGGGGGGGATATAGGCATCACACTCCTCTATATTTTCCATATTTCTACAATGGTATTATTTCTAGAAAACTTATAGAAATATTGATCTGTACTTCCTGGGGTACGGCAAAAACTCAATAATAGCTTGCAGGAATAACAAGTGCCTGTTTTTGCTAAAGACAGCACAGTGAGATGTGTCCCCTACCAAGAATAGCAACTCCACAAAATGTTGGTGCTCTTAAAAACTACCACATTTGAACATTCTGGTTTAAGGATGAAGACTGGAGTTCAGATCGCCTAAGTCTGAGGGAGACCACATGAGAAATGAGTGGTTTAGAAAGAATCTTTCTCACTAATGGGAAAGAACCCACATACATCTTACAACTGACAGTAGAGAACTCAACTCTAAAAGTACCTGTACTCAGACGATCATTTTCTTGGTTATTCCAGAGGATACGATATCCTGTGTGTCTAAATAGTGTTGTAAAGGATGCTCATTTACTGAGAAGGGCCATAAAAATGGGCTTCTGGGTACTGTATCTGCTGACTCTCACCTCATTTTGCCTCTGGGACGAGGGGGAGGTAACTGACTCTCAGAAGCAGTGATTACAGCTGGAAAACTCAAGTCTTTGTGTCTAGTATGGAAGAGTTGCTGATTTGTTTCAGTTACACTTATACAAATACCAACGATTACTTTTTAAAAAATAAAGTAAAATAGTAGATAGCTGCCCCAAACATTCTTCTCAATGAGAATGAAATGGAGACTGCAAAAAATTTACTTAGAAAGAGAATGATTAATTTTTAGGAAAGATGCCAAGATAGGATTTCCCAGGTAATGGAACCAGACTGCACCCTCTTCCCCCACATCAGCAAGTTTCATGTTTCCACTGCAAAGAAACACTTCAGGACAACACAGGAAGACTTTTGGGGTGTAATTTTAGGGAGGCGAAGAAAGAGCTACATTTTCTTCAATCCTTGCTCCCTCCAGCCCAACTACACATAGCGCCATATCTCTTTATAGTTTTGTTTTCCATACCTGCTCCAGTTCATAGGCCTTTGCCTTATCCTCATCTCGGTCTGCATTCTTCCGATAGGCCAGACCCAAACCCCATACGGCCAAGATACTGTACACATTATCTCTGACCCAGGCATCTTTCTGATCATAGCTGGCTGGAAGCAAGCCGGTCACTGGATTCTGTGAGGCCAAACAAAAGAGGACAGCAGGTAACCACAGTGTATTCATACTAGGAAGCAAAATCTGTGGAACGGGTTATTGGAAACTTTGGTATTTCCTCTGCTTTCCTACTCCTGAGTTTTATAACCCCCCCTCTTCTGACCAATTGCAGTCAAATGTTATCTCCACCTCCCCAGCTTTGCTAAGCTACTATAATTGACAATAAAAATGTATATATTTAAGATGTATAATATGGTGATTTTACATATATATATAGTCAATCAACTAACAAAATCAAGTTAATTAACACATCATCACATATACTTACCTTTTTCTGGTGCAGTAAGAATACTTGATATTTACTCTCAGCAAATTTCAACTGCACAATAAAGTATTAAGTACAGTCACCACTCTGCTGTCCATTAGATCCTCAGAAAATACTCCCCTTTTAATGGAAAGTTTGTATTCTTTCCAAATATTAGCTTGTGTATGGGTAAAGAACTGACTACAGCCTTACAAAGTCCAAAATGTGGGTATTATTACAATAAAATCATTATTAGGGTATCCTTAAAGGGTACTTTTAAAGAAGTTTTAACTTTCCAGTTAGACTCAATTACCAATAAAAAACAAGCAGTAAAGAGCAGGAGGAAATATAATTAAGAGTATATATAGCCAGGCATGGTTGGTGCACCCCCATTATCCAAGCTCTCTGAGAGGCTGAGGCAAGAAGATCGAAGTTCCAGTTCAGCCTGGTCAATTTAGAGACTTAGTGAGATTCTGCCTCAAAATTTAAAAAAGAATTTTAAAATGGGTGAAGATGCAGAACAGTGTAAAGGCCCTGGGTTCAATCTCCAGTGTTGAAAAAAGTATATATAGCAGGGAACAGTGGCCCATGCCTGCAGTGTGCTAATCAGAGGTGGAGGCTGAGGCAGGAGGATTTCAAGTTCAGGCCAGCTGGGGCAATTTAGCAAGACTCTGTTTCAACATGAAGTAAGATAAAAAGTAAGATTAAAATGGTTGGGCATGTCCTTCGGTGATACAGCACTTGCCTAGCACGCATGAGGAGCTCGGTTCAATCCCCAAGGCCATACTCACAACAAAAAAATGTATATACAAAATGCTTTGACCTTCACGATAGTCTAGTCTTATAATGGCTAAAATGTTCCCATATTTCTTTTCAGCAGCGAGTGAGGAAAAGGAAGGAGATGAGGCTCAGACCTGGGGGCTGGGGAATGTGAAGCATCAACACATGTTGCAACTCCGACCCTCGAACGAGGCGTGGTTTTGGGGACACTGAGCTCCAAAACCATCACTTAGAGGGTCGTGGCTACTAGTGCCTGACTCTGGTTAGACTCTAGACCCAGAACCTACCGTTCCTTCAGGGTTCTTTTATGGCTTTCCCACCTGTGGGGTAGGAGAACTTGCTACACACACACACACACACACACACACACACACACACACACACGGGCTTACCCAGGGTCTCTGCCAAGTACACCACACTCCACACCCTCGGTCATTCCAGGTGACACACCTACAATTACCTGGTGGCACAGGATGGTCTGATGCACTAGCCGAGCGTAGCCGTCCAGCCGGACTCCTGAGTTACTCCGACTCCTCATCGCGCCACGTTTCTAAGCCCTTCCGAAAAACCGCCTGGTGCGTAGAAAGAGGTCGTCAGCCCGCAGGAACGAGGTTGCAGTGCAGCTGCCCCTCGCCGTGGGAAGCCCAAGCGTCAGGCCCCGCGGATCTTTCTCAACGCTGGAGCCAGGGGCGGGCAGGACCCACGCAGTGCTCCCGGGAACCGCCGCCCGCGGTGCTCCCCCTCAACGCGCCCGGCTTCCTGCGGTCCGGAGCCTTGCCACAGCGCCTGCGTCGCCGCCGCGCCGCCTCGCTTAGTCCCCTCCGGCCTCTGCGCCTGGCTCTGGCATTCTCCGCTCAGTTCCCAGAGACCGCCAAGGCCCAGAGCCTGCAGCCGGCCCCAGACAGCAGGTCACCCGCCGCAGCACCGCCTCCACCTAGCTGGAGACGCGAGCTGGAGGCGGGGCGGGCGCAGCGGGTCCTGGCAGCTGCGCGCTGCGCCCCCGGGGCTCGGCACCCTCCCACCCCCTACAGCGGAGAATGTGTTACCGTAGGCAATGTACTCTCAGAGGTTTATTTTCGAAACACTTCAAGTGACTATTTTAATTTCCCACACTTGCTATACACACGGGATGTCGAGGAGACTGCTTCTTTTTCTGCGGGACTAGTTTTAGGAACCTACGGTAACTTCAAAACTGAAAGGAAAGACGCATTTGTGCTCAACACATAAAGTATCGCATTTTCAAGATCTGGGGCTGGAGGTGTAGCTCAGTGGTAGAACACTCGGCCAACAGGCTCGAAGCCCGGGGTTCAACCCCCAATGAATGAGTAAATAAGTAAACAAGTCAGGATGTTTATTGTACTTTAGGTTTTGACTAAAAACTGGAATTAAACTTTGCACTCTGACCGAATTCAAACAAGAAAGGTACTTTAGGTAAAGCACTTTATGTCTTAGGAACGGGTGAGTCTTCGGCCTTGGCACTGTGGCGGGGGCAGCAGTGGTGCGCCTTGGGGAAGCAAGTGCTACAGGCGGGGAACTGCGCTGGGAGCAAGCAGAGCCTGAGGGCAGCCTTGGCAGGACTAGGGCTGCAGATCTTGTAACAACTTAGGAAAGCTCCCTCGGACGCACATAAGTCACAAGGCTGAGGCCACAAAAAGTCAGCTGAAAATAAAAGGAGACTGGAAGGTTGAGAAAGAAACCTACAGGTAACGCAGATCACTGGCTTCAGGAGAATCTGTCTGCAACCGGAGGGGCAGTGGAGCCCCATCGCTTTTGCCTTCTCTTGCCCCTCCCTTGTTGTCTGCTTGACCAAACTCTGCACACTTCTCAAGATGGCTTAAGTACCACCTGCTCTCTGCGCCAAAGGGTAAGGGAATTAGACAGATTGACCTTTCAAGTTCTGAGACTTTCCTAGCTACTTCACCCAAGCCACAATGATTTTGCAGTTTTATCTTTTTTATTTCTCTAACTTTCCTCTGTCTTTAAGGGCCCTCCATCCCACCCACCCTCCACTGAATTTAGCATATAGCCAGGCACCTAGGAAGGTGATTAGCAAATATTTCACAATGATAACAAAGAATGAAGGAATGCTCAGAAACTCAAACCTGGGACTTTCAGGTTCAACAGCCAGTCGGTGATACAGTCAGACACAGGGACACAGAATTAACAGGTCAAATATTTTCCATTGCAGTCACTACCTACGCAAATGCCATGAAGGCTAATTATAAGCCATTTCAAAGCCTCAATCCACAGGGAAAGAGAGTTCACTTTGGAGGAAAAATCATCCCTGCTCTGCCTCCAACTCCCTGATATCTTCTCTTTATTTATTTATTTTTTGCTTAAGTTTATTGGTACATTTTAGATATGCATAACGATCACATTCATCATAGGGAATTTGTACCTGTACGTGATAGAACTTGGTTCTTTTCCCCCATTCCCCTCCCTGGCCTTCAGCCCCTTCCCTTCCCTATGTACAAAAGCTTTGTTTCCATTTTTTTTCCTTTTCTTCTCATCATTTTTTTCCTTTTCCTGTCCTTTTTCCCCCCTGCCTCCTCCCTAGTTCCCTCTCAAATCTTCCCTTTAGCCTGTGGCCTCAGAAGCCTTTGGCCTACCCATGTCCCCTTCAAATACCTGCCTTAATCTTTTTCTTCAGCTCACCATCACTTAAACATATTTATAAAATATTAAAGTAAATATGTGCTCACCAAAGAAAACTTGGAAAGTACAAAAGTAAAACAAAGAAAATACTAAATCACTCATAACCCCTTCACATAACCACCTGTTCATATTTTAATGTATTTTTCTAGCTTTTCTATTCCTTGTACATAGACCTCCCCACACCCCGTGTTGTTTGGAACTATGACTAGATTAGGTAAGCCAGAAGGGTGTTACTAAGAAAGGTAGCTGGCGGCTATCAAGAGACCTTGCTGGATGGCATTGCCTTGATGCTTTGAAACTCAGTCCAGACTGGACTGCTACTCTTGCAGTCTGGAAACTTGATCTACTCAATGCCTCAGAACTGCTCAGACTCAGGACGCTGACTCACGCTGACTACCTCACAAGAACCTGATGTATGAAAACCAGGATGCTGATTGCTAATGAGAAATAAAATGGTGACACAGTTTATATTGGCCTGACCACCACATTTCCTCTCTTTAGTAATGTGTGAGCTTCTTTGCATACCAGGTGCTATACTGTTGTATAAAATGACCCTATTGAGTAGATACCATTATTAAATCTATTTTTGAGGTGGAGAGACTATGGCACACCAAGATTAATAACGGACCAGTGTACTCTTCCATATTGGTTTCATTGGTTCTCCCTTATCTATGCTTATGTAGCTCCCTGACACATTCTTTCTTTAGATATGCTGAAATTGTCACCCAAGTTGTAGCCAAGTCTTATTGGTCTGGAAGCTATTATCATTTTTTTGTTATTAACACACAGAAATTGTACTTATTTGCTACCTTTATACATTGCATAATGACCAAGTCACATTAAACATATCTGTCTCCTCCAACAGTTATCATTACTTTATGGTAAAAACTTTCAAAACCCTTTCTTCTTGCATTATGAAATACAAGACATTATTATCTCTAGCCACTCTAATGTGCAATAGCCCACCAGAACTTCCCATTCCTAAAGAACTAAAGCTTAGTACTCATTGATGAACTTTTACCCTTCTTTTTCTTCATTTTCTATGAGATTCCATATACGAATGAGAAAATGGAGTGTTTGCTTTCAGTGCCTATTTCACTTTGCATAATTACCTCTAGTTCTGCCCATGTTGTCTCTCACAAATAACAGGATTTCATCCTTTTTGTGGTTGAGTAGTATTCCATTAAATGAATGGTCCACATTTTCTTTTATCTATTCATCAGTTTATGAATGCATAAGCTATTCCCTTCCAGCTATTGTGAATAGTACTAAAATTAACACATTAGTGCAAATGTCTCTTAGACACACTGACTTCATTTCCTTTGGATATATACACAGGAGAGGGATGACTGGATCAGATGATAGTTCTAGTTTTAATTTTTTTTTTCGGTCTTTTTGAGACAGGGTCTCACTATGCAGTTCAGGCTGTCTTGAACTCAGTTTGTAACCCAGGCTGGCCTCAAGCTCACGATGATCTTCATACCTCAGCCTCTTGAGTGCTGGGATTTAGTTTTAATTTTTTGAGCAACTACTATGTTAGTTAGCTTTTGGTGATATGACAAAATAACTGTGATAAACAACTTATAGAAAGGAAGTCTTATTTTGTCTCAAGGCTTCAGAGGTTATAGTCCATGGTCATTTTGATCTTTTTTTTACTTTAATGTCATACAAGCAGATATTAATAAAGAAAACATAAAAAAACTCTTCTTACTGGTATAGAAAAATAAAACAAAATTTCATAACAAAATAATCAGCTTCAAAAATATTTCAATATATGCTAATTTATTCCATTTCAACTACTAGTTTCTCTTAGTTCACTGAAAAGGAAGTTTTGTGCTATTATCTGTTTCTTTTTTTGTAAGAGAAAGTCTTTTTGGTCTGTGATTTGTGAATAACATTATAATTAACACACTTTGTAATATTTTAGCCATTCTTCTTCTTTTATTTTTGTCTTTCTGAGATAGGGTCTTGCTATGCAGTTCAGGCTGGCCTTAAACTCATTTATAGCCCAGGTTGGCCTTGAGCTTGCAGCAGTCCTCCTGCCTCAGCCTGCCGAATGCTGGGATTATAGGCAGGCACCACCATGCCCAGCAATTTTAGCCATTCTTTTAAGATCTGTGGTTTCTGGGTCTATAGTGAGGCTAAACATCATGATGAAGCGTGCATAGTGTAGCAGAGCTGCTCATCTTCTGGTGGCCTGAACCGGAGAGAGGAAAGAAGGAGCTTGGATCCCAATATTCCCTTCCAAGGCACACCCCCAGTGACCTACTTCACCTAACTAGGCCCCACTCCTAGGGCTTCCGCCACCTCCCAGTAGTGCCACCAGCTGGGGACCAGCACATCAGTGCATGAGACTTTGGGAGACATTTCAGATCCAAACCCCAATGACAGCCACAGAGGCTCTACTAATTTACATTCCCACCTACAGTGTATAGGGAATCTTTTTCTCCACAGTCTTGCTATGCCATTATATTTCTTGAAACCGATATTTCTATTTGATTCATTATACATTCATTTAATAGTTTAACTCTAAAATGAAAACTTTTAAAGGAAGATACGTTTATTTGGGCTAACATTTTCAGTCCATGTTTAGCTGGCTATTAATTTACATTTGTTTGTATCACGTTAATTTTCTTTATGTAATTTCCTCCTCTAGTTAATAACTGTTAAAATACCTAGTCATTTTTCTGCTATATTACCCTGTTATTGAGTTGTAGGACTTTTTTTTAAAAAAGATACATTCTAGATTTTAACACCCTTCTAAAAGAAACCTAAAGATACATTGCATATTTTGCCATAAATGTTTTGTCTATTAGCAATACTATTAACATTACTTCTTTCAGTAAATTTTTATACTTTTCTCCATGATAAAGTCTCCATAAAAACAAGGCTTTGCATTGCTTACATTAGATTTATCTCTTAGAGTTTTACAATTTTGTTATTATAAATAGACCTTTTTCTACTATATTTTAATTGATTATAGTTGCACATAGGAAAACTTATTTTTGTATGTTTATCTTGTACTCATTCTGTGTTAAACTCTTAGCATTAGATAGAAGAGATTGAAGGTGACATTTTTGAGCTTTCTAGATACAGAGTCATATCATTCACAAATAGTATTAATTGTGTCTTTGCCTTTCAAATCTTAATGACTCATAGAGTGGGGGCAGTGATTACCACTTCTTGTTCCTGACGTTAGTGGGACTGAGTCTAATGTTTTACCCTTAGATATGTCTGCAGTAGGTTTCTGCAGCATACCATTATTACTTTCAAATAGTTTCTTTCTCTGGCTTCCTAAAGAAGCTTCCATATTACTATGAATGAATGTGGAATTTTATTGGACCAGACTTTTTTTTTTGGTACCAGGGATCGAACTCACGACCTTGCACTTGCCAGGCAGGCACTGTGCCACTGAGCTATATCCCAGGCCCTTGTATTGGAATCTTTTTCTGCATATATTGAAAAAAAATCATGTAACTTTCTTCCTTTGCTTGGATCATGTCTGAACTGTGTTGCTAGCTTCCCTTATGGTAAACCATACTTTTTAATTCCTTGTTTATTTGTTTGTTTAATTTTGTGGTGCTGGGGGTCACACCCAGGGCCATGTACCTGCTACGCAGGCTGTACCACTGAGCTATCTTCCTAACCCTGTTAAACCATACTTTTATTCTTAAACCACATTTGGTCATGATGAAACATTCTTACATACACACTAGATTTAATTTGCTAATATTATTCAGAATTTTTGCAACTTTATTTTTAAATTATATTGGCCCATAGTCTTCTGTTTTTGTGATGTCTTTGGTTTCTTGTCAAAATTCTGCTTGCTTATTAAATGAGTTCAATACTTTCTCATTTTATGGTCTCTAAAATATTTAGGTGAAATGAAAGTTATATATTCGTTGTACTCGTAATAGAACTCACCTGGTGTATTTTGAGGACCAGGTAAACTTGTGAAAACCAATTCATTTTCATTTCCTGTTGTTGCATTATTCAGATACTCAATTTCTTTTTGAGTCCATTTTCATAATCAATATTTTTTCCATAAGGTTGCCAGTTAGTTTACAGTCTCTCAATCTCAACAGTACTGATATTTTGGGCTGGATGCTTCTTGCTTGTGGGAGGCTGTTCTGTGCATTGTAGGATGTGTAACAGCATCCTTAGCTTCACCAGACACATATCAGTAGCAGTCTCTTCCCGCCCTCATTTGTAACAAGCATAGTGTCTGCTTATATTGCAAAGTATCTCAAGAGGTCAAAATTTGTCAACATGAAGTTGTGCAAAAGTTTTCATATAACTTGCAAATCTCATATAAATCTCAATCATGTTAGCCTTGATGTACTTTATTTTTGCCTTCTCTTTGCTTGTAAGATGAATATACCAAGAAACTTGTCTACTTTATTAGTCTTTTTCCAGGTCAGCTCTTGGTGCTAACTGACAAATTATACTTTTACTTTTATATTCCTTGGGATCTATTTTAAACTTTTTAAAAAAGTATTTTATTACAAAAATAGTATATTGCTGGACGTGGTGATGTATGCCAATAATCCCAGCACTCTGGGAGGCTGAGGCAGGAGGATTGCAAGTTTGAGCCCAGCCTAGGCAACTTAATGACTTAGCAAGACCCTGTCTCAAAATTATAAAAGGTGGGGGATGTGCCTCAGCACAAAAGACCTGGTTAAATTGCGATACTAAAAAAAAAGAATGTAAAATACAATGAACTTTACCACCTTGTAACAACTATCAACTCAGTCAATCTTGTTTCTTTCAATACCCTACCTGTTTATCCCTCATATTATTCTTACATAAATCCTAGATTTAATACTTTTTCATCTATAAATATTAGGTATTTATAAAAGATAAGACAGCTTTATTAAATATAACACATTACCATTACTATACCTAAAATGTAATTTCTTAACATTATAAAATGTCTATTCATAAATTTGTGTGTGCACGTGTGTGTGTGTGTGTGTGTGCATTTATGTGTATGAGACAGAGAGAGACAGAAACAGATTTATAGTTTGTTAGAATCAGGATCAAATATATTCTGTGTGTTGCATTTCATTGATATATATTTTAGGTCTTTAAGTCTCTTTTAAGTCCTAGATTTGCTCTATTATCTCTCCATTTTTTTTGCACTTTGTTGAAGAAATTAGGTTATTTTGCCTGAAGACTTTCCACATTTTGACTTTGCTGATCACATTCATTTAATGTGTTCTTTGTCTTCTATATTTCCTATAAATTGGTTCTTTACTTTGAAGGCTTCATCAGTTTCAAATTCAACTGTCTTGGCTAGACTGCTCATAGGCCACGTGATGTACAGTTATCAGAAGGTCCATGATGTTTGGTTATCTTTCAATAGCCATATCTCTTAATTCATTGAGAGTTGAAAAATGATGTTGTATCATTACGTATGCATTTATCGGTTGTTGTTCTTTCATAAAGAAAAGCTGCTCTTCATGTGCTATTTGGTACCTAGTGGCACAGTTTGGATAGGATGGGCAGGATAAGTTCTTGCCATTTGCTGTTTTTCAAAATGATGAATTTGTTCTCTATCCCCTCTGAAATGTGATCATTTTTGCAATATTATAAATATATGTATTTAAACATTAAAAGCATTTCAATCCATTACAGTTATCCTCCTTATTGATGCTCACATGGTGCGGTCTGGCCTGTGAGCGCCTCGGACACTGGCACTCGTGGCCGTTTTACACCACCCTCAGTGGTTTGCAGTAGCCTCTTTGCTTTGTAAGAATGCAAGATGGTGAAACCTCTGTTTGTATATTTCCAATCCCAGACTAAAAGCCAGCCATTTCTCTAAAGAGCCCTTGTGCTTTTTAGAGTAAAATAATATTTAGAAACAAAAATCTGAGACCTGAGTATCATGGTTCTTCCAATTTGTTGTAGTTTGTATCTGAAATGTCCTGCAAAGGCTGTGTGCTGGAATCTTGGTTGCCAGCTTCTGGGATTTTTGAAATTGAGTGGATTGTGAAGGTTTTAATTTTATTAGTAGATTAATCCACTAATGGATTCATAATTTCATAGCATGAGGGAGATGATGAAAATTTAAGAGGAAAAGCCTAATTGGATGAACAAGTCTCTAGGGATATGGTTTAGAAGGCTGTATCTTGTTCCCTGAGCTTTCCTCTCAGCTCTGTTGCTCTTTCTCTGTGCTTGCTAACCGCCATGAAGTCAGCCCCTTTCCTCTACCATGTTCTTTTGTCATGACTTTTTTGACTCACTACAGCTCTGAAGCAATGGAGCCAGATGACCATGGACTGAAAACTCTGAAACTGAGAGTCCAATAAATTTTTCTTCCTCTAGGTTTATTTCCCTAGATATTTGGTCATAGCAACAAAAACTTGTAACACGATTCAGATTCACAAGTACAGGATTTTCATTCAACCTCAACAATCTATAACTCCTTTCTTCTACAGCTAAAGTTCTGTTTCTCAGAATAGCTCATTATCATTCGAGTTATCTCACAGTGTACACACATTAGTTTCAGAATAACAATACCAATGCTATACCACCAAAATATGATTACTACAAAGAGTTTACGATTCTTTTACAGACCGTATCTTATTAGAATGTACAACAATGTTGGTGTGTTTAAAAGTCACTCTCTGGATGATTTTATGAATATCTGGATATATAGGTCCATTTGTTTCATTTCACTTTTGGTATTTAATTGCTTTTTAAAATGATCATTTTGTAATTGTGTAATATATTTATATGCTTCCAAAGTAAATCTATAGAATGAGATATGAGGTGGGCAAGGTGGTGCATGCCTGTAATCCCAGCACTTGGGAGGCTGAGGCAGGAGGGTCACCTCGAGTTCAAGAGCAGCCTGGGGTACAAAGAGTACAAGGCAAGCCTGGACTATTTGGTGAAACCCTATCTCAAAAACCCAACCCTCCAAAAAACCCAAGGTATAATTAAAGATATCTAGCTTTTTTTCCTACTTCCATATACTCCTCATCCTACATGCATAAATAATGGTTTTTTATTCTATAATTTAGCTTTGCTTTTTAAACATAAAATATTATGTGTAGATAGACTGACATTTTTATTTCTTCCCTTCTTATATAAACAGTGCAGTGCTATACATGCCTTTCTTCACCTTGCCTTTTTAAAAATGAACAGCTGGAGATCACTCCCTCAGAGTATATAAAGATGGCCTTTATTCCTCTTTAATACTTCACTTTGTTTAACACTTCACTTTCGCTTCTTAATACTTCACTTTGTGGATGCACTAGAACTTTAGTGATGGAATATTTAGGCTGTTTCTAGTTTTTCTTACTATTAACACATGTTAATTACACAGAATGATGGGTTTATGACATTTCATAAATACATTCAACATCCTTTGATCGTATTCTCCCCGCCATTACCCTCCCTGACCTGTCCCTCCTCCAATTCTTTTCTTATTTTCTAAGTTTCCCTTCTAATTTCATGTCCCCGTCTACTGCCATACCACCCTGAATGCTCCTGATCTCCTCCAATTTCATGTCCCCCTTTCCCCCTTAGATTCCATATATGAGAGAAAATGTGATATTTTTGAATCTAGTTTATTTCACATAACATGATAGTCTCCAGTTCTACCCAGTTTCCTTCAAATGACATTTTATTCTTTGTTATGTAAGAATAACATTTCTTTGTGTATATACATATATATATTATATTTTATATTTTATTTATTCCTTTTTCAGTTGAGAGGCACTTGCACTTATTCTACAACTTGGCTATTGTGAATAGTGCTACAGTAGTCATGGTCATTCAGGTATCTTTTTAGTATATTGAATGTGACTTCTTTGAGTATATACTAAGCAGTGGTATATGGGATATATGGTAGTTCTATTATTAGTATTTTAAGGAACATTCCATACTGATTTCCATAGTGGCTATACTAACTTGCATTCACACCAACAGCGTATAAGGGTTCCTATTTCCCTGTATACTTCCCTGCATTTATTATATTTTGCAGTCATGATGATAGCCATTCTGACTGGGGTGAGATGGAATCTCAATGTAGTTTTGATTTTCACTTCTCTGATGACTAATGGTGCTGAACATTTTTTCATACACTTACATGCCATTTGTATTTTCTTTGTGAGAAGCATCAGCTACATTTATTTGTCCATTTATTGATTGGATTATTCCATCTTTTGAGTTCTTTATATATTCTGCATATTAATCCTTTGTTGGAAGAATAGCTGGCAAAGATTTTCTCCCATTCTATAAGTTGTCTTTTCACTTGATACTTATTTCCTTTGTTTTGTAGAAGCTTTTGATTTTGATGCAATCCTGTTCATCAATTTTTGCTTTTATTTTCTGAACTATCGAGGTCCTATTCAGGAAGTTGTTACCTATGCCTATATCTTGAAGTGTTTCTCCTATGTTTCCCTCTAGTACTTTCAGTTTCAGGTCTTACATTTAGTTCTTTGATCCATTTTCTACATACCGAGAAACAGGAATCCCTCATGTGCATATCTAGTTTTCAATAATGCTGTAACAAATAGCCTTGGGCATATCTCTCATGGATTCTGATATTCTGCTTTTTGGTTAAAGAATTACATTGTTTAGATGCATTGTGATTGTCATTGAGAGAACTGTTTTCACCATCCTAGTTTTCAATTTATTTTTATCATTTTTTTGCTGTTCTTGTTTTCCTTCTCTTGGATTGCTGAAGCTTTCTACACGCCTTTTTGTTCCCAGTGTTGACTTAGAAACTGCAGTTTGTATTTCTGGGTTTGCGTAGTTTCCTGTAGTTTTTATTTTTTTTTTTTTAATTTTTGTTTTTTTTGGTTTTTCTCCGGTACCGGGAACCGAACTCACGACCTTGCGCATGCCAGGCAGGCGCTTTTGCCGCTGAGCTAAATCCCCAGCCCCTCCTGTAGTTTTTAATGGATACATGTAAGTATAAAATGCTTTGGCCAATATAAAATAATTTAGTACTTCAATTTTTTCAGACATGACAATGTTTGTAACATGGCTTATTGACTCATTGAACAATCTGTATTTTCTCAGCTTGTTATTGTTGCCTGGAGTTTTAGTTTCATCATTAATTTTAGTCTTGATTTTCTTGAATTGATATAATGAAGTATTCATATGGTTCAAACAACACAAAACAAATGAAATGAAAAGTAAAAAGTTCTACCCCTAATCTTCACTCTCTTTTCCATTTACTATGGGCTTGCTTATAAACATGCATTACAAATTTTGGGATTGATTACATTTGTAGTTAAATTTTATACTTATCTTTTAATAAAGCAGGATGGACATCTTTGCAGGTCATTGGTATTTTTTTCTGTCATTTGTACGTTCATGAAGTTTGCTCATGTTTTTGTTGGGTTGCTGATTCTTTATTGAATTGTAGGCTTACACTCATGGCATTTGGATCTTGAGTCATAGTTAGGAAAATTTTCCTTAAAGCTCCAGAGTTAGGAAGGAAGGAATTCTTCCACTTTTTCCTCTAGTGTTTTTATTATTTAATTTTTTATATTAAAACTACTGATTAATTTACAACTTATCTTAACATACAGTATGTAGACCTGTTTTATTTTTTCACATGGCTAAATCAATTTGGGGAAAATGTATTTATTGAATTATCTATTTATCTGCACTGCACTGATTCAAGATGCCATTTATGCTATTCTAAATTTCATTAGTATCAATTTCTAGTCATGAAATCTCTGCTCTAGTTAATCTGTATGTCTACTTATGTGTCAGTACCATTTATTTTCAATTATCGAAATTTTAAAACATTTTAATATCTTATAGGTCATCCCTCTAATGTTCTTCCTGTTCAGTAACCTTAGTTTTGCTTATTTATTCTTTCAAATGAACTTTAAATCAGCTTATCTAATTAAAATTAATTCTATTGATCTTTTATTGGGATAATTTTAAATTTATAAATTACTATATTGTATAGGATAGTAATACAGTTCAGAAAAATAGGTAACTAAATAGTAATGGTTTGTTGGAATTACATTATGGTGGATACATTTAATAAATATGCTTATTCTTCATTGCCAGTACATATGGTTCAATATACTGTGTACATTTCAATGATTACAGTGTATTAATGGAGCATTCTCAGCAATCCTTGCACATATACCAATGATGCATACTCTTAGAAGTTTTGTCTGATTTTCACTGAATAGCTTTTCTCTTTAGTGCTCCCTAGCTAAGGTAAGGAACCAGTGCAATTTATAAACTATAAGCAGTATGATATATACCATACATAGTATTTTTTTAAAAATTCTATGTTTTCAGAAAAGTTAGAAATGGCTACAAAACTGCCACAGACCAGAGGAGACTAAGAACCCATAACAGTATGCATTAGGAAACTCCAGGTAAGACCCTAAAATTGAAATCCAAATAAAATATGAAGTTTAATAGTAACGTATTAATGTAAATGTCTTAGCTTTGCCAAATACACTATCATGATGTCAAATAATAACATTAGGAGACAGTGAAATGTGACAAGGAGTATCCAACAGTTCTTTGTACTACCTCTGAATCTTTCTGTGAATCCAAAATCATTCCAAAATGAAAAGTTTATTTTAAAGAAAACAATGTTTCTAGAATTTACAGTCACTCTGTATATAAATATATGTTTCTCTCTCTCACTAAACTGTAACACTGTCAGGGCACAGCCCGTTCAGCACTAACTCTGTACCCAGCATTAGTTGTGGGAATTCCTAAGATACTGAAGAAAACCTAGAAAGACACTGAAAAGTTCTGGTGTTTTCTCAAATACCAAGATCTAGTCTTCCTTAGTTTATATAACGTGCTATTCCATTTAACAAACCCAATATGCTGATAATAAACATTTTTGTTATCTTCCATCTATCATCCAGGCAGACGTAAAGAAAAAAAATTCAAGCTAGGCATTTAGCTCCATACTAGAGCACTTGCCAGGCATGCCTGAGGTCTGGGTTTGAGCCCCAGTATCACAAAAAAAGGGAAACTGCCTGAAGAGGCTACTTTTCTCCACCTGCTTCCTTTCATGTATTTTAAAAAATACTCTTTCTCCTCGACCCAAAGTCTTTGGCACAGCAGCTTTGGAGAAATTTAATGGTAAATTTAGAATCAGGAAGAAAAGTTTTAGCCTATAATCTCACATCCTGGCTTTGTAACCTTGGGTAAATTATCTAATCTCTCTGAGCCTGTGTATCCATCCCCCAAATTATCAGCACTAGACAAGAAACCATATGTAATATACTGTGAAGTCTAAGGAACAAACCTACTTTCTGTACTTTTTTGTGAGCGTGTGAGATTTTCCCTGCCAGTTTTGCTCTTTCTCCAGGGTTCCCTATGTGAACAACACAATTTTCTACCTACTTGCCCAACTAGTAAGGCAAGAACCTGAGTCATCTTCCACTCCTTTTCTAACATCTTTCTCTTATGTATCAAAATTGTCAGACCCTTTACAATCTACCTCTAAATATTCATCTTGCCCCTACTCACATCTTAGCCTTGCCTTGTCTTCCTTTCTTTTTCAGAATTGGGGATTGAACCCAGGGCCTTGTGCATCTAGGTAAGCACTCAACCACTAAGTTAACTGCCCTCTGCTCTTGATCCCCAGATCACTGCTTGTTTCTCCCCATAATATACTAACAGCCTCTCAGCATGTGTACCTGCCTTCAGATCTGTTTCCTATTTTTTTTTTTTTTTTTTTTTTTTTTTTTTTTGTTTTTCTCCGGTACCGGGAACCGAACTCACGACCTTGCACTTGCCATGTTTCCTATTTTTTTTTCCTGCCACTAATTTCATCTTTTAACACAAATCAGATTGTGTTACTCCCTAACTTAAAATTGCCCCATGGATTCTAGCAATCTTTTTTCTCCTTGAATGATTTTTTATAAGCAGTACATGTTTGTAGTACATGCATTTTACAATCACCTTGGGGAGTAGGTACATGTAGATAATACAACTTGCTTCCATTAAAAAAGTGTTCTCGTCTTTCTCTCCCTCTCTCCTCCTCTAATTCCCCTTTCCCCATTTTTACTCTTATTGATATTATTAATTTTAGATCATGTTTATGGCATGTATGTTTATATTCATTGAGGTTATTAGGTTCCTGAACATAGCATATTTTTATTATATTGACTTCCCTTTCAGCTCCCCCTTATCCCTCACCCTTGGTCTCTTGGATCCTTTCCCATTTGCAAGAGATCAATCCCCTTATCTCCTTCTATCCGTCCTCTGTTAATCTCTTTGTTTATACTTTGCCTTACTCAAATGAGAGATACCATACAGTATTTAAACCTGTGTGTCTGGTTTATTTCACTCAATATATTTTCCAAGTGCATCAATTTTCCTACAATTATCTCAAATTTGTCCTTCTTTATAGCCAAGTAGTATTCCATCATATATAGATACCACATTTTCTTTGTCCAGTTGTCTGTTGATAGGTATAATTGCTGCTTCCAAGATTTAGCTATTATGAATTGCACTGCTATAAACATTGGTACCTATGTATCACTATAGTATGATGCCTTAAGCTCTTTGGGGAAGATACTCAGAAGAGGGATAGTTTGGTAATATGGAATTTCTAATTTTAGTTCCTTAAGAAATCTTAATACTGATTTCCATAATGGTTGTACTAGTTTAAATTTCCACCAACAATGTAAGAGGGTTCCTTTTTAACCAGAGGATAAGGGGCTGGGGATTTAGCTCAGTGGCAAAAGCGCCTGCCTGGCTAGTGCAAGGTCATGAGTTCGGTTCCCGGTACCGGAGAAAAACCAAAAAAAACCAAACAAACAAATTAACCAGAGGATAACCTGTATTTGTTATTTCTTGATGACTGCTATTCTTTCTGGAGTAAGATGGAATTTTAACACTGTTTTAATTTGCATTTCTCTAATGGCTAGAGATGCTGAACATTTTTTCATGCTTTTGTTGGCCATTTGTATTTTTTCCTCTGTGAAGTGTCTGTTCATTTCACTTGCCCATTTGTTTTTTCTTTTTTTGGTACCGAGAATCTATTCCTGGCCCCACTTATCCATTTCTTGACTGAGTCTTTTATTTTAGATGGTCTATTTTTTGTGTGTTCTTTATATATTCTAGATATTAGTCCTCTATTTGAGAAACAGTTGACAAAATTTTTCCCAATCTGTAGACTGTCTGTTTATTAATTAATTCCCTTGCTGAATAGAAGCTTCTGATGAAATCCTTGTTGATTCTTGCTGTTATTTGTTGGGCAATTGTAGTTCTGTTTAGAAAATTTTATCCTTGGTTTCAAGTGTTTTACCCATTTTATCTTCCAGTAGATTCAACATTTCTGTTTTAATATTTGAATCTCTGATCCATTTTTTTTTTTTTTTGGTTTTTCTCCAGTACCGGGAACCGAACTCATGACCTTGCACTTGCCAGGCAGGCGCTTTTGCCGCTGAGCTAAATCCCCAGCCCCCTCTGATCCATTTTGATTTTAGTTTAGTATATACTGAGAGAAATGGGTCCAGTTTCAATCTTCTGCTAACAGTTATTCAGTTTTGACATTGGGATCCAGTTTTGACATTGGTATCTTTTCAGCTATATTTCTCCCAGTCCCTGCTATATTCCATGCTTTGGTAAACTTGAATTATTTAGTTACCTGAAATAACTCTCTCTAATTTCTTTGCATTCTTATGCTACTCCTTCTGCCTGGATGACTTTCTTTACCCTATTTTAAATTTTTAACGTTTGCTAAATCTAGTGGTCAGTTCTGAGTCCTCATCTTACCTGATACATAAGCAGTATTTGACAAATTAGATCACCTCCTCTTTCACTTATTTTCTTTACTCAGCTTCCAGAATACCAAGCACTCCTGATTTTCCTCATTTATACAGATGTTGTTCTTTCTTATTTATTTCCTGGGTCAATGCCTCATCTTCTCCCCAAACTACTAATATTGAAATGACCTAAGGCCCACTTCATGAATCACACTTTTCTCCTCTAACTAGAAATCCATTTGCATAGTTCTCTTCCAGTCTCAGACTTTAGATACCATCTTATGAAAATGACTCTTGGGTGTACTATGTCAGAATAGACCTACCTTTTGAACTTCAGATTCATGTGTGCAGCTTTCTACCTGTCTCCTCCTCTTGACTGTCAAACAGACACCTCAAATTTAGTTTGTTCAAACCTGATTCATGCTTCTCAAAAACGCAGTACTCTGTGTGTTGCAATCTACATTGATAGCAGCAGCATTTTTGTGGTGCTCGGCATTGAATCTGGAGCCTTATGAATGATAGGCATGCACTGTACCACTGAGCTACATCTCAAGCCCTAACAATACCATTCTTGCAGTTATTCAAGCCCAAATCCTCAGAATCATTCTTAGCTGCTCTGTTTGTTTCCCACCCATGTGCAGGTCTTTGGAAATCTGTCTGATTCTACCTACAAAATATTTACCAAGAAGCCTACCATTTTTCATGACTTCACTGAAACAACTTTGGTTTGAACCAATATCATCTCTCATTTGGATTACCTGATTTTCCTGATTCCATTCTGTACTGGTTAACTTTCCCATTGCTGGGGCAAAATATCTGACATTTACAATTTAAAGGAGGAGAGGTTTATTTGGATCATGGTTTCAGAAAGTTCAGTCTATTGTCCGTTGGCTCCAAGGCAGAAATGGCATGGTGGAAATGCAAAGTTGCTCACTTTGTAGTGATTGGGAAGCAGAGGAGAGAGAAGAGCAACAGTAAGAGATATATCCTCCAGCCAGGCATGGTGGTGCAGGTCTGTAATCCCAGCATGCGGGAGGCTGAGGCAGGAGGATTGTTGTGAGTTTGAAGCCAGCTTGGGCTACAAAGTGAGGTCAAGGCCAGCCTGAACTGCATGGTGAGACCCTGTCTCAAAAAAAAAAAAAAAAAAAAAAAAAAAAAGAGATATATACCCTCCAAAGACCAAAAAAGAGGTATATCCTCCTGTAACCCACCTTCAAACAGCACATTCAGCTGTGACATCAGTGGAACAACCTACTGATGTGTATAATGCTCCTATACACTAAAACCACCTCTAAAACATTCTTATCCAGTCAAATTGAATATTAAGATTAATTGGCACACATTCTTATCCCTTTCCTACCAAACCATTTTTCTATACAGTAGCTAGAGTAATCAAACATTATTTCATATTAAAACATTAAATGATACATAACTTTCTCCTCTCAAAATCTTGCAGTGACTCACCTCTTGATATGCAGAATAAAAATACACAAGTATTGTAATACCTTATACCATATGATTGGCTTTATCATTCTCTTCGCTTTCTAACCTAATCTCCTTCTGTTCCATCTCTCATTCAGTTTGTTCCAAAATGAATGACCTTGCCATTTCTCTGACATGCTAACCATGCTCGCATATTGGTAATTTTCTAACTCTTTCATCTGCAAATTTCCAGATATTCACTTGACTAGCTTTCTTAACTACTTTCAACTTCTCAATGAGTGCAACCAAAATCATCTTATTTAATATTGTCCAACTGCCTTCTCTGGGCATTTTCCATCTCTATTAGACTTTTCCTTTATTCTTCCCTAGCACTTATCACCTTATAAACATACGACATTTACTTATTAATTTGTAATTGTATCCTTCTATCTGATAATATATAAACCCCAAATAGGGCAAAGATCTTGGTCTTTTATATTCAGTGATAGATCAAGAGTGCCTACTTGGAATAACACATAAGAGACATTCAGGAAATGTTGAGTAAAAAGGTTTAGTCTGGGGCAGAATAAGATGGTGGCTGAGTAAGATCCTCTGGTTGTTATATCCCCACAGACACACAAGGCGTGTCTGCACAGCTGTACATGCATCAAACTAGCTTCAAAAGCATTAAGGGAACCAAGTGAAGGACCATAGTGTCTTCTTTTAGCTTGACACAAAGGAAAAAGGCATTGGAGAAGGCAAGAAGGAAGGAGTTGCCCATATCACCTCACCCCCTACTTCAAGCAGCGTGGAGAGAGATACCTCCTGCTTTCAGAGCACAGAGGGAATTAAATTGTGGCTTTACACTTGAAACTAGCACCAGAAAAACCTGCTACTGGGCAGAGCCCCAGGACCCCTAGCATTAGGAAAGTGTCCATGGATTGAGCCGCTAGAACCTTATTAACTGGGAGATTGGCCGCCTGCGCCACCCCTTCTCCAACCTTTCCCTGAAGAGATAGGAGCAAGATTTTTCCTGTTGTAGAGAAGGACAGGAAAGCTAGCACAGCTCTGCACCTTACAGCTCAGTGCCAGGCTCACTATGATGAGGCCTAGCATTGGGTAGAAGCCAAAGGCCCTATATGCAGGCCAGAACCTACAGAGTCCCTTGATGCTTCAGTATCAGATGGGGTGCTGAATGCCTGTAGGATAGATTTGAGTTTCAGCTACATCATGCCCAGTTTTGAACTGAGCCTGGAACACACACACACACACACACACACATACACACACACACACACACACACACCATCCCCATGAACATGTAGGGCTGCAGCTGTGAGGCTCAGGTGTGATCCAGTTTACCATCAGCGTTGGTGGCAAAGGGAGTGTCTTCAGTGCTCCTTCTCCGTCCACCAGCATCACAGCTATCACCTGGTCAGTGTTTACAGATGGAGTTCTAGAACTTCCCTGACACCAGCAAGGGATCTCTGCCTTGCCCCAATGGGATGGACTCATGTTTTTGTCTATATCACAGTCAGCTGTTGCATGGGCTCCAGTTCACTCTTGAGACTGTGCAGATCCTGGCAGCTATGAGAGTCAGGCATGACCTAGCTTATTGTTAACCTAGGTGGTCAAGGGACTGCCTTCACCAACACTACCCTAAACTTAGGCAGCATAGCATGGAGCAAGGCTCCAATCATTGGCTAGGCCAAGGCAGTAAGCGCAGGACTTTGCCACTTAGAGTCAGGGTGGTAAAACCTACCACTGGGGCACATCCTAATGGGCACCATGTCAAGGTCCACCTGTGAACAGAGTACGTGGAACAGTCCCCCTACCAGAGGAAGACACATGGTCCCAGGCTATTGGACTTTTATTCCAGCCAACATCACTTGTGGCTAGTTATAGCAGAGTTGAGACATGGACCCATCTTAGCAATAGGCTCTCACCCACAGCAGTGAGAGCCTTGATCCTTTCTTAGTGGATCTTAGTGTGTGTATGTGTGTTCCAGGCTTAGTGCTGGTCTTGGTAGGCTATGGTCTCAGCAAATGACATAGCTTGCTGGCATGGGTGACCACAGGTGTGGCATAAGGGGTGGTCCATCCACACTGATTCTGCTCAAAGCCAGGCAGAGTCTCACAGCGACTGTCTACAAGCCAATGACTGATTGAGGTATCTGGGCGTACTCTGGCCCCAGGGAGTGGCTTGTGGGATGGAGTAATGTTTTTAGGCACATCTTGTGTCATTTGGAAGCACCCATCATCTATGGATTTGGAACAAAGCTGGGAATGAATCTCCCTCTAGCGCTGAAACAGTCACAGCACACTAATAGAAATCTTTAGCTAAAAGGGGACGTGGGCGCCATCCAGTGCTGAAATAGTGGAACTGACTCAGAAAATAAGCATCAAGAACTTCCAGGAAACCATTACCTCACCTAGAATTCAGAATAAGATGTCCAAAACTCACCAGGCAGCAATCGGTATGGGAGAACTCAGAGAATCTTAAACAGTTGTTTTAAGAAAACTCAATGAGCTTGAAGAAATTTAGAGAAATAATCCAATACTTCAACAAAAATACTTAACACAGAGATAAATGGATAAACAATTATGGTGCATACACAAAGAGGAATACTATTCCATCCTAAAGAGGAAGAAACTTGTCATGTGCAATCGCATGGGTAGTACTGGAGATTATTAAAAGTGAAATAAGCCAAACACAGAAAGACAGTACCACATGATCTCACTCATGTATAGAATCTAAAAAACTTTTGATCTCACAGAAGTTCAGAATGTTGGTTACAGGAAGCTGAGGAGAGTAGAGGGGAGGGGAGGATGGGGTATTTGGTCAGTGGATACAATTTAAAGTTATACTTGTAGAAGTAAGAAGTTCTGGTGTGTTATTACACAGTAGGGTGACAGTAGATAAGAACAATATACTGTACCTTTCAAAAAGTTGTAAGAAAGGATTTTCAAAAATTTTACCATGAATAACTTTGAGTTAGATGTATTGAAGCTGATTTAAACATCACACAATGTATGCATGTATTGAAACATCAACTGTTGATTCATTCATATGTATAATTTTTGTGTTTTTATATACCTATTAAAGAATAAACAATTTTAAAATGTTTGGTCTGCTATGAGCCTTCCAGACAGTTTCCTATGAATATATATATATATATATTTTTAAGAAAGATAATAATAATAGCCATGGAGTGTTTTATTTTTCATATATGAACTTCAAAACAAGAGAAGTATCACCTCCTACTAGCTTATTCTTAAAATGCCCATCAATCACTGTATTGTCTTTTTTGTTCCAAAAGTTTATATTTTAGAGTTTATTGAAAAAATAAGACTATATTTTAAAATAATCTCACAAACTGAAACCCAGGAACAAAAGAAGAAGTTAGCATTTTTTCCAGAGAGGTAGATCTAATTAGCTGTAAGATAGACTTTCTTTCTTACCTTTTGTCAAACGAGAGATAGTTTCCCTATTTCTAAGGCATCAAAAAGTACTGGGTGCTAAATGGGTTGTTCAGGTACAAAGTTTCGCCTCTAATGGGGATTAAGAAACATCAACAGCTGTTAAAATTTCCATTCTTTTAATATCACATTGTACATACTTCTACTTTTTACATGAATTTGAGAATTTTAGTATGTACTCATGATATGAATTTTAAAAGCCTGGTCATATGTTAGTAAAGTCTTACTAGTTCTTAGTAAGAATGCCCAAAGCATTTGAACCGGTATCCTAAGAACTGAAAGGGGTAAACATAGGAAGAACTGCTCTGCGCTCACCACCTGCAACTGAACCCGTCAAAAGGCACCATTCCAGATGCAGCAATTTATCCTCCAGCCTAATCCCTAAACCGCTGGACCTGCGTGCAAAGCCAATCAAATCCTAATGGATCATAAGCTACAAACTCACAACAAACATTCCAACAGTCACTTTACAATTCCCAAAGCTCTAAACTTACTCATTCTTGACATTTGATTGCTCTCCATTTTGTCGTAATAAAACTGCAAACTAAAAACTTTCATTTTTAACCACCTGAGTAAAATAGTCAAGACATTTGTTAACATTTTTATTCTATGCATGATTGCTTGTATTCAATTCTGATTTGCATAGGTAATAAGAAAGGTTGAATGAATTTTTCTTAAACTCCCAATCTTATATTCTGACTTGAAATACTGAGTACACACTCTTGATGATTTCCCTACAGCTTTTTTTGGTATCATGGGTAACCACAAATTCCATGTGGACATCCATTTCTGAGTTTTTTAAAATAAGGGATTAAAATGTAACATCTATTACAGGTATGTAAAGATTCAAGTGGCTTAACTACACATCTACAAGTATGTTACTTATGTAGCATCAATCAGCTGTTAGATTTAGTAGGACTCTATTGGTAAGTCCTAGTTATCTGAACATCTACCAACCTCTATGACTAGATTGGTATTCCAACCAAAGTAAACTTCTGCTGGACCCTAACTTTAGAAAGGAAAATAAAAAGCCCAAGCGTTTCTTGGTTGTATGGGGAGTTAACAGCCCTTCAGGGAAGCATTTCATGGAACAGCACTTGGCTCCAATCACATTTACAAGGACCTTGATGCCCTAAAAATCTTTGCTGAGTTGCAGGGCACCATGCTGTCTTCTGCCCAAGAGAGCAGCATAGTCAGCACATTTGTACCAACCCAGGGTGCAACTTGAGTTACAGTCTGGTTATTTTATCCCAAGTCCTAGTAGGAAACAGCAGTGCAGCCAGAAATGACCACATTCAAATGAGAAACCTAATAACACAAACCTGAATCAGGTCTGACTGTCTAGTCACCATCCCAGGCACAAAACAGTACACAGAAGCCAACTAATTTGAGCTAGAATCATGCTAAAA
>NW_004955475.1:12205056-12221052 GCF_000276665.1 Chinchilla lanigera
GGCTGGGAATCGCGGTGGTATGAGTCTGGCCTACTCTCGGACCCAGGAGCCCTGCCGCTCCCGGAGAGCTGGCTGCCTGGGCGCAAGGCGCGGGGGGCGCCCCCTGAAGTTTTCTTAGACTATTGTTTTGGGAGATGGCATGGAGTTTTTGCTTTTTTTTTTTTTTTCCGGTACTGGGAGTTGAACTCACGACCTTGCGCTTGCGGGGCAGGCGCTGTGCTGCTGAGCTAAATCCCCAGCCCCCAGCATGGAGTTGATATATTTTTAAAAATAATTTATTTGATTAAATTTAAATACCAAAATGTTGCTTCACAGTAAATTTTTTTCACAATAAATTTTTCCCTTTAAAAGTCATGGCCCTATAACAGTTATTTTGAATACAGAAGAAACTACCAGTGGCATTAATAGTCCAAATTCTAATCAGTAGCTGATATTATCAAACTGTTAAGACATTTTGTTTACTAACTTGACTGTCAAAATGGTACCCTCTCCCACTCCCCCCAAAAAAGAAAGAAACTTATTTACGAGGATCTGTAGAAACTAAAATTCTGGTATACACGACTTTTTTAAGGACATAAAATAATGCCAATCCAATAACCCAAAAGTATCCCTAAATCATAATCCTAATATGCTTTACTTTTTGTTATTTCTATTTTAAGCCATTTTAATGCATATTGCCTTTAAGATATGATGGAATTTCTTTATTTAATCTGACATCAGAAGTTCCTCCAAATTACAAAATCAGTGGTTTCTACAGCCCTAGAATAATTTAGAATAAAAACACAAGATTAACATAGATGGAATTCAACTTTTCCTAATCCTATTAATTGTATCTACTAAAACTGAGAAGCTTCTACCTGACCTGCCAGTTTCCCATTCTTTTTTTCAACTTAAAAAGGATATATTTCCAGAGAAGTCAGGATTTATGAAGAACATTAAAGTCCAGGATATTTTTTCATTTTACCATATACCTTAAAAATTTTTGTTTTTCAATTCCTACAAAAATCCACATCATTTAAAGCCGGATATTGAAATGACATGGCTAATAAACTCTTCAGGGCTGATCCTAGAAAATGAGCTCTAATGGATCTTTGAATAATGGAAAAGCCAACATTCAGCCATGAACAATTGAGCGGTGTAGGTGGTTACATCTCTGATGTTCAAGCCAGTTGTGAAGTTTGGAGAGTGTGAGGCCTACTGTCCTGCAGTACAGAATGTGTTGTCTTATTTTCAGTGCTAATGGACTCCACGTTGTCTGCAAAGTTGTGTGAATGCTCAAGAAACAAATCTTCCAGCAGGAATTTAATTTTTACTTCCAACCGTTCATTCTCTTCTTTGCGTTGATTCACTCTTTGCAGTGCATCTTGTGCTTTTTGCTTGCTTTTCAATCGGCTTTTTTCCACAGCCATGTTGTTCCTCCCTCTGCGTGGACGATACTCGTCGCTATTTTGATCCATGCCTGAACTCTTCTTGCTTTAGCTTGCTTGGAGGCACGGCTTTGCCTCCTCGCCCGGGGCCAGCAGGCACCAGCTGAGGAACCTGTTGCAAGCTGCTGGCATGTGCCTGAGGATGAGTAATACTCCGTTCCCTCCTGGACTACTGTTTTGCTGTGCTAGCTTGCTCATTTGGGTGCTCTACCTTGCCAACACAGATCAGGTGAATATAAGAGCAAGTGATCCATTGCTTCCACTCTAAACTGCCAAAAAATCTTTTCTGCAGTGGATTTTTGAGTCAGATTTCTGTTTTGGTTTCACCTTGTCTTGTGGGGAACCCCCCTCCACCTGGCCCCAAGGACTTCCTCACGGGATTTTCTGGAACTCCCCAGAGCTCTTCTCCCCCAGGCAGGGTGGGGGTGCCCTAGTGATAGAGACTAGAGGGAAATTGCGGAACCTCACTGCCCTGAGGGCGACTGCACAGGCCTCTGTGTGTGGGTAGGGTGGTTTGGGGGGCAACGAAAGCACCAACTTTTTCCAGTGTAAGATTTCTGTTGCTGTTTTGTTCGTAAAACCTGCAGACTGTGGTTCATTGTTAGGGTGAAATAAACTGAATTTGCAAAATCGATTCCTTGCTGGTGTGTTCTAGGAGAACAGGTGAGATACTCCAGTTTGGCTTATCTAAGGTAATTCACAGGAGGATCTGAAAATGCTTTTTAAAACAGGAAGCTTCGCATTGGGTGGAGAGCAAAGCATGCTTGATAGGTTTGATTGCTTCTTCTTTAGCAATTCTTATCATCGTTCAAAAATACAGATGCTGTGAAAGGGGAAAGGTTTCTTCATTGCCTGAACCATGGAAGCAGCTCTCTGCCTAAGACTGTTTCGAAGAATCACCAAGAGATGATGAAGCATCTGCTAAGTGACTGATACTCCGCGTTCCCGTTCTCTAAAATCTTAGAATGGATTCTAGAAACAACGGAGGTGAAGTGTAGGAAAAACTTACTGAGAGCTGTACTGTCTTGTCTAACTACTTGTTTGCTTCTCCTAATAGACTATGATCTCCCTGAGGAGGGGAACCATGGAATTGAAAGAAAAATTTGCATCCTAAAGGATAGTTCATGCTAGCACAAAATACTTGGTTGATGGATACATGAATAAAGCAGTGAATGGCTCTGTCTGGAAGAAGGAAAGCCCCTCCATCTGAACGCCATAGTCCTCAATTATACAGCTGTGTCTTGCCCTAAGCAAGCTGAGTAATCAAATATATGAAAATATAAAAAAATTAGCTTTACTCTAAAGATATAGCAGTTTTTTCAATTTTTAAAAGTTTTAAAGATAATTAAAAAACAATAAAAATACAGAATTTCAAAACAAGATGATAGGAAATAAACAATGGTTATTGTATTGCATATTGTTATCTTCCAAGTAGTTGCTCAGATTACCAGATATGGGCATGTAAGATTGATCAACAATATAAACAGTAACTGTTCCTTTCAATGAACTGAGAAAATTAGTAGTATAATTATCTCAGCTATCTTGTTTGTTTTGGAATATTAAGTGTTAATTTATGAAACTATTGCTACAGTTTAGACCCCAAAAGTTCTTCATTCTGGTGTGGTGGCACATGCCTGTAATCCCAACACTTGGGAGGCTGAGGCTGGAGGATTCCCAAGAGTTTGAGGCCAGACTGAACTACATGAAAAAAGTAGTGAGATCCTGTCTCAAAAAAAAAAAAAAAAAAAAAAAAGATAGCTGGAACCAGGTTGTAAGGGACAGATCACTGGGGGCGTAACCTGGAAGGGTTTATTTTCATCCCAGATACTCCCCTGTGTCTCTGCTTCCTGGATTGAACAGCTTTCCTCTGCCATGCTATTCCGCCAGACCCTTTCTTCCTTAGAGCCAGCCAGCTGAAGACTGAATCCAGTAAAACTATGAGCGAAAATAGACCGCTACTCCTTTAAATTGTGGGTGTTAGGCATTTTGTCCCAGTTGTGGGAAAATGGACTAATATAATTTCTCACAAATAATTTTTCTGAAATTGAGATAATAAGGCAGGCTCGCCCACCCTTCATCCAAGGATACATGCTTGGCATGAATATCAGTGTGTCTGAAGGTAAGGAAATGTCCTTGATATTACCTTCAAGTATATTACTCTCAGTTGACCATAATGACAGGGAGAAAGGGATGGCAAGGGAAAGGTAGTAAGATTCCATTATGTACTAGATATGTTTCACATGTTAATCTTATCACTCCTAAAATAAGCTCTTGGAGGAAGATAATGTTGTTTCTATCTTATCAGTGAAAAATATTGAGCCGACTGGTATTTTGCCTATGAACACTTTGAGAACCAACATAAAAGGCAAAATATATGCTTAATTTGAATATCTTTGCCTTAGCTGAATACCATTATTCAGACTGACTTCAGTGTTGTCAAGGTGGATGTATGTCTTAGAGTGGCAGGGTTAAGGGTTGCATTTGAGGCCATAGATTGGTCAGTAAGAGGGGCAAAGATATAGGCAGAGGATTTTCACCAGGGCATTATTTGTGAGAAACAGCCAGAATGCTGGCAGAATGGAAAAGAGGCTGTTAGGGTAAAGCGGTTACCAAGTAGAGGAGGCAGAAAGGAAAGGTAATAGCTGCCAGAGAGGCAACTGTAGTGATGGTGCTGAAACAAATTTTCTTCCAAGTGGTGCTTAAGAATTATGGTGTATGGTTTCTCAGCATTGACTTTGGTTCACTTTGTGATATTCTAAAAGGCAGGAGTCTGAGAGGATGTGCCTTTTAGGCTGTACCTATTGTGGTCCTTGATATCTTTGTTTTTTAAAAAAAATCTTGCTAAAGAAGTAAATCTATCTGTCTGTCTCTCTGTCTATTTATCCATCTATCTAGCCCCTTCCTTGGTGCTAGTGAGCAGGCTCTCACCAGATATTCGGTGCCCCTCCTCCAATGCAAGCAAATGGGCTTGTGCCAGACACACAGCAGTCCTCCCCCAATATGAGCATGCAGCCTTGTCCAGATGCATGTCAATCCTCCCAACCCACACAAACAAGTAGGACTATGCCAGATGGGTGAGACCATCCACCAACTCCAAGCTGGCTCTACATTTTGCTTCCCTTCGGCATAGGGCAATAGAGGTGAGGACTAACCAACCAACTTGATCCTAGATGAGGACAATGCCTGCGAGAGAAGGGAGCAGCCAGACCCGGTGACTGTTGACATCAAGTCCAACAGTGCACTTGAACCTCCACCCCATGGCCTACATCTAGCAGAAGCCTGATGGATGATTGAGTTTCCCATCTACCAATGAGAGGAGGGATGTGCCTTGGCTTGGAAGGTAACCACAGTTGGGAGTGAATCGACAGAAAGGCCTCTGGTGCAGGGAGGGTGCCTCAAAAATGCATAGGTCCTAAAACCAAGCAGAGAAAATAATGACTGGATCCTAAGACTGCAGATCTTGGAAAGAAACCACTCATATAAAAACACTGGAATTTTCTCTCTGACTCAATCTTTTCATGAATCTTCTATTATGTATTATTTTTATCTTTCTTTCATTGAGCTTTTTGGGGGTGAGGAGTTTTTCTCTTGCTTTCCCACATTTTAGTTACTTTTTGCTCTTTTTCTCTTTCCACCTTTCAACTTTTTCCTGTTTCTTATATTTTATTTCCTATATTTTGTTGCTTATCTTTTTTTCTTTTTCTTGTTCAATCTTTCATGTGACCGTTCTCTAACAGTATTTTGTTTTACTCCTCAAAAGGACCCTTCTTACAATTTCCTCTCCTTTACTGCCCTTTGATTAATTTCTCAAATTTTGCTGTTTGCATTCTTTGGTTCTCTGCTCCTTTTACTTTGTTGTTCCACTTAGTAGATATTTACTGTAGATCAACAGTAGTTCACTATTTGGTTCAACTTAATTTTCATGCTGTAACTATGGATCTGTTTTTCTATGATTAAGTATGGTATATTATCACTCTTTACTGTTTGTCAATACTCAGTTTGCATTTGACTCTATAATTGTGTTGATTTCATTACTATAACCAAGGTAACATGGCTGTTGCTATTGGTTTTCTTGGGATGACAATATCTGAATTGCCTTGGGGTCATTAAATATACTGTAGCCCATTCCTTCAGAACTAAGCATTAGACCAAATATGCTGCAGTCTCCCATCCCAAGTGAACAGATGTGGTTGCCTGGGACAGAGGCAAAGGCCAATATTTAGCTGTGCCCAGAGGACATTGAAAAGTGGCCATTGACTAAAAAGGTCTTCATACAAAGCAAAGCTTTCAACCTGTAAGGCTCAGCACACACACATACACACACACACAGACACACACACACACAGACAGAGAGACAGACAGAGACAGAGAGAGAGACAGAGAGAGAGACAGAGAGAGAAACATGAGAAGACAACCAAACAAAATGCTTCCCAAAACTCCCAACTCCCCCAAAGCTGATCCATGAGGCATTACAGGGAAAACCAAAAAAGCTACACAATTGAATTATATGAAAGGGTATCAGAGGAGATAACAAAACAGATCAATCAGGCATTTGGCAAGCTCCCAGAAGATAAAAGCAATAAGATATTGAGCCAAGTAAATAAAATAATCATTGAAATTACAAAAGACACTAACAAAAAGTAGCACAGCTAAACAAAATGATGCAAAACATAACTAACTAGCATAAAAAGAACTAGAGTCCATAAAAAAGATCTGAATAGAAATTCAGGAGATTAAAATTTCTATTGAAAGTATAGGCAACGGAAGTGACCAATGTGTGGACATAGTGTCACAGATAGGGGAAGGGGCTGGTACTCATGACCAATTAATAATAGAAACCATAAAAAAAAGAAACATGAGAAATGTATCCAACATCTTTTAAATGATGCTAAAAAGACTAATTTGACATTAACTGGAATTAGTGAAAATCAGAAAACATCACAAATGGCATAAAAACCCATTTACTGAAATGATAGCAGAAAAATTTCCGAGTAAAGGAAAATAATTTAGCATTCAGATAAATGAGGAATATAGAATCCCAAATAGCCACCCTCAGAAGAGAAGCTCTCCATAACACATCATAAACCAGAATTCCAGAAGTCTAACACCAGAACACAATCTTAAAAGTGCTTAGAGAACAACAACGAATGACTTGTACAGGTAAACATATTACAATTACAATACATCTCTCAACAAAAAACTTAAAGGGGTTGCATTAAAGAAGAACTTGGAGTAAAGTGTTTAAAGCCCAACCAAGACTTATAATTCCTGCAAAGCTATCTTTCAAAATTGACACATAAATAAAATATTTTCTATCATTATTTGCAGATGATATGATACTCTACATAGAAGATCCCAAAAACTCCATGAAAAGACTTCTAGATTTAATAGCACATTCAATAGTGTGGCTGGATACAAAATAAACACTCAGAAATCAATAGCATTCCTGTACACAAGCAAAAAACTTACAAAGAGAGGTATGGGGAAACCACACCTTTTACAATACCATCCAAGAACTGAAATACATAGGCATCAATCTAACAAAGGAAGTAAAAGATCTATGCATTGAAAATGACAGTACTCTGAAAAAGCAGATTGAAGAGGATATCAGAAAATGGAAAGATATCATTTGCTCATGGATAGGAAGAACCAACATTGTGAAAATGGCCATACTCCCAAAACTGTTTTACAGATTTAATGCAATCCCAATCAAAATACCATTAACATACCTCACAGAACTAGTGGAAACATTCCTAAAATTCATTTGAAACCAAAAGAGACCTACAATAGCAAAAGTAATTTTGGGTAAAAAGGGCGAGTCAGGAGGTATCATATTCCCTGACCTGAAATTATACTACAAAACCACTGTGATAAAATTAACATGGTACTGGCAAAAAAAAAAAAAAAAAAAAAACCACACCTGAAGATCAGTAGAATGGAATAGAAGATGCAGATGCATCCCCAAACCTACTCAGCAACCTTGTCTTTGACAAAGGTGCCAACCATGTTCACTGGAGGAAAGATAGCCTGTTTAATAAATGGTGCTGGAAAACCTGGCTTTGCACATGCCAAAGACTAAATCTACACTTATGTCTATGACCATGAGCTAAGCTAAAGTCAAAATGGATCAAACACCTAAATATTAAAAAGAAACACTAAATTTACTGGGAGAGAAAATAGGTAGAAATCTTGATGACATAGGTGTAGGCAGAGTCTTCATGAACAAAACCCAGCTGCACTTATTAAAAAGCTTTTGCACAACAAAAGAAATCTGCAACAGAGTGAAAAGACAACCTACAGAATGGAAAAAAATTTTAGCCAGTTCTCCTTCAGACAAAGGACGTATCTAGAATGTACGAAGAACTGAAAAAGATCAGGCCCTCAGAATTCAAAGACCCAATCCAGAAATGGGCATCTGAAATGAATATACACTTCTCAAAAGAAGAAAAACAAACGGCAATAAATACATAAAAAATACTCAGCATCATTGGTTATTCAAGAGATGCCAATTAAAATAACACTGAGATTCCATCTCACCCCAGAAAAAATGACTATCATCAAGAAATCAACCAACAACATGTGTGAGTGGCTATGGGGAAGAGGAACCCTTCTCCACTATTGGTGGGAGTGTAGACTGGTGCAGCCACTGTAGAAATCAGTGTGGAGAGTCCTTAAAAAACTAGGATTAGAGGTCCCATTTAACCAGCTGTTCCCCTTCTGGGTATTTTCCAAGAAGAATTAAAGACATCATACGACCAAGACTTATGTACACCCATGTTTATAGTGGCACAATTTGTAATATAATAAATCTTGGAAGCAGCCCAAATGCCCATCAACTGATGAATGGATAAAAAAGATGTGATTTTTAACTGTAGAGTGGAGTACTACTAAGCCATAAACAAAGGATAAACTTGAGACTTTTATAGGTAAACGGATACAACTGGAGACCATACTCATAAGTGAAATAAATTAGACCCACATGTGTAAACATCATAGTGTCTCACCAGTGTGAGAAACTGAACAAGTACATGAGATCCAAAATTTACAATAGATATTGTGAATTGGGAAGCAGTTGTTCAAAAGAAAAGAGAAACTGTGTGATGGGGGAAGGGGAAAAGAATAAAGGGAAAAAGAAAAAAATACATATATATATATACACAAGATAGTTAAGATAGTTACACAGCTAGTTTCTTATAATATATTGAAGAGAAAGGTTTGTGCTGATACTGTTTGGACAGTATTTCATGCCTATATCTTTTACTCTGAATAACTAGTATGACGATAACAATATGCACTGTATTAAATATTGTTACTCTCCTACCAGCCTGTTCTAAAACTTGATTTTTGTGTTATTTTTATTTTTTTCTCTTTAAAATAAAAAATAACAAACAAAATAAAAAATATAGGCCACTTAAAGAACATAGTGACCAGCAACCTGCACTCCGAAAATTTTGAAAGGATATCTTAGAAAGAGACAATGAAGGTTACAGTGAAAGAGGTCTACCAAATGAATATACCAAGTGTGGTGATCAGTTAAGTAGAAGAGAAAGATAAGGAGATAACAATAGAAAAATAAGACAATGACGGGAATAAGTCAATACCTATCAACAATAGCTTTCTCTCTCTCTCTCTCTCTCTCTCTCTTTCTCTCTCTCTCTTTCTCTCTCTCTCTCTGTCTCTCTCTGTCTTTTGAGACAGAGTCTTGCTATGTAGTTTAGGCTCACCTTGAACTCACTATGTAGCCCAGGTTGACTGTGAACTCATGGCAATCCTCTTGTCTCAGCCTCCTGAGTGTTGGAATTACAGTTGTGCCACCACACCTGGTAGGTAATAACTCTTAAGGTGAATTGTCTCAATCCCCCAATCAAAACTACGAAGTTATGCTGTATACACTAAATATATTTAATGCAAAAAGACACTCATAGACTAAAAATCAAAGGATGGAAATAATATTCTATGCAATAGATTCTCCCAAAAAGTAGGTGTTGCTATTCTTTTATGTATAGAAAGTGGACGTCAAACCAAAGCTGATCAGAAGAAGTATAGAAGATCACAACATGTGGTTAAGGTAACAATTCAAGAGAAAGAGATGATAACAATTATTAACATATATGCACCAAACAGCAGTACACCCAACTTCATAAAACAAATATTATTGACATAAAAGACTGGATAAATGGAAACAAAATCATAATGAGAACCTCAATACCCCACTATCACAGGTAGACAGAGTAACAAGACCAAAAGGAAAACAATAAAGAAATATTGGAGTTGTATAAGATGTTGAAACAAATGGACATGATAGATATCTACAATGTTCCATCCAACAGCAGCAAAACATACATTTTTTCTTAGCAGCACATGGAACTTTTCCCCCAAATATACCACATACTAGCCAATAAAGGAAGCTTAGGTAAATGTAAAAGAATTGAAATTATACCATATGTATTATCAGATCATACCATGATGAAACTAGAAATCAACAACAAACGAAACCACAGAGTATGTAAATGCATTGAAAACTAAACAAAATGTCCTTAAAGAGTATGTTACAGAAGAAATTAAGGAAGAAATAAAACAGTTTCTACAACTAAATGATAACATCAGTACAACATACCACACCTATGGGACACAATGAAAACAGTTCTTAAAGAAACATTTATAGCGGTAAATGCCCACATCACAAAAACATAGTGAGCCCAAATAAATAACCTAATGGTGAATCTGAAGATTCTAGAAAAGCGAGAACAATTCAAACCCAAAGCTAGTACAAGAAAGAAAATTATAAAAATCAGAGCAGAAATTATTGAAATGCAGACCTAAAACAATATAAAGAATCAATGAATCAGAATTGATTCTTGAAAGAATAAACAAAATAAACTCTTAGCCAATGTAACAAAATAGGAGTTAGAAGATTTAAATCAATGTAATTCAAAGTGAAAAAGGTGAAACCACAAATGGACACTGCCAAAATAAAAAGATTATTAACAACTACTTTGCAAACCCGCCTGCCAGTGAAGCGGGGAATACAGAAGAAATGGACAGATTCCTAGATACATATGAAGCACCAAATCAGAAACAAGATTACAAAACCCTGAACAGTTCAATGTCAGGTAATTAAATTGAAGCAGTAATAACAAAATTAGTGATAAAAAATACAAGTCTAGATGAATTCTACAAAAACTTTAGGGAAGGTCTAACACCAATACTCATCAAGCTCTTTAATGCAATTGAAAGGGAAAGGACTTCCAAAGTCACGACTGGTAGATAGCATTACCGTGATTCCAAAAGCAGAAAAGGATCTGTTATGGCTTGTATCTATATGTTCCCCTAAAGCCTCATGCACTTATAGGTGGGGCTTCTGGGGGCTGGCTGGATGTAGAGTGTGTGATGTTGAGGATCAAGGATGTGATGCTGGGATTGATCTATGGTGCAATGCTAGGATTAAGGCTGACCCATCCTGTATGTGAGTCCTACTCACCCTAAGGGTATGTAGCCTGGATAGGATATAAGGGGCAGAAAGAGAGTTGCTGCTTTTTGTTTGTTGCTGGCTGCTTGCTACTTTGCTGCTATGCTACTTTCGGTCTGCCATGAACTGTTTCTCCTGTGATGTCCCTCTGCCGTGTCATCCCACCTTGAAGCCAGGCAGCTATGAACTGAGACCTCTATAATTTGTGAGCCAAATAAACCTTTCCTCCTTTAACTTTAGGGGTTGGGTATTTTGTCTCAGCAATCAGAAAATTAACTAAGACAGGATCCAATCCAAATAAAAGAACTACTGACCAATCTCTTTAATGAATATAGATGCAAAAGTTCTAAACAAGATACTGGCAAACAGAATACAATGAACCATCAAAAAGATGATCACGAAGCAGACTTCATCCCAAGGTTGCAAAGGTGATTCAACATATGCAAATCAGTAACTGTAACACATTAGATAAACAGAAGCAAGGGCCAAAATCATGTGATCACCTCAATAGATATAGAAATGGTCTTTGACAAAATCCAATGCCTTTTCATTATAAAAATGCCTAAGAAAATTGGTATACAAGGACCTTATCTAAATCTGACAAAAGCCACTATGCCAAACCTCCAGCCAACATCATATTAAATGGGAAAACACTGAGTAACTACTATGAAGATAAAAATATTCAATATATTAATTATTGTTACTCTCTTATTAGCCTGATTTGAAACTGTTTTACTTTAATTTATATTTTTTTCTCTTTAAAATAAAATTTAAAAAAATAAATGGAGAAAAAGGTTTTCCCTCTAAAATCAGGAAGAAGGCAGGATGTCCACTATCACTGCTGCTGTGCAACATAGTACATAAAACATTAGCAAGAGCCAATAAACAAGGAAAGGAAAGAAAAGTTTTGTGTATAGCAAAGGATCAAGTCAAATTATCAGTATTTGCAGATGATATGATTGTTTACATAGAAGACTCACAAAATCCACTTGAAGACTCAGAATTAATAACCACATTCAGTAATGTAGTGGGCTACAAAATTAACACAAAAATCTACATCATCCCTGTATACTAATAATGAACCCACTGAGAAAGAAATTAGGAAAGGGTACTATTCACAATAGCCCCAAGAAAAATTATACATGTAGGAATTAACCTAACTAAGGAAACAAAAGTCTTTTACAATGAAAACTACAGTATACTTAAAAGGAAATTAAGGAGGACAACAGAAAATGGAAATATATCCCATGTTCCTGGATAAGCAGAATCAATATAGTAAAACTGACTGTACTTTCAAGACTGGCACAGATGTAATGCAATTTGAATAAAAATTCCAACAGCATTTTTCACACATTCAGAAGAAAAAATCCTAAAATTCATAGAGAGCAAGAAGAGATCCAGAATAGCAAAAGCAATCTTGGGTAAGAAGAGCAAAGTGAGAGGTATCACAATCTGGGACTTGAAGTTATATTACAAAGCTATGGTGATAAGAACTGCATGGTACTAGCACAACAACAGACATGAGGACCTATGGAACAGAACACAGGCAGCAGTAATAACCCCAAACATATTCTTCTATTTGATCTCTGACAAAGGAGCCAAAAATATACACTGGAGGAAAGATAGCTTCTATAATAAGCAGTATTGGGAAAACTGGCTATTCACATGCTGAAGATTGACGATAGAGCCATGTCTCTTACCATGTTCTAAACTAAAATCAAAGTTGTTCAAAGAACTAAATGTTAAACCAGAAAAACTTAATCAACTGAAAGATAAAATAGGTAAAATTGTTGAAATTATAGGCACAGGCAAGGGCTTTCAGAACAGAATCATGCTTGCACAGGAAATAGTTCCAAGAACCAAACAGATTCATATTGAATTAAAAAGCTTCTATACAGAAAAAGTAACAATCAATAGAGTGAAAATAAAACCTACAAAATGGGAAAATTTTTCCAGCTATTCCTGAGACAGAGGAGTAATATCTAGAATATATAAAGAATTTAAAAATAGACCCCTTCCAAAATAAAACTCAATAAAAAACGGATAGCTGAAATAAATACTTTACAAAAGAGAAAGTACAAATAGCCAATAAAATATAGGAAGAAATGTTCAACATTTCTTAGAGAAATGCAAGTTAAAATAACACTGAGATTCCATGTTACCTGAGAAAGAATGGCCATCATCAAGAAACCAAACAATAACAAAACCTGGTGGGGCTGCAGGAAAAAAGGAAACTTCTACATTGTTGGTAGGAATGCAAAATAGTAAAATCATTATGGAAATCAATATAGAGTGTCTGCAAAAATTTAAAACTAAAAATTCCATTTTACCCAGCTATTCTCCTTCTAGGTATCTTCCTGGAAGAGTTAAAGGTATCATATTGTGGTGGTACATGCATACCCATGTTTAGAGCTGCCCAATCCGCAATAGTTAAACTGAGGAAGCAAACTGTATGTCCAGCAACAGATAAATGAATAAAGAAAATGTGGTATTTACACTCAATGGAGTAGTACCTTGCAATAAAGAAAGATAAACTTGAGTCATCTTTAGAAAAATGGATGCACTTGGAGACCATAATGTAAAGTGAAATAAATCAGACACATGAGTTTAAATATCTCATGGTTTCTCTTATATGCTAAGCCCAAGTTAAAAATAAAAGAAAAATAAAAGAGCAAAAGATGGAAATGGGGGAAAGGAGCGAAGGGAAAGGGGATGAAAAAAGGGATTAAGATGTGTTATGTGTATATACCAACTCCACATAAGTATGTAAACATCTGTACTTCAACAAGCAATAATAAAAAATTTAAAAATTAAAAATTAAAAGCAAAATTTAAAAAGCAAAAAAATGACATACATTTTGACTTATCTCCTTATTTATCAACCTGCAATTCAGAGTAGTGCTGTGGTTCAAAGAACAATCTTCACAGTCAGACACATCAGCATATGGATCCTGTGTTAATGATGTTCTAGTTGCCTGCCTTTGTTCAATTTACTTCAGTCTTTCAATTAGATTTTCCTCATCAGTAAAGTGGCAGATAAACTAAAATCAGGTAACAAATTTAAAAATCTAAATTTTAAATGGCAAAGAAGCGATTCATGGTTAGTTAAAAGGAAAGCATATATTTAGTGGAATGAGAAAAAAACAGTCTGTTGTCACAGGTTGTCAAGACAGAATCATCAAAACAGAGACCCCTGTTAGACACCTGTGACTTCTTGAACAGCTGAGAGGGTTGTATAGCATAGCCTGGTCTACTTTATGTTCAGAGTTCTATATTTTACCTAATTCCCCTAGCTCATATTTCACCTTTGCCCTTCTCTAGGACCATCATGTCCAAATCCACAGCTTCCATAAACAAGTATGTCCAAAACCTCCCATGTTCTGCTGTATTCAAGGAAAAAGATGTATGGCTGGATAGGTTATGGAATGGACCTGTGGGAATATGTAATCACTCTAATAAATGTTGAAACAAATCTGTTATTTTCCCACCTACCCCACAGCATTCTCCTCCGAGATAACTGATGCCTCCACCTCCTCAATATTTCTGAGGTTTTCTGATTCCATTCTGCCTGCTTCTTATTGGCTATAGAAGATCATGGCATCATAACGGGACTTCTGGAGAAGACAGAGCAGTGGCTATCACTAGATATGGGTCCCTGTGGTAGACTTCATGCTAATATTAAGGTCGCAACTTAGTTTTGCACTTTGCCCTAGCCTCATCTATATTGGAATAATATGTAACCCTGCCACACACTTAGAAATGCTGTGATGCATAAAGAGATTTCATCTAGGAAAGCCTACTGTATTTATAGAAGGGAATGAAGTTCAAATGCATTCACTATCAGCAAAAAATAACACAACAGATACTTAAATGTATCAGTGGAATACAGGGCTATTCTTCAAAAAAATCTGACTGGTTGGAACAAATATTTGTATCACAGGATTCCTAGTCAAAATCACTGCCCCTTTCATATCTGTTTCATACGACAGTGTTAGTTAGCTTCATGGTGCCATACCAAAATACCTGAGACAACTAACTTATAAAGAGAGAAGGTGACATCTTGAAGCCAAAGACAGACCTGCTTTAGAGAGATTTAGTTTGATAAGCCCTCCTACTTCCTGCCTGCAGACTCTAGGCATATAAATTATTTCTTATGTGTATTGGATTACAGCTTTGGACATTTTACACTGTGATCATTTTTTTTTCTCATTCCCATGGGCCTGTGCCGAGGCAGCATATCATGGTGGGAATATGTTTCAGAGCAAAATCACTTACCTCATTACCAAGAAGTAAAGAAGATACCAAGAAAGCAAGACTGCCCTTTGAGGGAGCATCCCCAGGGACCTAAAGACCTCCTTTCAGGTCCCACCTCCCGATGTTTCACAAACTCCCAATAGAACCAAACTACGGACCACGGCTTTAACACAATGGCCTTTGGGAGATGTTCAAGATCCAAACTGTAGTGTCAGTTTGCTGGTGATTTCTTTCCACTGTGGAGCACCCACAGTGTACCCTTGGCGCTTCTTAATGTCTCTTAATTTTAATCTAGCATACATGTGTATATGTAACAGCTGTTAACATAAAGAAATAATCCATCAGTATTGATACACTATATAGGAATGTGTGGCAATTACGTTGGTATCAAACTGGCAAGTAATCAGATATTTGGTAGCTCATTTATCTATAAGTACTGTGCACTAACCGATTGCACCACTGGAAAGTCCATGATCATTTATCTAGATGTTTGGCAAAGGGATTTTTTAAGATGAAATTAACATTTGAATCAGTAAAGATTGGACAAAGCAAAACATTCTCCATAATGTGGGTGGGCCTGCACCATTCAGTTGAAGGTCTTAATAGAGAAAAGCACTGGTATTTCCTGAATACAAAGGAATTCTGCCACCTAGCGGCCTTCAGGCTGGCACTGCAACTCTTTGCTGTGTATCCAGTCTGCCAGCCTTCCCAGCAGATTTTGGATCTGACAGCCTATTCAACTCCCATGAATCAATCCCTGAAAGATTCTCTCTCAGTCTCTCTCTCTCTCTCTCTCTCTCTCTCTCTCTCTCTCTCTCTCTCTCTGTCTCTCTCTCTCTGTCTCTCT
>NW_004955475.1:12240748-12242619 GCF_000276665.1 Chinchilla lanigera
TAACCCCTTCAGGATACTCCCCTCCCTTCAAACATGTTTATAGCATTCTTCCTGCCACTTTCTGAAGTTCTGAAAGGCCTCTCAGGAGTGTCTTTTGCTGTGCTGTCACGGCTGCCTCCATGTCCTGAATCCATTCACAACATTTACCCGTCAAGGCGTTTTTACTTTGGCAAAGAGCCACAAGTGTCACAGTGCCAGATCCTCTAACTAGTGTGGATAAGGACACGCGATAATGTTTTTTGCCTTTTTGTTGGATGGCACTTGGCAGCAACATTCACCATATTTTACTTACCATAACTCATAAAGACACTCACAAAAGAGGACCCTCAGAACTGTTCCAGAAAGTGGCCAAAATGATGGGATAAGTGTGGTCAAAGCATGGAGGAGAACCCTGAGGGCCATTAATGGCAATGTGTCTTTTACTCTAATACTTTCCACGATTTAACATTCACCATATATGTTGATCATACCTCACAGACAGGACAACTACATGAAAACTCAACAAGGAAACATCACAGTTAAACTCGCCTACAGACCAAAGGGACTTGAAAGACCAATACAGAGTGTTTCATCCAAAGTCAACAAAATACACATTCTTTTCAGCACCCCACAGAACTTTCTAGAAATCAAACTTAATATTACCTCATAAAGAAAGGCTCAATAAATACTTGTGGGAATCTTGCGTGTGGTGGTGTATGCCTGTAATCCCGGCACTTGGGAGGTCAAGGCTGGAGAATCAAGGCCAACCTGAGCTACAAAGTGAGTTTGAGGACAGACTGAACTACATAATGACATCTTGTCTCAAAAAAAAAGATCTACAGCAAAACAAGAAAACAAAACAAAGGAATTGAGATAATTTCATGCATCTTTTCAGATTATATTGGAATAAAACTAAAATTGGAAAGCAAAAGAAACCACAGAAACATCACAGCACAGGCAGATTGAAAAATATGCTGAGTAAAAAATAGGCTGTTGAAGAAATCAGAGAAGAAATTTAAAAATTCTTGGTACCAAACAATAAGGAAAACAGAACATATCAGAATCTGTGGGACACCAATGAAAGCAGTTCTGTGAGAGACGTTTATGGCTATGAGAACCTACATTAGAAAACCGAGCCAGTTGTGCATCTCCAGGTCTTGGAAGAAAAACAACAAATCAAACACAAACCAGTAGAAAGAAAAACTGAAGATCAGAGTAGAAATTAATGAAACCAAAAAAATGCAAGGGATCAGAGTTCATTCTTGGAAAAGATAAAGGAGCCTGTTGAACAACTGTGGAAATCACCATGGAGACACTTCAAAAAACTAAAAATAGAAATAATACTTGGTCTAGCCATATCTGCACTGCAAACACTCACAAAAACTTAATGGTAACAATACTATAAAAGTAAAGAAGTTTTAATATTTCTTTTAAAGTCTGAAGAAAATAAAATGTATCTCTACAAAAGGAAATCAATTAAATACAAGTCTGTTATCTAAGAAATTAGGGACACAATATCTAGAAGACAAACAGAAGTCAAATTTCAAGTTAGCAACAGTAAGTGCATCCCAACTGGTAACTGCTTGAAGTTTCAATGGATTAAAATCTTTAATCAAAAGATACAGGTTCACAGAATTAGTGAAATATAGGATGCAACTCTATGCCATCTACAGGGGATCTACTTTAGATCTAAATATACGTACAGGATGCAAGCGAGTGTATGCAAAATGATGTTCCACGTGCACAGCAACCAGAGACTAGTGGTGGCTATCGGAGTATCAGTCAAATTAGAATTGAAATTAAAAAGTCACCAGAGACAAAGAATCATGTTGCACAATGACTAAAGGGTGAATTCACCAGGAAGATACAACGATTGCAAATACACATACACC
>NW_004955475.1:12243729-12244920 GCF_000276665.1 Chinchilla lanigera
CTAATGTTAAACCCTGAAGAAGGCATTACAAGAAAAGAAAGCTACAGACCAGTATCCCTTATGAATTTTGCTGCAAAAGTCACCAACAAAATGCCCCCAAACAAAATTCAACACCATGTTAAAAGATTTTTACGTGATAACCAAGGAAGTTTTTCTTATTGTGTGAAAGTCAGTTATACAAAGTAATTCAAATCTGTCATGTCCAATTCAGTGGAGTCAAGAGACTATAAGGAAAAACACTCAGGTTGCATAAGGCTCCTTCAAAAACTGTCTCACAAGGTCAATCCAAAGCTGCAAAGGATTCCCCCTAATTCCAAGAGTCCAAGGCCCCTACTCCCTCCACCTACCGACTATGGACACTCGCCAATCAGAACTCACCAAATCTTTTTTACTTGTTTATTTATTTTTTGTCTTTTTGAGACGGGATCTCACTATACAGTTCAGGCTGACCTTGAGCTCACTTTGTAGCCGAGGCTGGCCTCGAACTCGCGAAGATCCTCCTCCCTCAGCCTCCCAAGTGCTGGGATTACAGGCATGCGCCACAATGTCTAGCTATGAAATCCTGTAAGATGCTGTCAGCACAAATAAAATTTCTTTTAAAACAGCTTGTACAGCTTCCTCTTTCTCCAATAAAATGCTAGCTTTTTCTTTTGATCTCAAGACATACAAAGGTCACACTGGCCTCTATATGTGTCTTGAATTGAAATTTTACTTCTTGTATGTTCCTGAATAAATAATTTGCTTAGGCGTTTGTCTGTACATTATCCCAAGTTGGGGAGATTGTACCTAATGCCTTGCCCATGTTATTAAATGCTCTACCAGTGAGCTCAAACCCTGGCCTCTACATATTTTTAATTTGACGACAACAACAACAATGCAAGGATTGTTCAACATAAACAAATGCATGTTTTATAAGACATTACCAGAATTAAAGGGGTAAATGCATGATAATCTTAATTAATGTAGGAAAACTTTTCACAAAACTCAACATCTTTTCATGACAAAAATACCAAACATGCTAAGAACAAGAAAAATATAGAAATAACAAAATTTATATGTTAGAAGCCCACGGCAAGCACGATACTTGCTTGGTGAAGTTTCCCCTGAGAAAAGAAATAAGACAAAAATGTTGTGTTCTCTCACTTCTATTCAGTGTAACCCTGGGAATCGAAGCTATTGTACCTAGGCTTT
>NW_004955475.1:12246955-12247874 GCF_000276665.1 Chinchilla lanigera
AACCAGCATACCAAAGAGATATCCGCATGCCCATGTTTATTGGAGTAACTATTAATAGTGCCTCCGATATGGAATCAGCCAAAGTCCCCATCAACAGGTGAATGAATAGGGTAAACTTGGCATAAAACTGAACATTATTGAGCCATGAAGAATGAACCCCATCATTTTAACAAACTGTACGGCATTGAAGGACACTATTGTTCAACAAAACCAGACTCACAAATACACATACTGCAAGGTTTTCCCATGAGGAAGTTAGAGCTATCCATCTGAATGAAGAGGAGTGACTACTGCAGGCAGGAAAGAGGGAAGAAGCAGGATGACGCAGGAAGGTTGGATGATGGGACATCAAACACAGGTAAAATAACAAGCTCTGGGCACTGCGGAAGTGACTTATAAGTGGCAATAGCCTATTATATATTTTAGGAATATCTTGAAGAGAGAAACTTTAAGGCTTTAAACATAAAGTAATGATGAGAATTTTGAAACATTACCGTGATTTGATCAGTACACAGTCTATACATGTATTGAACTATCACACAATACATACAGTTGGTACATGATAATCTAAATTTCAAAAAAGATTTAAAGAGTTGGAAATGTTAACAACCCTGATTTGCTCTTTGCATATGGCATACCTGCATCAAACTATCACGCTGTACTGACATAGTTTTCTCCGATTATGTAGAAATTTTAACTGAAAAACAAAATAAACTACTTAACAATTAATGTAGGGTAAAGTTATGGATATTTAGAATTTTAAACATTGCTGAATATAATTGAAGACACAAATTAGTGACTATATTTCAAGTGTATGGATTGCAGGACTGGATATTATTAAGGTGTTGAAAACTACCCAAAGGAGACTTTCAGATTCAATACAATCCACCTTGTTTTTTCTCTTTGTTTGTTGTTACTT
>NW_004955476.1:0-6187 GCF_000276665.1 Chinchilla lanigera
GCTCTCCCTGCAGCTCAGCAAAAGACTGTCCGGGTTCTCACCTGGGGCAGCCACAGCAGGCAGCAGGAGGTGCACAGAAGTGAAGGAGGCACTGTTCCTCAGGGAGCCACTCTGTGCTGCACTCACCCTGACCCTCCCCTTCATTTTAAAAACCAGACTCCCTAGTAAGGGGTCCCTGGGACACAAGGGTTGCAGCTAAAAATCACTTTTGAAAGACACTGAAGCCCAGAGGAGGAAGTGATTTTTCTGATGTCACCCAGTAAGCTAATGGCAAAGAGGATTTAAAACAGCTCCTAATCTTGATGCCTGCAGCTCTCGTTGCACACCTTGGGGAGCTTTCAAAGAGCCTGAAGATGAGTAGCTGTTCTCACTGGCTTGGTTTATAGTGAGGCTAAGGAAAATCAAATAGCAACTACCATCTACAGAAGGCTTATACTAGGCCCTAGTGAAACGACATAAAAACATTTCACTTACCATACACAAGTGTACATAAATTCTCTCTCTGTCTCTCTCTGTCTCTGTCTCTCTCTCTGTCTCTCCCCTCCTGTCCCTCTCTCTCTCTCTTCCCCTCTCCCCCTCTCTCTCTCTCCCTCTCTCTCTCTTCCTCCCTCCCTTCCTTCCTCTTTTTTTTGTTTTGTTCTGCAGTGTTGGAGATCAAATGGAGGGCTTGGCACAAGTTATCAAGCACCCAACCACTGAACTATAACACCCATACCTGTCAAATGCAGAATTCTAAACCAGTAACTGACACTTTCCTCATCTGAACCTTGACCCTCTGCTGCCATCTGTCCCATCATCCCCAGCAGCCTGTCCACCCAAGCCTCACTTATGCGGGTGGGTGACAATCACCAGCAGTGGTGGTCCCAGGGTAATTGATATTTTTAATCTTTTTCTTCCTTCACACTCCTACAAGATCACCAAGGCATTCTTTATTTGAAACACCCTCAGCTGTAGAAAGGAAAAGCATGATATTCATGAAAATGACAGTCCCCTGTATTCACATCCTCCTGCATAGATTTTACAAAATACTTACAAGCATGTCATCTGCTGCAATGCTACCCACAAAGCTACAAGGTATTGTAATGATAAGTTAATGACTGAGGAAATGACCTGTTAAAGGGGCTTACAAAGACAAGGAAAAACACAGGCAGATAGCCAGTTGGTGCCCGCCTTTTAATCCCACCTATTGGGGATGTTGGGACAAGAGGATCATAATACTGATGCTATCTTGGGAAAAATAAAAATCAGTAAAAAGATATCTCAAAAAAAGGAAAACAAGAAATTCAAAGGGCTAAAGATGTAGCTCAGTGCTACCTGGACTCAGTCTTCTGTACTAAAATCAATTAATCAAAGGCAATGAGTGGTCTAAAGTGTAGCTCAGTGATAGAGCACTTTCCAGCATGCCCCAGGCCTTGAGCTCAAACCCCAGGACCACACACACACACACACACACACACACATCACATCCAGGAGAAGCAACAGTGGGAGGCAAATTCAATCTTCTAACTCGCAGCTCTGAGGTTTGCCATAAATCAGCCATTTTCAGGGGACAAAGCCAGAAGTAGAGATGGAAAAGTAAACATCAAATAGGGGGGAACTGTGCATTAGGTGGTGTAGAAACCAGACATCTGGGCACTCTCTTACCCTTGGGATAGAGCAATACTGCTACTTCTCAAACTTCTATCAAGTTACCCTAATGGTAGAAGCACTGAGACACAACCCTAGAAACCTGAGAGCTCATAGAGAACAGGCCAAGCGTTATTTCAGAAAGAAATCAAATACTGTCTACAAATTTATGCAACTGTTGTCCTTAAGTACATTAAATGCCTTATCTCTCCCAAGAGAATCAAGCCAGAACTGGTGCTCCAGAAAATAGCTGGGTACAGTGGCACATGCCAGGACTTGGGAGGCTGAGATGGGAGGATGGTGAATGGAAGCCTACCTGGGCTACAGAGGAAGACCCCACCTGGAAAAAAAAATTTTTTTTTAAAGGCCTCGTGTTAATCCTGTCATACTCAGCTTCCTAGCTGGAACTGATGTGGAAAAGATTTACACTGTGAAATTGAGTTTCCCGGGATCTGTTCTGCATTAGACAAGCACATCTCACTCCAAGGCGCTTGAGCAAAGGGCATTCTGGTCCCAGAGTCAAAGGGAATTCACCTGTGAAGTGAAGAACTTAGAAATTCTGAAGTCTATCTAGAGACTAGAAACCTGGCAGAAAACCAACACAGACCCGCTCTCCTGTGCTCCCCTGCGTTGAGCTCCCTGGTGAGGTTTCCTGCTTGGCAGTGTCTAAGTGTAGGAGAAAGGGAACCCTGCACTCCTTCCCATGGTCCAGGCCCCTACGCAGGGGACTTTGTGTCTGCACCAGAGAAAGCGGAAAGGCCTTAAGGACACTTTAGAGGACCGAGTGGGAAGATCAAAGCCCAGGTGAGGGACAGTAATGACAGTCCCAGAGGGACTGGGGCTAACCAGGTTCTCTGTCCTCCCTGTCCCCAGAATCTGCCTGTACCCCGCCCTCCTCTCCATTCCAGGGAAGGCAGGGACCTCGGTCTTTGGATAAGGGGGCTGAGGGAGGTCCGCTGTTGGAGGCAGGAGCTAAAGCTCCAGCCCAGAGTGGGAGCTCCAGGACTCACAGCCAGTCACCCCGGCCAGGGAGGGCGGGCCTGCGCTCCAGAGCAGAGGGGCTGTGAGAGGACTGGATGGGGCACTGGGGCGCTGCGGGCTGCTCATTACCCCCAGAGTTGGCACAGACTTTGACCGTAGCGTGGCCACCGGGGGACTCGGTCTGCGCCCAGGGGCTGTGACCCTATGAGGTTTACCTTTCTCTTCCCCACAGCCGACTTCTGCCTTCGGGTTTGTTCGGAAATCCCCGGGCAGGGAGGGGGCAAGGGGTGGGACCACATCAGCTCGGTCCCGTCCATCACCCAGAAACTATAAGAGCCTCTGCTCAGCCCAGCTGCCTGCTCACGGCACTTCACTACACTCAACAGAGGGGAGGGTCGTCTCAGTTCTACAGGCCCATTGGTCGAGTGAGCCGACGACGTCATAAGAGGCGTGGCGAGGTTTCCTCCAGGGGCGGGGTTTTCCGTGGAGTCAGGTTGAAAACTGCTTCAGCGGCTGTTCAGGCCACTGCAAGGGAACCTGGAGGACAGGGTGGGAGGAAGGGATAGCCCGGTTCAGGGTTTCGGAAATGTCTCACTGGTAGCTGTGTACAGTGACGTTTTGCCAGCTGTTTATTGTTAATAAACATTGTGCAGTCCCGGTATGAATCTGTACACTGATTCCCTCACTTTTGATAGCCTAAAATCCTACCTGGTGGAGAGCCTGCCTTTGGTTGTAGCAGGCTTCCGGTGCTGGACCCTGTGCTAAATGCCTTACATCCAACATTGTTGTTTGTTTGGTTTTTTAAACTGAGGACAGAACGCTCTGCTATGCTCTAACCCTCCTTTTGAGGCAGGGTCTCCCCAAGTAGACCACATGGGCTCAAATTCAAGATAGTCCTCCCTCGGCCTCCCAGAGTACTGAAATGACGGATAAGCACCATCCTACCTGGCTCTCCAATGCTTAAAAGCACCCTAGAATGAATTATTATTATTCTATCCATGTTACAGACAAAAGAATTGAGGCTGAGAGGCCAAGTGGCTGCTCAAGGTCAAGTAGGAAGAGTGCAGAGCAGGGATTTTGTTTTGATGTTATATAATACTGAGTTTATTTAAGAGGATCTTAAATGCTAGGGAGAGGAAGAACAGTTATTTCCAGCAGAAATCCTGACCTAACTGACGCCATTTTGTCCAGTAAAGCTGTAGCCATTCTGTTCTCTGCCCCTGAACTGAGCCAGATCATACGATTTGTCATCCAACTGAAACATCCCTAAATGCTCTAAAAACAACTTTGCTACATACAACCGTGCTCACCGTAGGATATCCATTGTACCATAGCCTTGAGCTCAAGCTTATCCAGTGTTTTGTAACTTCTGCTTGCTACCTTATAAAAAAGACAAACGCTCTGTAATCAGCACCTCAGACTTTGGAGATTACTCCTCTGGGAACCAAACAGCTTTAATCAAATTTCCTTTCTTCTCCTGAGTGCTTGGCGACAGTTGCCTCAATTTTCCCACAACAATCTAAGACCAAGTCTGTGCTTTCTGGCTTGGGGAGAAGCTGGTCAGAGCTGGGAGTGAGGAAGGATAGCACTGCTAGGTTCTCCTTTTGCATCAGTGCGTTAACACTCACTTTGGGAAGAGCTTGGAGTTACCTCTCTCCTCTAAATTTCAGCCGTCTGGATTGCACACATTGTACTTTTCACAAGATGAACGGGCCATGAATGAGTAACCCAGCAAGAGGCAGCAGACCCAGCTGCTGGGGCTTCTGTGGTTTGGGCAGCCCAGCGACGGCCCCCAGATCCGTGAAACAATATTACTGACATGAGCCCTCCACCCAGACTACAAATCTACTTCCTTGTATAAGGGTTCTCTTACTTGTTCAAGCTCTTTTCTTTTACCCACTTTTGGAAACAGACCTTTTTTTTCTTTCTGGAAGTTTAGATGCATGATTTTTCCCCTTTTTCTTTCTTTGTCCCTTAAAACTACAATGGATAGCACAGGCGGTGCGTATAAATATGTGTGTAAGCCACTGAAAGTAAGTATATGTAGATCAGAGTCAACTCATATTCTTCCTCTCTCTTCCTCCCTCCTGACATTTCCTGCTGGGAAGCGTTATGACTTACTCATATTCCAAGGTGGTGCATCAGATTTTAAAACATATGATATTTACTAAATATTCGTTACATATATATTTTATATCAAAGAACAAGCAAAGTTAAATATGTTCACAATACATTTGTGTTCTGTTTACTTTCCATTCAGTGCAAAATTAGTGAAAAGAGATTAAGTTTTGATTTCAGAAATATAGAAATGTGGTAAAAATATGGGCTTTCTAATCAACCCAGCCTGGGTTTCTACTTAGAAAATCTCAATCATCTCATTTGCTCCCTTTTGAACCACAGATATACTATAAAATTTCTCTCCTGCATATTTCTCCACAGAAAAAGGAAAACATAACATTTGACTCAAAAACTAGTTTCGATAACTTGGTATAAAACAACCTCCACCCAGACTAGCATCTACTGAACCTAAAATGTTTCAGAATTTCAGATTAAAAATATGCCTACTAATTTTGAAAGTATGGCCATTTTGACTATATTGGTTCTAGTAATTTTCCAACTCCTTTTTCAGAGTATTGTGGTTTTTGTTGTAGGTGTCTCACTTTCTTGGCTGAGTTAATTTCCATGTATTTATTCGATGCAATTGTAAATGATGTAATCTTCCTAATTTCTTTCTTGGTGAGTTGTTATATAGAAACTCTATTGACTTTTGTCTATTTACTTTTTATTGCTGAATTTGATTATTAATTCTAGGAGTCTGTTAGGGATTTTTTTATGTAAAGAATCACGTCGTTTACAAGTAATAATAATTTGATTTCTTTCTTTCCTACACATAACTCTTTTAATTCTCTCTCTTGCTCAATTTCTCTGGCAAATATTTCAATTACTGTGTTGAACAGGAATGGTCATAATGGACATCCTTGTCTTGTTTCTGATTTTAGAAGGTGAGCTTTCAGTTTTCCCCATTAAATGTGATTTTGACTGTAAATTAGTCATAAGTGGCTTTTTATTAGATTGAGGTAAGGCCTTTTTCATGTATTGTCTTAAGTCTTTATCATGAATGGATGTTGAATACTGTCAAAAGATTTTTCTGCATCTCTTGAGATGATCATTAGATTTTTGTTCTTGCTTCTGTTTATATGATGGGTTACATGTATTGATTTGTGCATATTGAACCATTCCTCCATTCTTGGGATGAAGTCCACCCGGTCACGTTTTTTTGATCATTTGAACAAACATGAAATTTAGAACTTAGGAATGAGTTCTGTCCAGGAAGATGTTCAGAAGTTGGATTCATTTGTAAAGCCAACAAAGTGAGTCTTAAACAGTATCTGTGAAAATTCCCAACTCAAATGTTCATAAATGGGGGACTTACTATACTTCATATCCCCAGATACAAAAATGATAATGTACAACAAAAATGATAATGATGGGGGCTGGGGATTTAGCTCAGCAGCAAAGCACCTGCCTGGCAAGTGCAAGGTCGTGAGTTCAGTTCCCGGTACCGGAGAAAAACCAAAAA
>NW_004955476.1:6287-19989 GCF_000276665.1 Chinchilla lanigera
AAAAAAAAAAAAAAAAAAAAAAAAAAAAAAAATGATAATGATGAATGGTTAGTGGTATGGAACTTTACAGAGATAAACTAGAGCTATATTTTCATAATTAATGCTTGGATTAATCACACATTATTAAAATCGAATAGAACATCACATATGTACAAATAAAAGCATGTAAAATAGGCAAAATCTGAATAAGTTCTCTATGTTGTACTCTTGTTTATTTCCCGCATCTTATATTGTTCTATATTTCTGTAAGATGATGCAATTAAGAGCAATTTTGCGGGATATATGAGAACATTTTGGACTCCTTGTCCAATTTCCTGTAAATCTATAATTATGTAAGATAAAAATTTTTCTAAAAATCAATCAAAATTGCATCAAATCCCAAAATTCTTAAAACTAAATTTTACAAAGTGTAGAAAATATACGTACGCTGTAGACTGCAGGTTACTAATGAGATAAATTTACATCATCTGCAGAATTCAATATAATATTATATTTCCTGGCAGTAATACTCGATACTGTTCACATGTTCATGGTTATAGAGAGATAAGTAGAGTACTCAATGCAATGAAAAATAAAATCAACCCTAGGAGACCTTTCTGGAGAAATTGAAAGGATAAGTCTAAAATTTGCATGAAAAATGCAAATAAGAGTCAACAGTTTTTTAAAGAAATGAACAAATTTCAAGGACTGAATGATTTTAAGACAATATAAAACTATAGAATTGACCTCAATGGCATATGCATCAGTGAAACAAAAGAAAGTCCAGAAAGAAACCCTCACATATGTTATACACTGACTTTCAAAAATTACAAAGATATTCAATACAAAAAGATATCTATTATTGATGATAAAGGTACAGCAAAATATCTATATAGGAAAAAATGGATCCACTTAGTCTTGAGCATACATGAATATATTAACTTGTGATGAGGCTGTGAAAGCTACAAGACAAATTTTCTGAATAAAATATGATAAAGCATGTGGAAACTGTGTAGATGTTATGTACAAAATGTTTGTGTTTCTCTATATTCATATATTGAATCCCTAACCTTCAAAGTGACAGTATTTAAAGATAGAGCATTTGGGGGGTGTCGGAGTGAGATAACACCATGAGGGTGGGTCCTCGTGATGAGATTAGTGCCCTTATCAGAAGAGAGACAAGGAAAGGTTCCTTTATATATGTAGCATGTGAGGAGGACATTGTGGGAAGCAGAGTGTCTACAAGCCAGGACGGAAGCCCGTAACAGAGCCCAACAGTGCTGCCTCAGAAAGAAACCCTCAGACGTCTGCCTTCCAGAACTGTCTTAAAACAAATTTCTTCTATTAAGCCATTCACTCTCTTGTGTTCTGTTGTGGAAAGCTGAGCTGACTAACTCAACAGGCAGGGCTGTCCTATTTAGGTATCATGAGCATCGTTTACAATAAAAGTTCAAAACTTCTACTCATTAAAAATTCACATAAAAAATAAAAATATTCATAATATATGAATGTGTCAAGGAGTTTATTTTTTAAAATATATAAAAAAGCAACCCAACAAACAAATTTAAATCTCAGTAATGAGCAACTGTTAAAGATAAATTATTTCTTCAATAATGACATAAAAATTACAAAATAGTTCAATGAGCAACAGCCCATTCATAAAGAATACATAAAAAATTCTCCATATTATTGTTCACCAGAGAGATTCTAATGCATATTAAAATTGCTACTTTATACCATTAAAATGTCTAACATTTAAAAGAAAAACACCCCTGAGAGCAGGAATTTGAAGGAAATAGAAATCTCATGCTTGATTCCTGGGAAAGTAAAACTCCTTTGGAAAAAGTAGTTTGACTTCTTCCCGTAATTTTAAACATATACTAACCATATGACTCTAAAACCCATTCTTGGGCATTTAATCAAGAGAAAGGAAAATATATTTGCCCACAAATACATACCCACAAATATTTAAAGGATCTTTATTTCCCTATACCCAATACCCGGAAATGTTCCAAATATTTAACAACTGAGGGAATAAGTAAGTCTTGGTTTATTCACACACTGAGCTAAAAATCTGCCATAAAAAGAATAAATTATTGCACTTGAAAAAAAGAAATAAGAGACAAAAGACAATCCAGAGCAATTGTTCATTGTAGGTCTGGAAAAAAAAGGTCTTTAGTGACAACCTATAAATCACTAGTTTCTTGGAGCAATGGATGTGGTTGGGAAGCTGCAAAAATATGAGGTAAGATTTTATAGTAATAGAAGAATTCGAGATCTTGACTGGGTTGTAGTGGTTTACACGTACACATACTTTTGCAAAAACCCACTTTGATTATCTATAAAAATGTAAAATTGAGGCATAAAATTGAGGCATAAAAGTCTAAAATATGGAAATGACCTACACTCAGAATAAATACTGCCCATTAAATATACTAATTCCAGTCTTATTCAATAAGATGATAATGTCTCTGATATCTCTTATATTTCAAGCAGCTCATCAAGTTGACAGGGAATTAAATGTTTTCAATATATAAAGTGATTTGAAGATAATTAAGAACACAGGTGTTAATTATTAGTAAAATCATTATCTAACTTTCATGTCAGCTACTGGCTATCTGATAAACCACTGGGGAAATTCTCAGGGGCACTAAAACTGGTCAACATTCATCACACTAACCAATATTTTGCATTATATTATTGGATTCCTGAGATGATGTGTAAAAATCAGAGTAAGAATGCATGAAAGCAAGCTCAGGACCAGCAGTGACCACCCGATGAAGACACACTGGAACTCCTCAGACACCTGCGACACAGAAGAGAATAAAAATTCAAAGTGACGCCAAAGAGACTGAAAGAGGAGTAGGGATCAGGACTAAGTAAAGCAAACATAAGACTTAATAGCAAAACTGGGGTCCCCTTTCCTGTGAGGATATTCTACATTTCTGTCCCTTTTGTGCCAATGCATACACAGAAATCTTGTCAGACACACAAATCATATTGGCTAGGACATCATTTTCACATCCCAGGATCAGGCAGGAATAGTTCTCATGCTCTTGGTCTCAGGAGAGAAACCATGCCCTAATGTGATCATTATCAGAGGCCCAACACAAATAGAAAAAAAAATTGGAAACTTTACTTAGAAAAATGTGAGTGGTTCAGCTTTGGCCACGTGACCCACTGGACTATATATTTAGAGAGTCATTGCCTCCAGCTTCCTCACATGCCATGATCCCGTTGCCAAAATGTGAGCCTGTCACCAACAAAAGAAAAAATGTGGTTGCAAACATAGTCACTAAGGGATGTGCAAGCCAGCCAGTCACAACCAATCACAGAACTTACCGTCAAATCCGTGATTTTAAAAATTGGAAACTATACATCACTACCTTCTATTAATCAGAACCTGACGCCATATTCTGCTGGATGGACAGCCATTTCTCTCCGATGTCAGTTGATCCATATGCCTTAGGTGGTGTGACACTACTAAAGCCCTGTCAGAGGTATAGAAATGGAAAAGATTATGTGCACAGGGGGTCTCATGGGGTGTATGAGTTTGAATGCCAACAACTGCTACTTCAGAGCCAGTACAGCACAGAGCAGGAGCTCAAGTAGGAGCATCAGGATAGGGCCTGAGCATGCAGCAACTTCAGAGAAGGGTAGAATAGGTATCAGTGGTGTCACGGGGTGGGCCCTAGAGGAGCAAGACCAGGTCCATGAGCAGGCGAAGCGCACTGAGTCAGCCAACTGTGTCTGCTGAGAGACACACTGGACCAGACCAGCAGAGTCAGGCTGGACCTAGTAAGAACCACAGACAGACAGACCGCCCACATGGCAGAGATGAAGTAAGGAACCTTCCACCACGGGGCTTTAAACACTCTCAAGGGTAAAACAAAGAAATCCGCTCCAGTCACCCAACGGCAGGGCCACAGCCCATGGCAACTGACGTGTGTAGGGAGGTAGCAATGGTATTAATTGGGCCACAGGGCAGACTGCTTAGCACTGAGCATGCTCATGCCCAAAACATAGCAGTTAAGAAGTTGTCTAACAACATATGTTTTTAATATGAGCTATGTGCCTTTCTCTTTCCTCTCTCCTGTACACTGATAATGCATAAGTTGTTCTCTTTTATGCTGTTCCACAGGCTGTTAAGATGACTTCAATTTTGTCAATACTCTCTTCTGATTGTGTGTTTTCCAGTTTACTGACACTTTATTTCTCTTGACATACTCTACTGGGAGCTCCTGCTTTGATTTTCTTTACTAGGTTCTAGTAGTCTTTATTCCTATGGTTTCTGTTTGCTACTGTTTGTGCAGCCATACGTGCCTACTGACAGAAACACAATCAAGAAATGCAGTGCTGCTATGGTTGCAAACTAAAATGGCCTCCAAAGCCTCACAGGTTTCGAAGGTGACTGGCTTATGAGCACTATAGCAGACTGGTTATTCGGAGGTGGGTTCTTATTGGAAGAGTCAGGTCACCGTTGATGACCTGGAAGCACTGATCTCCCTCCCAAGTTCCTTCACTCATACTATGCTTCCAGGATGCCACAAGGTGACCAGCTGTGCTCTACTCAGGACCTGCTACCATGCCTCCCTGCCTTGGAGCCAGCCAACTATTCACTGCAAATGGAAGCAAAACTCAACCTGTGTTCCCTGAAGTTGTAGGCATTTGGTATTGTGTCTCAACAATGAGGAATGACTAAGACAATCACTAAGCAATTTTGTCACTGGTCAATCATCACAAAGTTTACATAACTTATCTGAGATAGCCTACAACTCACACAAGACACATGGCATTAACTATCACTCCCAGGTTATAGACATATACAGCATGATACTGTAATGACTATTGTAGGCAATTATAACACATTTGTAAGTGTTTCCTTAAGCAAACATTCCTAACCAAAGAAAAAATACAGAAAATGAAATATAAAGGGTAAAAATAGTGCTGCTATATATGGTAGTCACCGTGAATGGAGCATGCAGAACTGGATGTTACCCTGGGTCAGTAGTGAGTGAATACAAGGGATGAAGATGGTGCTTCACACAAGTGTAGACTTTATACACATGATACACTTAGTAACACTAAAATGAAAAAATATTTTTATATCCTTACTAACAAATTCTATCTGAAAGATAGAAGTCTGTGATGTAAGTGTGGATTTCATTGGTGACTTCTCTGGTGACCTTGCAGAATTCATCTTTTGTCATCCTTCTGTAGTACTCTTACACCAAGTCCTCAAGGTAGTGGGTCTTCAGACAAATAGCAGGGATAAGAAGTGGTAAAATCTCAACAGGAATTAAATTATAGGATGGCAACAGGAATCAGGGTGTTCCTTTCTGTTGAAGGCAGCACCTGCCCCAAAGCAGGACTGCAGCTAGGACTAGTCAAAGTTCCTCTCAGTTTCTTTGGACTTACAGGGCCACACATGGAGGAAGGTGAAAGCCAGAGCTTCTCTCTCCCAAACCCCTACCATACTGAAAGAGTTGGAGACCCAGAGTTATTCAGAGATTCCTCAGCCTCCTGTGGGTAGGGTGTCAATGGAAACCCTCTCAATTATTGTGACCCAGTATGCATAGGTGGTAGGGCTGGCAGAAACCATGTGAGCATCAGACTTCAGTGCTGGGACTGCTGCATCCCAAGCACTGCTGCACCCCAAGCACTGCCAGCCAAGCACTTGGTCTCAGAACGCCAGTGATCTGACCCTTACCTCTTGAGGGTGGCAGCCTCCATTCCATTTTATGTTGCAACACCTTTCCCTGATGGTGCAGGGCATCCAGCCCGCTTAAGTCACAGTCACTCTGCTTGCCCAAGGTGCATTTGTGAGACCGCTGCCCCCAAATCAGTGCAATGCAATATCTATGGAGCTCCTGAGATGGGAATATATAGGTGTTTAGGAGCCATAGAGCAATCCAAACTCAGATAATATTTCACATCTCAAGATAGCTCTTGACTATGGCACCCTGAGAGAGTATAGGAAATCCTTTTCCAAAGCCAGGGTATTGAGTAGATTTCAGGTTCTCTAAGTTGGATGCAGGCCGAGCGTGATTGCAAAATGATCTAGTAGCTGAGATTTTGAGTATCCATACTGAAAGTGTGTACTGGGAATCATTTTAACCCTTATTCCTGGCACAGGGATCTCTTGTTCTGTTAACTGTGGACACAGGAGTGAATGTAGCAGGGCATTTTATTTCACTTACTGTACTGTTGTCCTAGGTCTCTCAATCTTACAAACTTCCAATCTCTTTGTTGCTGATTTCCAGTATTCTTCCATGGTCCCTCACATCCAAGTGCTGCTGTACATCTATTCTTTTATTTCATCTTTCTGGAGGAGTTGAAGGTCAGATATCTCTACTTACCCATTTTCAATGTTCTGTTGTTGATTTTTAGATCCACAGCATAATATCCTATTATGCGGATGTGCTAAACTTTGTCCTCACTATTCATAAATGCATGAATATTTGGTTTGTTTCCAGACAGGCTATTACAAATAAACCTTCAGGAAAAACCTGCATAGAGACTTTTAAATAAAATAATTTTGCAGCCTCTGGGATACCTGCAGGGTTGATAAAGGATGTACCTTTTTTCAGAGAAGGTGAATCATTTTTCTTTACAATAAAGAATGAATGAAGAAACCTGTTTTTCCAAATGTTTCCTAAAATTTGAAACTATGACTTTTAAAAATTGAACCATTTTCAGGATCATGTGGTTGTACCTCATCACAGTTTTATTTGAAATTTCTATCCTTTGTTTACAGATATGTTCTCTCTGTATCTTGAAATTTTGTCTGTGTGTGCATGTGTGTATTCTAATCTGAACTACTTATAGGGAAACTGTTCATGTTGGACTAAGTCCTATCCAACGGTCTCATCTTAATATAATCATTTCACTCCAAATATTGTGATATACTGAGATAAGGAGGATTAGCACTTGCACATATAAATGTTGGAGAGACTCAATCCAACCTATAGCATATTCCTTACTAAATATTTGACAAATTCAACTATTGAATAGTATTCCTGAATATTTTTAATGATTGCTATGTTAGGTTTTTCTTACCATAGTAAAATAACAGAAACAGGCTAGTTACTAGGTATAAAGTTTGACCTAGTTCTTAGTTTTGTAGGCTGAAAATTCAAATGACATAATCTATGTTCTTGTAATGACCCCATGCCAGATGGCAGGAGAATGTGCAGGGAAAGGTCACATCACTTACCAGGAAGCACGGAGTTCTGAGTGAAACCAGGCTTAATCCATTTATAATAGTTCTCTCTCTTCCTAGGACTGAATAGATCACATGAAAACATGTTTCTAATTACCTAAGGACTTCCTAGTAGGTCTCACGCTTAAAACTTTTACACCGACTTTCCCAAAATTGTCACCTAGAGGACCAAACTCTAATGGCATGGAGTAAAATATTTAAACAATACATAAAACATAACATTATACTCCCAACACCCAAGGATCATGTCTGATTCAGCTTCTAATTGAAATTATATTTCTCAAAAATAACAAGAAGTTATATTACTACTGTACTCCTACTCACCAAAGCATGAGAAACAATAAGAGAATTCAGCAGAGATCGGTATTTTAACTTTGTTTTTAATCAGTTTTATTAGTACATACACTTACAAAATATTGGTATTTTCATACTTGCATGTCAAGTATTTTGATGCTATCTCCATAATTACCCTCCCTTTCATTTCCTTCTCTTCCCGACTGTTACCCTGTGGTCTAATAATAGTCTCCCCTCTGCTTTTATCAATATTGCTAAATTCAAGTTAACTCACATTTCATAAAGTAGAAAGAGGAAAATGATAATATGCTAGGGGAAATAACAGATATTTATAAAAGAGACAAAACATCCAGTTGTTAATATTAGTAAATTAAATATAATAATATAAGGAAACTATTGAGAGCTAAGTATAATAAAATATGAAAATAAGGGTAACAAGCGTAGGCCTGGGAAAATGGGAATCAGGGAGACTTTGACTTTGTATATAGTTTTCTATCATCAGTTTCTCTATAGTTTTCTATCATCATGTGCATTCATGTGCTGTATGCACATGAATGCAGTCCTGCCATGATAAAGAAGGTACTTTTTAAAAACGTGGGGTGCTGTAGCCAGGGTTTGCAAGGGAAACAATTTACTACAGGACACATAATCTATAAGATTATTTTATAAGTCACCCAAAAAGTTAAACACAAAGGAATGCTGGAAATCTGTCCATACACTAGAGACCCAAAGAATCTAGCTGAGGACCTGGATCACGTGGCAATGTCCTGCCTGACTCCAGCTGAAGACCTTGAACTTGACAGTGCCCCCATGAGACCAGCTGGAGGCCTAGAGCCCATGACAATGTCTCATGTAAGTCTGTTTCACAGATCTGCACAGAGAAGGCCAAAAGGCCAATGGTAGAAGCTAGAAAGTCTCTGCCAGCAGGATGAAGGCTCTGTGCCACCAGGCTAAAGGATCTGCACTGGAGCCAGGAAGTGACACTCAAGGTAAGGACCAGAGCTCCCCAAAATGTACCACAGCCATGCTCAGCAACAGCAAGGTCCTGAGCTCCTCTAGCAATGCAAACATCCTGGTTCATATCAGGAAAGCCATGTGACAAGCTCCTCCAGGAGAACCAACAGCACTACCTCTTCATCTCCAGGTTTCCTTTTCATGCTGTTGGTGATAAGTACTCAGGTGGGCTTTCCACACCCAGCACTATGCTGATTCAGTTCAGCTGGGTGTTACAAGTTGACCCCCAGTGGTCAGTCCACCACATGGGATCAAGCATGATGAGCCTTGAGTGACCCAATGATTTACATTATTCTTTAATGAGAAGCCACGTTTAAAAAAAAAATGAAAGCTAACATTGTTTTTACTCTGCTATTTAGGCTTGTAATTGCAAATTAACTGACAGAGCAACAGTTGCTTACAGGTAAGGAGACCAGACAGGATATGTGAGTGGCAATAGGCAGATGCTCAGGAACGTCTTGGTAAAGGAGCATGGTATCTCAAATGACATTTCTTGATTTGTTCCAGTCCTCTGAATGGAAATCACAGGGTCCCTCTAGGATCTTCCTGAGCCTCTCTTCCTCACCAGCTTTCACTTTAGCTCCTGTAGTCATCCCCTAGTATAGAGAACAAAGGTGTATTTTACTGTCATTCAATCTGAGCAAGGCTCTTCCCCATTAGCAAGGGTCAGCTCTCCATCTTTGGGCAGAACGCTGGAAGAACACTAAGCACATATACAAGACTGCCCAATTTTCCTTTACAGTATCCTCTTTTTGGTCACACCCTTGTGTTTCTACCTTGGGATGACACATTAATGAAGAAATAATGACTTTCAGCTGAAAGCAGGAGAGGGAAGCTACCTTCTGCAAAATGAGCACTAGCAGACATGACTATGGGAGATCCAAATGAGGTCAACCACATTTTCTATATTCTGACCCTATCATGTGTAATTTTGGACAACAACCTCTCCTGGCTTTCCTCCTGCCTCACCTTCTTCTTTTGCACATGTTTTACTCAGTACACTGGCACACAGACTTGATAACATATTAAGTTCTTGTATGCAGTGGTTTGTAATCTTGAGACATTTGATCTCATATTGGTTTTTTTCCATGTATAGTTTCCTGGATTCAATTCCTCACCGAGAACTCTCATAGGTGAATAACCCAGACCTCACATCTGAACACCTCTGTTCTCTGCTGTCCTTTCTGTCTTTCTTTTTTTTTTTTTTTTTTTTTTTTTTTTTGCTTGTTTGTTTTGCTTTTTTTCTGGTACTGGGAATCGAACTCACAACCTTGCGCTTGCCAGGCAGGTGCTTTGCTGCTGAGCTAAATCCCCAGCCCCAGCTTTCCTTTCTTACCCAGACCTTGGAGAATTGGTTCAAAAAGGCCTGAATCTAGTGTTGTTCACACTGAAATACCAACGTTTGAAATGATGAGCACAACAGAGATAATGTAGAAAAATAGTTCTACATTACTTACTAGGTATTCACAAAAATGTCCTATAGACTAAATAGCTTTAAAAATGGAATTTTATTTTCCCACTTTTCAGGAAACTAAAACTCTGAGATGAAGGTATTGGCAGGGCTTATGTTAAGATCTCTCTCCTTAGTCTACACATGATGTCTTTTCCCTCTGTCTCCCCTCTGTGAGTTTCTGTCCTAATTTTTCTTGCGAGTACATTTGACATATTGGATTAGAACTCACTTCAGTGGCCTGTTTTAGCTTTATTTCTTCATATACTACCCTGATTTCCCATATCAACATATTCTGAGGTCCTGGAGGTTAGGATTTCTCCATATAGATTTGAAAGAACACAATTCACTCCATTACACGATACTTACAAAATATTTACAGAATGGATCAATCCATCAAAGAAATTTTTAATACTAAAAATAGATTATCATGTAAATGCATTTAAAAATAACAAATAGATTAATTTACCTATTTCATGAGACACAAGAAGGACAGTTATAGGACACAACATCTAAAATTTTTAGTATTTACAATAAACAAAAATAAATTTAAAATAGCATGAAATGAAGGGAGGAAGAATATGTGAGCTAAACTCTTCACAATGTATAATAGACTATTGTTTTGTCTCAACATGAATGAAGAAAAATGGAAATACAACCTCACTATTCAAAATTATAATAATAACAGAAATACAACTGAAAAGTTTAGGAAGGTAGACTTTAGAAAATGAGATTCAGAGACACTTTCACCTTGCTGTCATTTAGAGCTAAAGAATAGCCAGCAAAGAATTACTACTAAATACGCAAAACATAAACATACAAGGTCAATACATAAACAACCTTGAGTGACCCTAGGATATACCTGTTAAATTCATTATAAAGCCTCATATCCCAGTTTACACTGGATGATATTGCTACAGCCTCAGCTAAGATTGGCGACTGAATTGACAATATTTATCAAATATCAATTACTTTCATTGAGACTAACCACATAAAATGGAATAAGAGGGGTTGATATGTGAGTGGACACTGGACAGAAGCCCAGAAACATTTTGGTGAGGATTCATGTTTCAGAGTGCTCTCTTCTTTTATTTGTTCACAGTCTTTGTGTAGGAAATCACATGAGCCCTCTAGCCTCTTGATAAGCCTCATTTGTTCTCATGCATTTACCAGCTTCTGTAGGCATCTACAGATTTAGAAGCCAGAGAAATGTCCAGTTGTATCACTCACTCCCACAAACACTCTCTCACTTCAGTAGAGATCAGCTTACTACCACCATATAGAAGAATACAAAGATTTCAGACTCTCTGCCCGCTTTGCACCAGCAGCAGACAGGAAGTCCTCACTCAGAATCCTCAGGGACAGCTCTAGCTGTGAGGGGTGGTGCATGTGGCCCCTCCCTGCATGTACCATGTGCGAAGTGAGTGAGTGCTCCAAGAGCTGCTGGTCCCATGAGTGAAGTCTGTGCTTTATTCACACCTTCATGGTTCCCAGCTGAAACTCATGGAGAGAGCCAGGTATTTACCATGTACTTCCTGGGGGCAGAGTGGGGGACCCAGGAGCCAGCCACCATTACACACTGATTCTCAGCCCTCCGTGCACCCACAGCAGACAGGAGGTCCTCACTCAGAAGCCCCAGGGACTGCTCTAGCTGGGGTGCACATGAGGCCCCTCCCTGCACGTGCCCTGTGCCGAGTGAGTGAGTGCTCCAAGAGCTGCTGGTCCAGTGGTCCGAGTCCATGCTTTACTTGCACCCTGACTCCCTAGGGGGTCGCAGGCATGGGCAGTCTGTAATTGCTGCCCGTCCAGCCTGTATCTGATTCTTGTGTGTGTCCTGAATTGACTGGAGGAATAGAATCAGGTGGTTCAAACAGTCAACCCTTCAGTTTGTGTCTGGGTTTTGCCTGTACCCTGAATTGCCTGGGGATATAAGTCCACTGGACAGGGATTGTCACACCAGTGCAACCTGAGTCTGGGCCATGTACATGCCCTGAACTGCAAGGGGACACTGGATCAGACTGTGTGCCATCAGCTGACACCAATGCCCATGTCTGAGACCTGGGATAACTAGATACAAATCAACAACTGCCGAAAAACCCGAGATTAAGTAGTGCTTCTGAGAGGTCATTGAGGGGCAAACCTGACCAACAGGAAAACTAGGGACATTAGTGACCTTTGCTGTGCAGCTACTGAAGAGGGAAAGTGAGCTTTCTGCATCCAGTAGCAAACATGACAAAACGAAGGACTAAAACACAATCCCAGAACTCCACCACACTCAGAACAAGTCCAGGAGACTCTGACATAGGAGAACTTGGTAACCACATGCCTGAAATAGCCAAAACAATTGCAATGGAAGTAAAGAAACAACTCCACAAGGCCATAGAAGAGATGAATGAGATCAGAAATAATTTCTCAGGCAAAAAATGAAATGACAATAATAATGAAGAAACTGCTCAAAAAGTCTGAAGAGGAAACATATAAGAAAATAGAAGAACAAAGGCAATAGACAGAAGTGTTCAATTAAAAATATAGAAAGGACTTAGAACGCATGAACCAGATTCAAAGAGACTTCCAGGAAAACAAACCTGCCTTTGAAAGCTGCAAAAACTGCTTGAATGAAGTTGAAGATAGACTCTAAGATTCTCAAGAGAGCAGGACAGCAAGCAACCGTGAAAAAAAGAACCTTGTAAAATCAAAAAGGATCCAGGAAAAGTCAATTCAACGCCTGCAAGATCAGGCAAAGCGGAATAATGTATGACTTATAGGAGTCAATGAAACAGCAGGAGGAAACACAACTGACATCAAAAGAATATTTGCAGAAATAATACCAGAAAATTTCCCAAGTATGGAAACAGAACCTGATATACAGGTAAATGAGGCATATACAACTCCAATCAACAACAACCAAAATAAAAATACACCTAGACATATAATAGTCAAGTTCCCAGATCTCCAGCAAAAGAACAGAATATTAAAAGCTGTGAGAGAAAAGAAACAGGTTACCTACAAAGGGAAGCCCATGAGAATCATGGCAGACTTCTCAGCACAAACCATCCAATCGAGAAGAGCTTGGAGTAAAGTATTGCAGGTCCTCAGACAGAACAGCTTCCAACCAAGACTGATGTACCCTGCCAAACTATTCTTCAAATTCAAAGGAAAAATAAAACATTTTCATGACAAAGAACAATTGAAGAACTTCATGAGTGCCAAACCAGCATTACAAAGAGTATTAAAAGATATTCTAGACAGAGAAAAATCTGACTGCAATTTCAAGCACTACAGTAGAAAGGAAATGTTAAGAGCAAGCAAGTAAACAAGAAGAAAAAGTAAGATACCAGCACAAGTAAACAATATGACAATGATAAATTAATGTATATCATTTATAATTATAGATGTAAATGGCCTCAATTCTCTGGTCAAAGGAAACAGACTGGTAGAGTGGATTAAAAAACAAAATCTAGTGATATGCTGTATACAGGAAACACATTTCACTGGAAAGTAAACCCATAGACTAAAAGTCAAAGGATGGAAAACAATCCTCCATGCAATAGGAACCCAGAAAAAAGCAGGGGCAGCTACTCTGTTTGCAAACAATGTAAACTTCAAACCAACAACAATCAAAAGAGATAAAGAAAGTCACGACATACTAGTTAGGGGAAAACTGCAAGAGGATGAGATAACAATCATAAACATCTATGCACCAAATATCGGAGCTCCAAATTATATAAGACAAATCTTAACAG
>NW_004955476.1:24089-92435 GCF_000276665.1 Chinchilla lanigera
TATCTGTTTTCATGAGAAACCACTTTGAAGATATCAATATGTAATACAACAAGCATTGTTAATTTCCTACCACTTTGTTTGTAACTCTGTATTGTCTGTAATGTTCTTTTGGTATTGTGTAAAAGGTTGTCTGTCTGTTAATGTTTTCCTCCTTGTATTTTTAAAATAAAAACAAAAATGTTGAATTTAAAGATGAACTATGTCCCCTGTTCCTAGTTTCAGGCCTACTGCAAGCTAAAAGACTTCAGCAGAGAAGTCAGTGCACTCCACTGTTTCTTGCTTTTCCTATCAACAATATGCTTCTCTGAGATCCATGATGTTTGCGTGTTTGGCTTCTGACTCTGTAGGTTTGGGTATACTCCTTGGAAGAGAGTTCAAAATACGGACATTGCTTTTTGTCTTGTCCTCCTGCATTGACCTGGCTGGGCCTTCTGAGCTTCCTAGTATTGTAGACTTGACTCCAAATAATTTTGTAAAACTAATACAAACTCCTATCATTGTATAGCCATTAAAGATATTGCACAATGCTGATAGTAATTCAGAGTTAAAATATGTTTTGTTGGGGGGGGGGGAGTCTTTTTGAGACAAAGCCTCACTATGGAGTTCAGGCTGGCCTTAAACTCACTTTGTAGCCCAGGCTGGCCTCAAACTCACAACAATCCTCCTGTCTCAGCCTCCTGAGTGCTGGGATTACAAGCATGCTCCACCAAGCCTGGCTCTTTAGAGTACTTTTTAAGCATGATCTTACAACCACTATTGTCATAATAAAGAAATGAAAATTATTTACATAATTATCACCATAGCCTGAACTACTTCTATGTTTTTATTAACAATAGTACTATAAATTGCCTCTACACCCATTTCTGTCTGTCCAGGTTTCACATATCTTTCCTCGTTAATTTCAAAAGTTTATGGGCACGCAAAAGGGCAGAGGGCACAAGCTTGGTAAATTACAGAAACATCCATTCAAATTCCAAGTATTTCAGAAAGGCTTCCCTCTCTACTGGCCAACACACACATACACATACACACACACTGATATTGTTACAGAAAATAGACCAAGCATGGGAAGAAATAATACCAAGAAGGTTTAGGAGGCAGTTTATTTATTCCAGTGGGCCTGCTGGGATCTCTCCCAGAGTCAAAGCCCTGCCAGGTGGGGCTTTGGGACTTTTATAGGGAGGGCAAGCAGGGAGGGACAAAGGCAGATTTGGCGCATTTGACTGGAGGGCTGGATGACATCATGGGTTGCTAAGGGGGTTTATACATCTCAAATTACATTGCAAGGTCATCAGTTACATAAAGGCAGTAAAAACAGGGGTTTACAGAAAGGAAGAAGTATTCTGTCATTGAGTCAGGCAGACATGTCCACTTGGTCTTGGCAGACATCTTCAGCAGGCTTTTATTTAAAATTATTAATTTCCCCCTTTAATATCTTCTAGCAGTCTGTTCCCTTTGTGTTTATTGGAAGTATTCAGACCAACTATACCAGTTTAGAAAGATGTGTAGGTAAAGCGCTCTCTTCTCCCAAACTCTAATATACTGGACAATAGCAACCAAATCAGGCCCATTTTTACAGCTAGCATTGGTGTGCTGACAGTAATGGTGCCCAGTGCATAGCGTACCATCTTATCACAGCCAGCTGACTCCAGATAATGCTCCTGAGAATCAGGAGTCATGGTGCACAGCCATGAACTTCTGAGGCTACTAGGCTTATGACAGCAGTTGCCTTTAGTCTATATCTATATAAAGTCAAATCCCACTGTCTTAGTCTTTTTTTATTTTAAAGAGAATTAAAAAATAACAACATAGACAAAAACAATAAAAATAATACAGGGTTTCAAAACAAAATGATAAGAATTAACAGTGGTTGTTATATTACATATTGTTACCTTCAGTGAAGTTGCTCTGGTTACCAGATGTAAGAATGCAAGACTGACCAAACCATTAAAGATGAGGAAGACCAGGGCTGTGAGTAGAATGGTCACATGCAGCCTGGTTAGCAATGGACAAGTGTCACTAGAAGAATTTTAATAAATCCCATTTCCTGGACTTACAAAGGGAGAGAGTCTGTCTCCAAAGAAAATATTTCCCCTAAACTCAAAGACTAAGTGGTAAATAGATGCAATAGAATTTAATCATTCAAAACCTAGCTTTTTACCTGCACCAAGCCCCAGTTACAGAAAATCATATGATTCTCTGTGCAATACAGTCTAAGAAAAATAAGATATCTTCTTTTTTGATACCTTCCTGTAGGAAGTCCTTATCAACTTCAAGATAGAAATTTGAGTAGAAATTCTTCCCATCATAATGAAATTTTTAAGAAAAGCATTCAATAAGAAAGATTCAGAGGAAATTTGAGCAATTCATTAATATGTCAAAAAGGCTGTATTTGCACTTTCTCTAAGACACAAGAAAAGCCAAGTAAAACAATCTATATGAAAGCATCACAAAATCAGCTAAGCATTTCCAAAGCATGAGTCTAAGAGAATAGGGCACACTGGCATTGACTCTCAAATCCACATATGTCTGATAAGTGGAGGCTCCTCATCCCTAAGCTACTCCGCTTTCCAACTTTTCCAGGGTTTCCTGAATATATGCATCTCCACCTCCATTCTCCTGAGGGGAATCCTGCAGAGCCCTCTGAAGGACCAGCTTGAGAGTCTTATACTGTTGCCTGAAGGAGCCAATTAAGAAGTAAATGATGGGGTTGGCACAGCTGTTAACACAGGACAGGACAACTGTGGCTGGATAAAGATAACAAATGAAGTGATGAAAAGCAATTGAAAACCAGTATAACAGGAACCAGTTAATGCCAAAGGGCAGGCCACAGACGAGGAAGACCAGGACTGTGAGTAGAATGGTCACATACAGCCTGGTCAGCGGCATCCTTCGGGAACCACAGAAGATTCTGACTGCCAGGGCTAGACTGGACCCAGATAGAGTTAGAAATAAAAAAATCAGCCATGCAGTTATGATAAAATCAATATTTTTCCACCAATCAAAACCAGAAAACCCATTCAGGAAACCAGAATAGTACCAGTCCAGGAGGCTAAGCAACAGGGACTGGATCCAGAGCAGGGTACACACAACACTGGACATATGTCTTGGACGGTGGCAGCGGTACCAGATGGGCCATAGGACACAGAGGCAGCGCTCTATGCTAATGGCACTGAGTATGCTCAGACCTGCGATGTATGGAATAACTGCTATGTTGATTATGATGCCATGAATATCTATAGAGGGGTGATTGAAGGACAGGATGACAAACAGGGAACCAATAAAGTGGCAGCAGAGGACGAGGAAGTCGGATGCAGCCAGGTTGAGGATGTAGACTGAGATGGCATTCCTGTGCATGCAGCATCCCAGGAGACTGATGACAACTGCATTTCCTGCCAGCCCCACCAGGGCGATGATGATGATCAGAAAGTCTGGGATCAAAGTCTTAGCACAATGCTGATAGAAGGCCTGGTCACTTCCATTCACCGTTGTGGATTCCATTCCCTGGGATGTCATGGTTGGATCCACGCTCACAAACCCTTCACTAGTGTACCTGTGAATACAAACAATTTTGAGAACATGCTGCATGATAACTTGTTCTCAGGACCACCCTGTTATATGGGAATTATTGTTCCTATTATAACAAGAAGGGTTGCAATGATTAAGTAATCTATCTGGAGCTTAGTAGTCCTGGATCGATTAGTACTAGATATCAACCTAGTATTTGTTGACTCTACAGACTGAACTTTCTCTTCCAAACACAAGTTTTCTAAAGCATATGGAAGCAATCTGCTAAACACCTCCCCTCAATAGGCTAAGGCTGTGGACCCAGCACTGCTCTGCCCTGGGCCAGAAATTTTTTTCTCAGTTGCAGGAATACATAAAGACATGAAGGTAATCATGACATCACCCTAAGAAAGTTTCCTTCCTGGAGAAAAGCACACCTTTCTCTAGAGCTATTAGGTGACCATAACCTATGTCTGCAAGGGTTTGATGACAGCTGGGCTTGGAGAGCTAGAAATCTCAATGAATGTCAGCCCTTGAGGATGGGAACACATTTCATATTCCCAGGGCTCAATTATTGCCAAATTTTTATGCTAAATATTTATTCCATAAATGAAGAAAAGCATGAGAAACCTTACAATTGTGGATGATTTAGGTTAAATGGAAAAAAATGAAAAGAATGTAAAGCATATATATCACGTTAAGAATATTTCATTCTTCAAAATTATTCTAGTGGACATTTCTGAGTTTGCAAGAATTACTTATGTGTGCCCAATTACCTGAAGCTGACCACTAAAGTGCTTTCGAAGTAAGGACTAAATACGAATTTTCTCAGGAATTAGAAGCATCTTGATTCACAGAGGAGGGGTCAGCTTTGTGTTGGAGCCAAACTGTTCCGCAGCTTGGAAGAGAAACTGGTGAGTTAGAGCGGTGTCTAGCAGTGTCAAGAGGTGAGTTAGAGCAGCATCTGAGTGTCAGGCCAAAGAGGTATTTGAAATATAGCAATGTCCATGGAGAGCTATCAAGTGGGGCACTGTGGAGTATACAACATAATCCTACCCTTTTGATGCTGTTCATCAAAAGATATTTTGATGCTGTCTCTCAAAAGATATCCTTAGTATAGTCCCTTTGATGATGAGAGCTTTCAGGGAAAAAGTCAGGAGGAGAAAGCAGAAACAGGCAGGGTCTGTAATATAAAGAGAGATGTTCATGAACACACCACGTAGAAAAAGAGGACCAGCTCGCAGCCGCATGAGTAACAGCAGCTGGGAGCTCAAAAGGCATTCTGTTGTAATCATCTCAAGACACTACAAGGTAAAAATTAGTATTTTTCTTATTTTGAAGAGGATGAAATTAGGGACAGAAAGAAAAAAGGGTGACTAATTTCCTCCTGGTCTCACAGTGTGGATTTCCACACAGTACATCCACCTTAGAGTCCACTCTTTGATCGGGCCTTTGGACCCACCCCTACCAGATGTCAGGTATAGGCAGATGAAACAAAAGTAGAGAAATAATGCCAAGGTAAATCAAAGATAACAAAAAAAATTTTGGATGAAAATTAAATCTAATGTAAGTAAATTCTATACGCAAAGAGAAAGAGAAGCTACACAAACAGAGCACAAGAGATAATGGGGTGGAATTCAGTTATGAACAAATAGTAGAATTCAAGGACTGTCATTTGCCTCAAAAGGTAGTTATGCCTTTAAAAATTCTGAATATACAGCCAAACCCAGAATTTTTTAAAAATTCTGAATATACACAAGTGGAAAGAGAATGCATCTTTCTCTGACCTGAAGACAGGCGTCCAAATTAAATGTACCCACCATAAACTCCCTCAGAAGGACAAGCTCCCACAGTCATGGCTGTTTTCAAGGAGAAATGAGAGGAAATAGAAGTTCTATTATCCTCATCAAGGCATCTACTCATTTGAACATCTGTTTCTAGGGTGTGATGTCTACTTCATCACACTTGAAGCTCCATAAAGGGAAGATTATTTGTGGTTTCTTCATTTTTATACCATGATGTTTAGCATGTACTCCTGAAAGGTCATCTGGTGTATTCACTTAACATTGGAAGAGACTGAAGTTTCAATAGATACATGAATTTTCCCGATATCATAGAGTATACACTATGCCAGCCCCTGGAGCCCTGTCAAAGACTTTTCAACTGCTCTTTAGCATGTCATTTTTTAATTTATGAGGATCCCCCCTAACACTTCATCTGAACCAAAATCTGAGAGGAAGTCAGAGGCTGGAGAGACTCTTAGTATCCCCCAGTATCTATTCCCCTCTTTTGTGATGCAGTGATTCTCTGAATTTTAAATCAGAAAAGAGGGTGACACTTCTCAGTCTTTCTTGATTCTGGATTGGACCAAGTGGGAAGAGGAGAAGATGGATGTAACTAACTCCGGAGACATGGTATTGATGGACAAGGAATAGTCTCTCCTCTTCCTCTTCTTCCCCGGAAGCTGATGCACCTGGAAAGCTGACGCACAAGAGGGACGGCACCTCTCTAGGGTTTGGGGAGCAACAGTTGCGGAGGAGTCTTTGTGTCTGATGCCTTGGAGCTTCCAGAAAAGCTTTAAAATATTTCCTGATGAAGTCGTTACTCTATTTGAGTAGCCAAATGTATGCTTTATCCAATAGAGATATTTATCTTGTTTAACTTATGTTTATTCCCAAGGCGTTTTTGGTCAATGAGGTGAATGTTCCACAAAAGCAACAGTAAAGGAAGAAGCCACAAGTAGGGCTAAAAACTCCAAAGGAGGTGCCATGAGCAATGATTCATTGATATTTACAGAGAGAACGCCAAGAAGAAAGATACAAAAGATAGGAGAAAAGTGTTCCTTTACCGTGAGGATTCTCATTCTGTCTTTCTCTACCCTGTTTGGCATCCCAAGAGTGTGCCTTCCGTGACCCTCCTCAGGGAGATCTTTTTCTTATCGTTTTCTGTTGAATTAAGCCACCGGGATACCGAGCCCCATACTCGCCCCGATTGGCGAGCAGAGAGAGATGTGGGTATTTTCATCTTGTTGCTCTTTATGTGGCACCTGTGCTGGCACTGGTAGCGCTTCTCTCCTATTCAGCATCCTCTCCTGCTGCTACAACTTCATATGTGGCTACACTCTCTCTGAGGAGTGATTTTTCCTTTATCCTTTTAAATTTAGAGCTGGAAATAATATATCACTGTTCTTTATTAAGGGGCACAACCGTTCATTGTTTTTTTCTCATCTTTGTAAACAGCCTGCTAAAGCGTACTCCTCCATTATCCTTGTTTGAACCAAACTTTTCTTCCTGTACTTCTGAAAAATGCAAAGGAGAGTAACTTTGATGAGGTAGTAAAACAATAAAAATTAGGTATCGAGCAGTTTAGTTTTGGGCAACAATGCTGTTGCCTTGCATTTTACACAAACATAAGAGGCAGCAGTGCCCCATGACAAAGATTTGAACAGTTAGGATAAAGGGAAGAATATGCCAACATGGTCCAAAAGGGAGAAAGGAGGTCTATTTGACCCCATTTCAAACTCCCACCGTTGGGTCTTCCTGCTTACAGTTTGCAGAAAGAAGTTTCTGTCTGCTGCCTTTTACTGAAAGAAGCACCATGCCCTCCTCTTGTACAAACACAAGGTGAAAACACCAATGTGTAGACTTAGAGTAAATGCTTAAACTGGGCCAGGGATATAGCTCAGCGGCACAGTGCCTACCTGGCAAGCATGAGGTTGTGCATTTGACTCCTGGTACAAAAAAAATCTATATACATAAGCTAGAACTCTAATCGTCTTGTATATACTCTTACCTTTCTGCCATTCTTCTGTCCAGCGTTGAAGAGACAACCATTTTGCAGAAGAAGAGCCTTTCCCAGGTTGAGTGGCAGAACAAAACACTTCCTTGCTCTCAACCAGGTGATTTCAGGAGCTGGAGTAAAAGCTGGAGAGCAAGGGACACATATCAAGATTCTAGACGGGCTTTGCGACTTCCTGTCGAGGGACGAAGGATAAATCACACACCAAAGCCATCTGAAATAAGACCTCCTCTATTGTCACTCACCCATCAAGCTCTGCCATCCTCCCATTATTATCAGTAATCACCATTCTGTCCATGAATTGTCAACTGAAGTCCTACATAGTGCCATAGAGCAGTGTGATCCTGCACAGTGGAGCTTTACAGCTAATGAGTGTGATACACATGTGGTCACGTCATTCAAGGTACACCATGGGCTTGACTCCTTTTTTTTTTTTTTTTTGGTAGTTTCTTTATTATAGCACTAAGAAAATCATTTATAGGTTTGCATTTCAAATGACAGAGAAATAAATATATGCAAGGTCAAAATTTCCCTGAATATCATTCTCTGGTGGCCACCGCTTGCTACTTTCACCATTTTTATTTGTTCTATTACTATTAGCTCAATAAATTTATATTTTAACTTTTAATTTATCAGTATGAACCAGTGTCTCTGTTAACCTCCTCATAAAATATAAAGTTTTTAGCGCCCATACCATTTCCTTCTTTTTCTTCCATCCATCTCATGAAATTTCTGTTTTGACTTAGCCAAGATGTTCAAACTTAATGATAGGTAGTATCTCTTAAAATTTCTCTTCTTATACCTTGTGCTATAGTAAGTTTTGGCTATTGGTCTTTCTTTTTTTATTTAGCAGAACTGGATCTTCACGCTGAACTACATCCCCAGCACTCTTCCCCCTTTTTTTTCATGTCAAGACAGGGCCTTACTAAGTTCCCCAGGCTCACAAAGTTGCCCAGGCTGGGCTAAAATTGTGATCCTCCCACCTCAGACTCCCAGAGTGCTGGGATAACAGGGATGTACCACCACATCCACCTACTGTTCTTAATCTAATTTGGGTTAAAAGCTGAGTTAGACATGGACTTTGGAGTAGAATGTTCTGAGGCTTTATGGTTGTTTTGAATCATTTGCTTTTTCTTAAGGTTCATGTGATTGATGGCTTTGTCCCCAAGGTGACAGTACCAGCAAGGTCTGTGGAAACTTTCAGTGGTGGGATCTTGTGGGAAGGCCTTAGTTCATGGAGGGACTCTCAGAGAGTAGTTCCCATGTGACCCCTTGAGCGATGTGGAGAGCATTATTCTTATAAGGGGACCACGCTTCACCCTCCTCAGCTCTCTATGACTCTTGGCTCTGAATGTGATCCTTTCTCTTCTCATGCTCCTTCCATCTGGCATGGAGACTTTCCAGAACTTATGCTGTACCGTTTGAACCTTCTGCCTCCAAACCTACGGGCCTGGGATATAGCTCAGCGGCACAACACCTGCCTGGCAGGTGCGATGTTGTGAGTTCAATTCCCAGCACCAAAACCAAAAACCAAACAATCCTGTGAACTAAACAAACCTTTTTACTTCATAAAGGCCCTGTGTCTATTATTTCTCTATAGTAATGAAAAGTTTCTAATATAGAAGTTATCTTAAGAAAATATTCAGAAATGGCCTGCAGGGCCAGAGATATAGCTCAATGACACAAGCATCTGCCTGGCAAGTGCAAGGTCCTCAATCCAATTCCCAGTACCAAAAAAAAAAAAAAAAGAAAAAAAAAAAGAAAAAAAGAAAAAGAAAAGAAAGAAAAGAAATGGCCTTTAATAGATTAATTTAGCAAATATGTAATAAGTACCTTGTTATGATGTGAATTGTGTCCACCCAAATTTCATATGTGGAAATTCGGAATATGACTATGCTTTGAGATAGAGTCTTTAAAGCATTAATTAAGTTAGAATGACTATATTAGAGAGGGCTTTCTCCAACACTAGAGGTGTCCATATAAGAAAGGGGGTTAGAGAACGAATACACAAACAGGAGGTCATAAGAAGACACAGGGAGAAGGAGAACCCACTTGCAAGTCCAGAAGAGACCTCAAATGAAACCATAATGAGGTACAAACACAAAACTTTAAAAAATTGCTAAATATAAAAATTAGTCATGATTTCAAATGTTGGCAAGGGTTTGGGGCAACTGGATTTTCATACACTGCTGGCAGAAAAGTAAAATGACTCACCTTGTCCAGAAAATCTTCTGTGTTTTATTAAAAATTTAAACATGCACATCCTATACCATCCAATATTTGACCCCTGGCACATGTCCCAAAGAATGGAAAATTATACTCATTTAAAAGCTTGCACTCAGATGTTTATTGTAGCAACTGGAAGCACCCAAATGTCCATCCATTTGTGAATACTGAAACACAGCTTAGTACATCCTTATAATGGGATATCACTATGCAATTTTAAGAAATCAACAATAGGGGGCTGGGGATTTAGCTCAGCAGCACAGCGCCTGCTTGGCGAGCACAAGGTCGTGAGTTCGATTCCTGGTACTGGAAAAAAAACAAAAACAACAAAAAAAAGAAATCAACAATAGGAGATTCAATATGGCTGAGTAGAGCTGCCTAGAACTCTCCTGGTTATCTACAAAGAAAAGCTATAATAACAAACATATAACTGCATTTTGATATGAATGATCTTTTTTGACATCAGTAAGAGAAACTGGAAGCTTGTAAGGCTCAGAGACCTAGTACAACAGCCTAGTAAGAAAAATGAATTGCCTAGTTAGCTGAGGGAAAAGTGTCTCCCCCTAAGAGTGAAAAAGAGTCCCATTAAACTGTCAGTGCAGTAATCTTACTATTGGATAATTTCATAATTCTCACAGGTTTGCAGGCCACTTAGGTTAGAAACCTGAAATCTACAAAATGCCTAACTTTGGAAAAGGTTCTCACATCTCCCAGGAGTTTCTAGTCAGCATTAATATTGAGACATCAACTATTGTTTGAGTTTGGACTGCTCTGTGAATCAGAAACTCCTGCATGTTCTCATCCCTGAGCATGGTGATAGCAGGAGACAGCTGCCTCACCGACCCAACTTGGTCCAGCAAACTGACTGTGACCTAGGCCCCCCGGGTGACCTGCATAGACCGGGGTGGGTGGTGGGACACACAAGTATGTCACTCTCCAGAACCAGGAAATCAGGTCATGTGTCCTCTGAGACCAGCGGTGTGACCAGCCACGTATGTATCAGTGCCAGGCCAGAAGGAAGGTGCTCGTGTGGTTCCTACCACCTTTATCCCACTCGCTATGCTCAGGTGCCTATCACTGAGAGAACAGGAAGAGAACACTGCTGTCCCCACTGCTCTTGAGGCATCTTGAGGCAGCCTTGAGCAACTCTATGGCTCCTGCTGTCACAACATGTGAAGGAGGTTAGAAAAAAGTTCCAGCTCTAGCCGTAGCCATTTCCTAAGCCTGCGTGGGCAAGGAGGCATAAGAAGAACTTTGACATGTGCCAGATGACTGAGGCACAAATTGAGAGAATTTGTTGCCAGTTGGACTTCCTTGCTAGCAATCTTAAGTTAAAATATGTTTAAAAAACACATAATAAAACTATATATATATATCCATAGCACATACCATGACATTTCGATGCATGTATACAATGTATAATGATCACATCACTATAAATGATCTGTCACCTCAAGCATACAGCATTTGTTTGTCTTGGGAACATTCAAAGAATATTGAATATATTGGAAGGAATTGGAAGTGTTCTGTGACCATCATAACTGTACTATTCATGAAGAAATACACTGTTAATTGAAACTAGATTTAGTTTAGTTGTACATGTATGTTGTAAATTCTAGGGTAATTGTTAAATAATTTTTTCAAGAAATGTAATGAATATGCTGAGAAAGACAAGAAAAGGTAATCATAGAATATGTTCAGTTAATCTCAAAAAGGTGAAGGAGGGTGGAATATAAAAGATAAAGGTAATGCATAGAATATCATTTCACATAAGGTAGACTGACTAATAATAATCAATTTAAATGTGAATGGTCTAAAATAGCAATTATAAGACAAAGACTATTGGACTGGTGTTGTTCATGTTGTTAAAGAAAACAATCTAACTTGAGGATGGCTCAGAAAAACCATCTTAAAAATAAAGACATAACAGGTTCAAGTAAAGGGACAGAGAAAGATTATACCAAGTTCATTTTAATCCAAAAACAAGAGGAAGCTTATTAATTTCAGACCTAGCACACTTCACAGCATAACAAACTCTCATAAATATAAATGATCAATTGACCCCAGAGCAAACGTAATAATTCTAAGTGTATAACCCTACACAGAATGACAAAATATATGGGGCAAACCCTGATATAAATGCAAAGAGAAGTAGATTAATCCAATCCACTGGAGGTTCTAACACTCCTCTTTTGATAACTATCAGATCCAGCAGGCAGAAAAAAACAATCAGAGTTGATTGAGTTGAATTAAATAGTACCATTAATCAACTTGAGCTGATTGGCATCCAAGAATTTAATTCAGTAATAGTAATGCATCTTATCAAGTTCATAGGAACATTCATCAAAATCAACACTATGAAGACAATAAGACAAATCTTAAAATCTTAAAAAATAGCTCTTGAACGCGTGCCACCAGCCAAAGTGGTATCGGCCGTTGGCGTGGAGTCTGATTTGATTTTTTTTTTTTTTGGTTTGTTTGGTTTTTTATTTTAAACATAAAAGGAGGAAAACATTAACAGACAGACAACATTTTACAAAATAGCAAAAACAGTACAGACAATACAGAGTTACAAACAAAGTGGTAGGAAATTAACAGTGCTTCTTGTATTACATATTGATATCTTCAAAGTGGTTTCTCATGGAAACAGATAGAGATATGCAATACTGATCAATCAAGGACTCATTGACAGTTGTTGCTTTCTTCTTGTTGCAAAATGTGAAAGAAGCTGCCGGTTGAGAGGGGCTCCGAGGAAAGAGTTGGAGGAGAAAATACGAGGCACCCTCAGCCGGAAGAGCACGCCATGCAAAACGGCAGCGGCTGAGGAATGCAACTCTAGGGTCTAGCCCGGGAGGCGGTGACTGACGTAGGCCCCCGGCTGGGAGCCCCGCGGGCCTGGAAAGGGGTTTCCTGCAGCAGTCTCGTGCAGTAAAAGCCACCTCGAGGAAAAATATGAAACGCCAATGAGAATGCTGAAAATGGATTTATTATCATGTACCTTCAATTCTCCAAATGATCCAGATGGACAGAATGATATCTTTTGGAATCAAAATTCTCCAATGACAAAACAGTTCGGTAAAGGAAGAAAAAAACAGATTTACACCACGGAGTGATGTGATGTCACATAGTGTTAATCGCATTGCTCCTCGGGACGACAAACCAACAACTAATTCTATGCTGGGCACCTGGATTGGTGAAACTGCTACTCCTTGTACTTCCACTGTAGCAAAGGAAAAATCAAGAGAAAAAATGAGCTGCATAAAGTTAAAAACACAAAATCGAGAAAAAGAACTTATGAAACTGGCTAAACAATTTGATAAAAATACGGAAGGGCTAGATATGATTCAAGAACGAACCAAGAAGAATCATGATATTATCCAGATAATTTCAGACACGGAGACTTCACATAATTGTAAAGATTGTTTAAAAATGCATTCTTGTGATACAGTTCCCGAAATAGATAACGCTACATTAAAGAAGCCAGTGGAAGGAAACACCTCACTATCTGGGGCAAATGATCAAACCAGCAGTCAGAAGCCATTTGACCAAAATGTTGAAGCAGCTTTTAATGAAATTGTTGATGATTCTACTCAGAAATGTAGTGGACTGCTAAGCCAAGGTCTGTCAGGTGCTTTTTTGTACAGCAGTAATACTGCTTTGGGGGAAAAAGTGCTTTGACAAAGAAGAGTATCATTACTAATGAAAGTCTGGTCACTGAAAAACTGCCAACTAAAACCCCAGCCCCACTTTCTTCTCAAGTAGATACTTCCACAGAGACAAAATCCTATGTGACTAAGGAGCAAGGAGGGTCTAATAAGCACATGGTTGCATTTACTACCAGTGATTCTGAGGAACATTGGGAAAGCTTACTAAGAAATGAAGCTTTTGTTATACAAAATATTGAAATGCTTGAACTTTTCCCTTCTAAAACTTCCCAGGTTAACAGTGTATCAAGAACAAATATAAGTCTAGATACCAGGTTAAGAGATCCAAAAATACTATGAGATCTTCCTTCAAACATAACCAAGACCTAACAGATGCTAAAGAATGCAGATTTTCACCAAATTCAAACAGTAAAACAAGCAAATTACCACTCACTGGAAACAAAATGAAATTTGAGAAGTTTTTCAATGAAATTGTTATTCAAGACAATGCAGTTGCATCTAATCTGACAAAAATAAAACATTCACATGAACTTCACTTCCAATAAAAGGCGTCTGGAAAAAAAGTCCTTGAATGCAAAATCCTCTAGTGAACAAAAAAATAAGCCCATTTTGAAGCATTTTTTCAAAGCACCTGCTAATATTGACCCTTTGGTTTTGCAACTTTAGTCAATAAAACTGATGTTAGTAACTTAAATCAGACTAATGCATCAAAGTTAGGTTTTTTTTTTGATGATTGGAATGATCTATTATTTGCTAATGAAGTTACTAAAGCATGTCATAAATTACAGACTACTTGGAAAACAAATGATGTAGATGATGTTTTGTTATATCAAGCATGTGATGATATTGAAAGACTAACCCAGCAACAAGACATAAAGGACAGCAAGAGTAGTCTTGAGATCAATAATAATTCCAAACATGGAGCATGTCTACTGTATCTAAAGGAAGAAGTCACTTGGAGCAACCAAAGCATTTGAATCCGGGCAGCATTTCAGTGCAGACATCCTTCTTGACAGATAACTCACAAATTGATAAACCAATGAAGATGCAGAAAAGAAAAATGTGGGAAAATTCTCCACATATTTTAGGTACAATAAGAAATTTGAACATGTACGCTAAGAACTCAAATTGTGAGATGAATAATGTGCATGTGTCTTGGAGTCATTCTGATGTTCCAGCACATGTGACTAGTTCCAAATCAATTTGTTCAAGAAGTACAGATTTTAATGTGAGCTCAGATCACATTAGCACAGAAACTGTTACCAGTAAAGAATCGAGTACTCGGCAGCTATCCCATACAGCTATAACAGGTGAAACTCAGAGTGACCTTAACAAAACAGGTGGATCTTCAAAATGTACAGTTACAAAGCTGAAAAATTCTCGGATTCTTTCTCAGTGTAATCCAAATTATATAGCAGAACATATGACTGTTACCAAAATTACACGGAGTTTACAAAGGAAGGAAACCATGAACTCATGGGAGTCTGACTGGCAGCAATCTTTGGGGAAACTTTCTGAATCTTTGAAAGAGTCTTCAAAAGAGGAAGAGGGGAAATATAGAAAGTATTCCCCTCAAGAAATTCAGAGAAAATGACAAGAAGCACTGGTTCGAAGAATGGCCAAAGCACAGGCATCATCTGTAAATTTAGCTCCCATTCAATTTCTTTAAAGAAATACTAATTGCAAGACAAAGACTATTGACTATGATAGGAAGTTTTTTTTTAATTTCTCTGTGAGAAATTTAATGCTGTCTTTTAAAGCATGGACTTCTGTATCATTTAATAAACCAATGTTTGCAATGATAAATGAAACTTTGGAGCTGTATATGAAAATAATTATGAAATTAGAGAAATTTAGGAACATTAGGAATTATGTCACAAAATTATACAGAGGAATATAGTTGTATTTTTAAAGCTTCCCCTTGCAGAAGGGGAAGCTTTATTATTTAATTATTATTTAAATTTGTTATTGAATTATAACTTAATATTTAATTATTTCTAAATAATTACCTAATTTTTTATTATGTCTTTTCCTAATACTACTGAGCTTTGACTTCCTAAGTTAAGAGACACTATTATAGTTTTATTTTCAGTAGCTGTTACTTAAGGTTTTCATACATTTCCAAATTACAATTAATACTTCCATTTTCCTAGGAGCATGCTTGGTAGGAAATAAGAATGTCAGTTTTATTTGTAAGGAAATTACTATTGTCAGTTCTTAGTCAAAGTAGATTTGAATTTTGGTATTTCTAAACTGTGATATAGTTTGGGAACTACCACTTTTAGCAAAAACACTTGATTTAGGAAGTCTAGAAAAAAAACAGTGGATTAGCTATATAAAGAAAGTAATTTGGTGTCATTAATGTTTACACCTAGCAGAAACTTTTGCTATCATTTGCTCTACATTATTGTATGGAAGAGGAAAATTGCTGCTGTGATTTTCAACGTCAGAGGCAAAGTAAAGGCGTACTTGTATTACAGTGATCTCTGAATGTCTAAACTGTTAATACCATTTGCTTCAAACTGGTAATCTATAGAATAGCTTGAGAGAGTATTAATTATTTTATACTACAAAGAATATAATTAAGAGCACATCAAAGACTATTTAATAGCAATGCTTATTGTTCCTCACTTTAAAGAATTAATCTTACCAGGATACATGAATGAACTTTTTCTTTTTAGTTTTCCTGTAACTGCAATTTTCTTCCCAATTGATTAGCTTTACCAGTGCCCCCCACCCCCTTTTGCCTTCTTGAATTTGTTGTGCTAATAATAGCTGTCTAACTAGAGGGGATAATGCAGTAAGGATGCTTTATTTGCCTTAAATGACTTTAAGAGACCTTAGGGAGGTCACAGATATGAAATACATTGGATGGTTTTTGGTTGTTTTAGAGCGGTGATGACATGGTAGCTATTGCTCTTTGGGTGTGTATTGCTTTGTAAATATTGTAATATTTTTGTATACAGAGTAACAGATTTTAAGTAGCCCATATTGCCTAAAAATATATAACACAGGTAAGCTGATATGTAGGAAAATGAAGAAAAGCTCTTTTTTTTAATGAAGTGACTTCACTGTATTTTGACTATGCCTTGAAGATCTGTGAATGAATTTGAACAGAATCATGTTGCAGAGATTCTGTCCTGCCCCAGGTGAATCTACTTGACTCTGGTTCCCTGAGGTTTAAAGTTGGAAAGTATTTCTAGCAACGATTATATCTAGTTTAACACTTGGGTAATGTGAATGATAATTTATTTAAAATCTGACTGTGGTTTTCAATTACTATTGTCACTGTGATCCTCATCACTTGTGGGATTCAAACACAAAATATCAGACTTGCCTTGTGCCTTTTTAGACCTTACAAATGAGTACATATAGAACTGAGTTCAGGTGTGCCCCCCCTTTAAAGTCCATAAGAAATTCTTATTTGGTAAACCTAGCATCCATAAATGTTTTATTTACTAGAAATGGTTTTAAGCACTTTATGTATTGAACTCATTTACTTTTCAAAACAACCATACAAAGCAACACTTTCATATAAGTAAGGAAAGGAAACAATAACTTTCTCAAAATTATACAATTAGAAACAAGTTGGAACTGAAGTAGTGCAATACCAAAGACTGTCATTTTTTTATGGTGCAGGCCAGAGTTTATTAAATCAGAACTGGAGAAGGTACAGCACAAATAGAAGCACACAGTACCCGAACTGAATTAAGTCTAAGATTTCTGAAAATCACCTGCTAATTCCACTTTGGCCAGTTTCTGGCCTAATGGTGCAGTGACTGTCAGAAGAGAGGAGGAAGTCAGTCTTGGCTGGGGTTTGTAATGATCTCTGCATGATTTTCAAAGCCTGGCCAAAGGTTTATTGTTGAGTCTTCACAGTAGGCACAGCTACAACTAGAAAGATGGCTATGACTCCGCAGCCCTTGGGCGTGATTCTGATGCATGTCAGGAGCTGGGAGTTCTGCCTGGGCCTGGATGAGAGCAGAACAGGCCACAGGCAAGGGTAAGCTTTGTGTCTAAGCAACTGTCACTACCACTGGGTTCTCACAGGTCTTGGAAAGGAGCTTTTCCTTAAAGACTGTTCCTGCAGACACTGAGGCTAAAGCTTTCCATGATCAGGGACTGCACTGGTTCAGAGGGAGCCTTCAGAGTCACAGGGCCAGGAGTTATCACTGTGATCAATGTAAGTGTGAGAAAGCCCCAGACCTGTGATGGGCAGGAGGACCGTACTGAGGATTGAACCTAGGGCCTTTGCACTGAGCAAAAGTTCCCCAGCTCTTGTTTACTGGTTTGAGATAGGACCTATATTGCCTGGGTTGGGCTCAGACTTGGAATCCTCCTGCCTCTCCAAGGGTTGGGGTTACAACTGTGTGCACCATGCCAGGCTGTGACTTTAAATGTTGACTATACTGGCCACTGTGGAAACAGTTTGTAACCACCAGTGATCTAAGGAAATGATCTATCTATACAGCAAAATGTTAAAGCAACTCAGTCAGTTGTGCCAGAAGTTTTATGAGTATTTCATGGATCTCTTCATTTTTTAGCTCAAGAAGTTTTTTTTTTTCCTTTTCTAACTCATGCTGCAAATGACTACTATACTTTGGATGTGTAAATGCTGATTATATGAATGTACATGTAAATAGAAGTTGCCTTCTTTGCATTCAAATGTTAGAAGAATAGGGAATAAAATGCACAGTTACTTTTTAAAAAAAACTTAAAAAATAAAAACCATACCATTTTTGCTTTGAGACTACATGCGATTAAGACACTCATAACAGAAAGATAGCTTCAAAAAAAAAAAATCCCAAAACATTTGGAAGTTACATGACAACACTTCTAAGAATAATAAATGTTAAAGGGCTCTCACAAGAAATTTTTTTTTCAACTACATAAAATTTTTTTTAAATTATCAAAATTTTTGACATGCAGAAAAGGTAGCCCTTAGAGGGATATGGAAGAAAAAAGAGAAACTAAGATGACTGAATATAAGTGTCTAACATTTGCCTCCTTCTCCAGAAAGAAAAACCAAAACAACAACAAAAAGTACATTTCAAGGTGGGTGCTCAAGGGAGAACACTGAAAATTAGCAAGGAATACATGGTAACCCTGAAGGGCACAGAAATCTGGGGTGACAGTATAGTTACAGAAACAAGCACATCAACAACTTTGACTCCAAACCCATAGGTGGGGTGAACTCTGATTTTGTAGAGGAAAGAGTAAGTGAATAGCCTCAGCAGACCCTGTCTCCATGAATGCTGGTTGCTTAGCAACCCTAACTCCTACAGGGATCTACAGTGGTGAAAGTATTAGAGTGACTAAGGGGAACTATCTAGCATATGCGTGGCAATTTTGCTGCACAGACAGAATATACATTGTCTCCTCCACAATGCCCAGAACACAGCTTGTGTGTGGATACCTTTAGAAAGGAGGAACTGTCAGAACTCATACTGACCTAAGACACATAAGCTTTATCATACATCCCTGGAGCTGCATGGACATTCTACTATACTAGTAAAAAGGACAAAATGCAGCTGTACCATGAGTGCAACTGTGATCCCAGAACCCTAGGTTGCTCTGCAGAGGATAAGTGGTTCAAGACAGCACAGGGATGCTATCCTAGGACCCCAGAAGTGCTTGCCCCCTGGGATGTGGTGTCGATCCACCCAACTCTCCTTCTTGAGCATCATTACCCAGAGCAAAGTGTGCTGCAGCTGGGACCTGAACGCACCCACTGGAACTCCACAATGGCACTTCTATAACACTGTCCCTGCCCCGCTGCTGCAGTCTGCCCATTAGGACATACATTTTGCTGCCAAGACAAAGAATGAAGAAACCATGCCCTTATAATTGATGCCATCAATTTAGTGGAAGAAACTAAACAGAAAATACATTATGGTGCCCAGCTGGAATCAAAGCCAAGGTATCCTACTGACCCAGTATCCAAAAACATATCTTTAGCAAAAGGACTTTTATTGTGAAAATTGCCCTTGAAAAGTGATATGGAGATATTGATCTAACAGACATCGAATATACAGACCCAAGCAGTATGAAAATCAAAATAACATGATACCACCAAAGAATAAAACAATTGTTTAGCAACAAGACCCCAAGAAAAGCATATTTGTAAAAAATCTAGTAAATAATTTAAAGAATGGTTACAAGGAAACTGAATGAAATACAAGAGAATACAGACAGACTGTTCAGTTGAGTTGGAAAAGAATTCATGATATCAATAAAAAAAATTCAGAAAAAGAGTAGAAATCCTGAAAAAAAAGAATCAAAGAAAAATCTTAAAAATGAGAACTCAACAAGTCAAAACAGAAAATGCACTTAAAAGATATGGTAGACTACCTCAGGCAGACTAAGGAATATGTGAACTTTTATAGTTGAATCTCAACTTGTACTTGAAATTAAAAGAAGACACTAAAAAATCCTCAAAACAGATGAAAATGGAAACACAACATAGCACCTTAAAAAAGGTTCTCAGCAAAAGGAGAGCTATAGTTCTAATAATAAGTACCTATACTTTTTTAAATAAAAAATGAAGATTTCAAGCAAACAATCTGATCGTAGATCTGAAGGAACCAGAAAAGCAAGAGAACAAACCAAACCCAAGGAAAAATAATAATAAAGATCAAAGCAGACATTTAAAATGTGCTACAAAAAGCATGAGATCAACCTAATGCAAGACATCAACAAATGAAGAACTGGTTTTTAAAGAGATAAATTCTACTGACTTTTAACTAGACTAACCAAAAAAAGATATAGAAGATGAAAAAGGAGATGTTACAACTTATAACAAAGAAATAGAAATACTCACTAAGACCTACTTTCAACGAATGTACGCCAACAAATTGGAAAAAACTTGTATACATGAATATGTTTCTGGACACAGATGACCTACCAAATTGAATCATGAAAACATAGAAAAACTGAATAAAACATTAGGAATATTGAGATTGAGTCACTAATTTAAAAAAAAAATTCCCAAAAAGGAAAAGCCCAAGAAGAAGAAGTCTGGACCCAGGTCTGGGAGACGGAGGTATGACGTGGTTGAGGAATTTGCCTGAGGTCTCATGCAGAGGAGCAGCAGAGACCGGCTGAACCCACAGCACCGCGTGAGGGCCATGCCCTGCACCAGCCTGCAGCTCCGTGGCCGGGGTGGTGTGTAAGCTACACACGGGAAGGCGACAGAAGACAGAAAACATGTGCTCTTATGCCATGTAAATTTTTGAAATAGCAAGGAAGACAAGTCCCCAAACCGTGGAACACATCAGAGGTTGGTAGAGGAACACAGATGACAGAGCTGTGAGCCCAGAATCCAGGCATCCTGCCTGTCTCTGAAAAGCTCCAGTCAATCCAGGCTACCCGTGGCTCACACAAGCCAGGCGCACCTGAGGGAAAGAAGGGAGGAACCTTTGGGTGGGAAGGGCTGAATATGCCTGTTACATGCGCAGCCCTGCTTGACTTGAGAAGGGTGTGGAGGAAACTCACAACCTCTGTTGTTCTCCCTCTGGGCTCCTCAATCTTTTTATTCATGGCGCTGAGCGCAGTTTTAAACTACTATTTTTCTTTGTCCAGATCTGCTTGGTATTTGTTGTCATATCCCCAGCCTCTAACACAAGTCCTTCACAGACCATCTAGTAAAATATTCACTTATCCTAGGAATGAATTTAATGGGATTTATGGAATACAAAAGTTATCTGAATCATACATGAAGATGAACTCCAAAAGCAGCCTGATCTCCCCGATCTCTCCAAGACATCCGCTGTTCTCCACCTCACTGTTCACTATGCAGTGATCTCCCAAGAAAGCTTTCATTGTATCGTGGGATGTGAACAGGTGAAGGAGGATTAAGGTGTCGCCACTGTTCATTGCTGCCAACTGCCTCCCTCGCCCTTCTCGTGTTAACAGGGAGCTCTGTTGGCACCACATGGCCAGGTCAAGGAGAAATGACAGAGTGATGGAGCAAGCCCTTGGACTGGGCTCTCCTGCTCCTTTTCCTCCAGTCTGGAATGTTGTTGCTGCTGGGAGCCGTGTAGAATCACAAAGACTAGGACACATTTCTAGAAATGAGGAGGGGATTAGCAAACTGAATAGATCCCTGGAATTGAACATCCAGTCTAGGCTTAATACTCTTTCTTTCTGGTTTAAGAGACTGTGAACACAAGTGTCTCTTATATGATTAAACATCATAAACTTAAAATATGTATGCATGCCTGTATGCCTTTGACTTTTTTATCCATGTCCCACTCTTAAGTAATTATTGCCACAGTGAGAGGCAGTTTAAAAGATAAGCTACTAGATCAAAAGGTGAAAATAAATGAAAAGTAAAGCAAAGTGGAAGGACATGCAATGAGAAACTGATCTAATCACATGGAGATGAAATGGTCTCAGAAAATATAAGTAATGAGGAAGCCATAGGAAATAAACTTTTCCCGTTCACCAGCATTTCATGTCCCCTCTTCCCAGCCTGGTCTGCATCCCGGGAGGAGACAGCGACACCCTGTTAATGGGATGGATACGTTTTCCCTGTCTCCTTGTTACATATGGACGGGAGCTGGGAGAAGACTGGAACAGCAAATTGGGATGTTTTAATTTCTTCTCTGTCTCTCCGCTGGACTGTAAGGTGACAATGCTATCTACCTGGTGGCCCTATCCTAAAACTACAGCTACAGCTTCAGCCAGTTCCAAATTCTGGTAACTACTACGTTCTATTAGCTTTTAAAATTCAGTGATGCTAATCTCTCCACCACTTCCCATTACTTGCCTTGATGGAGAAAGTTTCACCACCGCCAATAACTTTCCCTAAGCCTACCTAGGTGTCACTTGATTAAACCATTACATTTTAGGCCATTCATAGCCTGCTTGACTCATAGAACTCTGAGTAAAGCATGCATGTGCCTATCTTGCTTATTAAATTAAGGAAAGCAGCAGAATTCCCGCCGTGTCAGGCAGTTTGAAGGACTGTAATGAAAGATAGATGGAAAAGAGGGTCAAAGTGGAGGAAACAGTCATAAGTCACAGTTTTCAAACATCCTGCAGTCCAGCCTGCCAGCCCCTAAGTTGCCAGCGGGGAATTTCTCATCTCCTGCCTGTCTTTGCTGGAGTGACTGTGATCCCAGGATGCTCCATCCCCAAGCAGAAGGATGAGGATTTGCACCAAGAGGAGAAGGGCAACAATGACTTTCAAAGTATGGTCCGGACAAATCTTACCTTTCTTCTATTCCTCTTACTGGGGGTAGTAAGCTGACCTGTGTTGAAGAGAAGTGTCTCTTGGGTTGATACTCTGCACAGGACATTGCTCTGCCCTGGAGAGTTTCCTGCAGGGGCTGGAGTGAACATTGATGCAGCAGTCAAGCTTATCAAGATGCTGGACAGTCCTGTGATTTCCTGTCCTTAGACCTACTGGCAAGTGAGCCTGGAGCCCCGCCAGTCACACTCCTCACGAGACATCTCTCAGTAGTTAGTCTGATTCTACTCTTATCTCTCAGTCTAGGAGAGATAATTCTGCCCCATAGTGTTCCCTTCCTTGCAAGTGATTGTTGTTCTGGAGGTTTTCAAACAATGCCAAACAGTGCGCAATTCTGATGGGAGCCTTTGTAACTAACAATGAAGCGTAACTTTTCAACTGACATTTAAGGCCTCAATAGTATTATCTACTGTTTCTGTTATGTTAGTAGTGATGCATGCTTGTTTGCGTGTTCTTCGCAACTGACACAGAAAAGCATTTTTTTAAAAAAAGTGAACGCCTTCCTGAATCTTATTATTTAGAATCAGCAGCTTGTTTAAGTTTTTCTTTAAGTTCTTTTTCAGTTATGATTATAGCTCCAAATAACTAGTAAATAGTAAAAGTGAGAAATGTATCACAGCATTATTTTAAGAAACCAGAGAAAGGAATTAGGTATATTATGTTATTTAGTAGGTGTACTGTCCATGCAGTGGCTATCTGAAAGTTAACATAGTTTTGAATATATATTGAAAACTCTGTTATTGCACCTAAATATAATCTTTTTTTTTTTTTTTTTTTGAGACAAGGTCTTGCCATGTAGTTCAAGCTAGGCTTGAACTCACTGTGTAGGCAGGCTGGCCTCAAACTCATGGTGACCCCCCCTCACCTTGGTTTTCCAAGTACTGAGACTACCCATGTGCACCACCACACTCAGCCTACTCCTAAATATATTCTTAAAAGATATATACAATGGGTACACTGGAACAGGAAAAAAAGAATCATGAAATGTTCAATTGAACCAAAGAAGGCAAAATGACAGGATTATTTATAAAGCACAAGGTAATGAATAGTATATGGTTATATATGTAGTTGGTATCAATTCACATATAGCACTTTAAGTGTCAATGCTCTAAAACAGTGGTGATGAAACTATGGCACACACGTTATTTGTTGTTCTTTTAATACAAAATATGTTAATGTGTGAATTTTTTCTGCTAAACTAAAATCTTCACATTCAGTTTACTAGTCATACTCTCAGGAATTTACTCAAATGAATGGAAAGATTGCCCACACAAAAATCCTGAACACAAAGTTTGTAGCAGCTTTAGTCATCATTGCCAAACCTTAAAATCAACCAAGATGTTCTTCAATAGGTGAATGAATGAACAAACTGCAAAATATCCATAAAATGAAACAGTTTCAATTAAAAATCAGCTACGAAACTGTAAAAAGACTTGGAAGATTCTCAAGTGTGTACTGCCAAGAGAAAGAGGTTAGTCTAAAAACATTATTTACTTTATGATTATAACAAATGAAATTCTGAAAAAGACAAAACAGTGATTCCATGGAAATCTGTTAAGATATAGGTAGAATAGGTGGACTAGAAAGTATTTTCAGGGCATTAAAATGATAGATTTGTGTTAATCTCCTTTTAACAAAATATGCTTAACTGTAAGAGTTAATGCAAACGGTAACTGTGGACCTTAGTTTATTCTTGTGTATTAGTACTGCAAAGTATAAATATACCACACTAACACAAGATGTTAAGGAAGTAATAGGAAACGCTATATGAAGAAGGACAGGACTGACAGTAGAAGAGAATTCTATATTATTTGTGTAAATCTAATATTGTATTACAATGGTTTATTAAATAATAAATTAACAAAATAGCAACCTGATAAGTATTTATAATGCATACAACCATGAAAGACTTATATCTAGTATATGTAAACATTTCTATACATAGATGATTTTATAAGGAATAGTAAAAATTTAAAGAGACACTTCAGAAACAATTAGCTGTTGTCAATAAATATAGCAAAAGGTTCTCAGTCATTAAAACAATGAAAATGGCAACACAGTGAAATAGTATTTTGTACTCATTATAATGGTTAAGTGTCCCAGCCCGCTGGTACAGTCAACGTGAACCCTAGAGGGGGAGTGGGGATTATAAAGGGACAAGAGACACGAAGAATGGAGACAAGACAGTGCTCTGATCAAGTCTCGTTTATTAGCGGGAAGTGTCGTGCTTATATACGGCACGGAGAAACACGGAAGTTCTAAGGCGGGAATAACCAAATAACCCGACAAAGGCGGGAGTAACTAGGCAACGGTGGGCAGTCCTAGTTCTTGAGATAGGAGTATCTAGGCAACGGTAGACAGTCCTGACTTAAAGGGAAAGGCACGTAAGACGGCTACTAATATACAATGGAGGTCAGTCACGGTCTCCTACAGTTAAGTTCATGACACATTTCCATGTTTGTTCAGTCCATGCAGAGCCACTGTAACTCTCATATGTTACTGATAGGCACATGATATAGTAAAACTAGTTGGGCAATTTCTTAAATAGTGAAGCGTTCATCTTCCTATAACCCAGCAATTTTACTCTAGATTATTTATCACAGAAAATGAAAACATATCACAAAAGGCCTTGAATAAGAAAGTTCACAGAAGATGGATTTATAATAGTTGAAATTTGAAGACACACATATCCCTATAAAGTAAAGACAGTTTAAATGCTAGTATAAGAAATGAAATGACAAGGGTAAGTCCCAAAAATATGCTGAGTCAAAAAAGCTAAGAATTTTCAAAATACACATACGATTCTAAACTTATGAAGTCGAAGGTCAGACAAATTAACATTCGATAATATAAATAGAAGAGATGATCTCCTCTTGGGAGAAGGGGAATAACTGGATGGGACAAAAGAATTTCCAGAGGTCTTAAAATTTTTCACATCATAGGTGGGATTTTACTCACATGGTGTATTCATTCACCAAAACACACAGATCATATGCTTATTATCTGTGCATATCACCCTCTCTCAATTATGCCTCCATTAAAATATAAAGTAGTTATTAAAAGTTACACCATTTATAATTAATATACTATTTATTTTATATATCATATATAAGATATTTATGTGTAATTAAACTAATAAAATAAATGTGAGATCTTGCAAATAAAAGGGAAAATTGACATAGATCTCATCCTCAGGAGCAGCCTTGGAAACCTGCCCTGAGACAACAGAGAACTCCTAGAGAAGAAGCAGGAGGGCAAAAGAGAACAGAGGAGGAGAACGGAAGGGCCGCCTCCTGGTGAAGAACCTGTGAAAGGAAATCGCAGGAAGACCCCATGCTTTAAACCTTAAATATATATGGACTTTGATTTATTCAGTTATAAAACTTAACTTCGTACTTACTTGCCAAAGTTGAGGATGATGAAAGCAATGAATAAAATATAGAGATCTCAACTAAGTAGAGATTTAACTTAGAAATGCATCAGATATATTTATCCATTAGGTCCTTTGTTCCATAAACATAAAAGTAGTGAAATAGTCTAAGGCATGCAAAATTAAAGGAGATTGGCATTATGGGCCAAATCTGTTTAATTCTTGTAATATTATTGAGACAAAAATTACACAGAATAGAAAATCAGAAGCAAATCAAAAACATAAAGTTTTTTTAGTCCTTTTCCAGTACAGTGGCCGAAGCCATCGAGAACTTCCTCCATTGCTTTCAGCCTTATGCTGGAGGAGCCCCTGGTTCAAAAGCCTGAACAGCGGTGGACCCCAGAGTTAGCCAGACCCACAAGGGCGTGGGGTGAAGTCCGTGATGAGGTTGTTGCGGGGACCCTGCAATCAGCATTTGTTTCACAGGCCCTGCCCCATTTCGTCCTCACAAGTACGATTATGATCTTAACTAGCTTAAGGTTGGGCAACCAAGTAATAGGGCAAAGCCTCTCAAAACTGCATCTGCCTGACCAAAGCAAGAACTTTCAAAGGCCGGAGACTCTAACGGAGGGACAGAGGAACATTTGGAGCTGCTTTCGCAGGAGACAGTGCTGCAGAGATTGCCAAAATGCTGACTGAATCTATGAAAAGTCCAAAATAGATTTGAAAATCAGACCCACTGTGTAAACATCATATTGTCTCCTTGGTGTAGGAACATGAAAGAATAAGTAAAACTGAAAATGTACAATAGATGGTAGGAAAGGAAAAGAAATTGCTCAAAGGAAGGAACGACTGGGATGAGGGAAGGAAGCAAAAAGAAAGAAGGAAGGCAAAGTATAAATATATATATGAGGGGCTGGGGATTTAGCTCAGCGGCAAAAGTGCCTGCCTGGCAAGTGCAAGGTCGTGAGTTTGGTTCCCGGTACCAGAGAAAAACCAGAAAAAAAAAAAAGAAAAAAAAAAAAAATATATATATATATAAATAGCAGTGATAACTGTATTGATGAGGTATGATGGTATATTGAAAGGGACAGTTAATGCTTAAAATGTTTTATGTTCTGATCAGTGTTGCATGCTTATATCTGGTAATCTGAACAACTGATTTGAATGGAATTAGCATGGTGAATTCCTACCATCTTGTCTAGTGAAACTTTGTTATCTCTAATGTTTTATTTAATAATTATTTTCTTATTCTCTTTAATGACTTGGGCAATACCATGCTTGGGCAATACCATGGTTTGGGCAATACCATGCTTACATCTAGTAATCTGAGCAACGTAGCTGAGGATAGTGATATGCAATGTAACAACCACTGTTAATTCTTATTATTTTGTCTTGAAACCCTGTATCACTTTAGATGTTCTTGCTTTGGTTTGTTTATGTCTGTGATACTGGTATGCTGCTACTGTTCTCTTTTTGTTTGTTTGCTTCCCATTTACTACTCTCTTTAAAATAAAATTTAAAAAAAATTTAAAAACCAAAACAAAATAGATTTGAGACTATAAAAACAGAATCTGCAGCAAGGGGAATTCAGTGTCAATGCATCAACAAAAAGAAAACCAGCGCCAGTGGAAGGAAATGGTCCTGGTTTTGGCTTTCCCGCGTAGCTCATATTTTATGCAGATGATCAGTCAATGCACAAGCAAGTGTTGACTGTGTGCAATCCCTACGAGTTTGCCGTAAAGTCCAAAGTGTTGTGTGCTACTCCAAATAACTGTGCAGTAGCTGATACTGCAGGTACAATAGAAGCTCAGTGTTGTGTGGATATTGATGTTCCCTCCGGTCACTTGGGTGTAGCGGACAAATTCTGTCTCCAAATTTCCGAGCAAAGCCAGAGAAAGGCTTAGGAAGGAAAGAATGTGTTGCTACTCGTCTCCCATCTGCAAAAGAACAACAAAAGGAAGAAAAGGAAAGATGAATAAAGGAACATTTAACTGAAAGTTTGGTATTTGAGCAGTCGTTTCAACCCAAAAGACTAGGTCCTGTATCCTCAGCCTAGTGTACCAAGGGTCTTCCTGGAAGTGGTGTGCACTGCAGCCCTGATGTGGCCTGTGCACCCACGGAATCATGGGTGCCTCTCTATCAGACATTAGTGGCTGCTTATATCTTGGGTCTTGTCACAGTGCCTATACTTAGAACATGAGCAAGGATTTCAGCTGACTTAGGAAGTAAATTTATCTTGAATATGTATGTGGACTGCCTTTGTCTGTTTCACTCCATTAACGTGCTACAAACTATCGAATGATTTCAAATAATTGTAAATATATAATATATATTTTAAATTACTCTATAATTTTATTTGAAGGACTCCAACACATTATGTTGCAGACAGCAAGGATGCTTCAGAGTGACTCCTAGGAAATTATTTAATGAAATTCTTTTTATATCTATATCTATGATACAAAAGACTTTAAAATATTTTTTTCTCATCTCTTTTAAAATTCACTTTGATTGGTAAGGATCACAGGTCGTTCAAAGTTAAAGCCCTCAAAGAGCAAACGTTCCAGCCTGAAAATTAAATTACATTTATTTCTTAGTTGTGAACATCAACATAACTATTGGAATTATGCTTTGTCTTCTAGTATCACAAAGAGTGGCTGTGGTGTTTCTAAAGCAAGAGTTTTACAGTTAATGTGTACAGGGCTAAAAAAGGGATAAGGTAGTAAGGGATCATGCTTACCCTAGGGCCTCACAGAAGATGGAACATACTTAATTCATTTTGTGAACTACAGGATGGGTTGTGGGCCAGACACCAAGCGTAGGAAATAGGTTGACCTCTCTTTTTGGTCTAAGGGTTCCAGAAGAAGGCTGGCATTCGTTTGCTTAGTTGGGTCAGCCTGGCTTTACCTTTGATTAATGCTGTATGTTAATCGGGGGACTCACTTTATCTTTTCTCCCAAGCCCCTTCCTTCCCGACTGTAGGTGACTTGTCCAGACTGGGACTATCAGACATGGGTGGTTTGTGTGAGGGTGAGTTTTCCTTTAAAACTTGAAGCCAAGTACAGCAAACCCTTGATATCTGTGTCTACTTTATATCTGTCACCAAGACATTTTAAAGTTTTTATTTATTAAAACAACTTTACCAAAAAATTCCCCTAAGCACAACCATTTATATTTCTTATCGCTTCTTCTGCATCTCTAACATACATATTTGCAGTTTTAACTGTTATCGTCATAGCAACTGATCATTTGTTTCAGAATTTTTATCTGAAAGCGCAATGCATTGAGTCGCTTGGAAATCATCTTTCAGATCTTTTTACAGAGAGAACCTATGCAGTGAGAGTGTAGCATTTTCAAGGAATACACTTAAATATAAACATATGCCTGAAGTTGGCTTCTTGCAGGAAACAGATCTCTGCTCCTAACAGCTTTTGTGTCTAGTCTTTCATAGAAAATGATTGTTTAACCATTTGGGGAGCATATAAATCATCATGTCTGTACATTGTGTAATGACTGAAGAAGTAATCAAGGTAATCTATTTTGAACTTTGTTAAAAGAAAAAAATCTTATGTTCAGAAAGCTCTCTTGTTTCTCCAGGTGAATCTCAAGTCCTCTGTGTTGCGCATGCACATGTGTGCATGATAACATGTTGTAAAAAAAATTATTTTAAAAAGTAAAGAAAATGGAGACCCGGAAAAGAAAAACAAGATAGAGGCTTTCAAGGGCTGCATGACACTGTTCCCAGGTCTCCAAGGTTCTCTGAAGAAACACCATGTCTGCATTCATCCTCCTCAGGAGTGTCCTGCCCGGGTGTCTGGGTGGGCATCCAGATTAAGAGGCAGCAGCTGTTGCTGCCTCCCAGAAGAACCAAGAGAGAAGTAATAATGGCTGCAGCTATTAACAAAGGACAGGTCAGGGGCCACTGGATAAAGATGACAAGGGAGAGCGGGAAACTCACAGTTCACATTAAAGGAGCCCAGGGGTCCCAAGAGCAAGTGGAAGAGGAGGGAGGCTGGCACTGTGATCACAAACTGGCCAGTGGCATCCTTGAGGAGTCACAGAGGCTCATGAGCAGTGGGTTAGGCTGGACTCAGAGAAAACCACAAATATAACAGTCAGCCATGCAGTAGTGATGAAGCCAAGTGTTCAACACCAGTCATACCCCAAATCCTCAAACAGAAAGCCACCAAGGTGCCCTTCCAAGAGCCTCAGCAGCAGTGGTAGAGCCTGTATCACAACATCCCCCACAACAGCTGCTGACAAGATCAGCACAATGGTGAAAAGGCTATGGGGGCAGTTGCAGATGTTCTACAGGCTGATGATGAATTTTGCCTCAGAATTTATAATGTGGCAGCAGAGGTAGACCCAGGTTGAGGATGTGGACAGAGATGGTGCTCCTGCACAGACAGAAGGGCAGGAGCCGGAGTACAGCCACGTTTCCTGCCAGCCTGACCAGGGCAGTGAAGGGGTTCAGCAAATCCAGAATCAGGATCTCCTTGCCACAAATTGGAGGAAGGGACTGGTGACTAATTCATTGCTGTGGCATCTGTCCTCCAGATCTGTGCTCAGAAATACTCCGCTGGTACCGCTGGGAATGCAAACAAGAAACAAAGAACACTGTATGAGTTCTGGGTCTTAGAATTAACTATATATATATATATATATATATACATGGGAATCACTGTCCCTGTGTTATAAGGGAGGAAACAGAGGCTTAGAGAGTTTAACTTACCAGATACAGAGGACGTCATGGAACCTGGACTCAAATCCAGTTCTTGCTATCTCCAAAGCCTGGGATCCCTGTCATGAAACTTAGGTCCACTGCAGACATTAGGGTGTTTGATGGTCTCAACAATCCCCACTCACTATTCTAGGCCATTTTATTTCTCATGGAGACGGGAGACAAGTTTGGGCAGTCCCTGTGGGACAGTGATAGGACTCTCTGCTCAGCATTCCTTCTGCCCTGCAATAGAGGTTTCCGCTAAAGGACAGGAAGTTGGAAGCTCCAGTCATCATGCATGGACATCCTCAATGACCCAGGAGGGTCCACCCAGTATGGAGTAAAAAGATCATGATTTAGAATCATGATAAGACTATGACCTTTGCCAGGACAGGTGTGAAGATGACCAAAGCTTTAAATGGCTCAGTTGGGCCAGACTTAGGAGGACAGAAAGCCCTTTGCTTTTGTCTGTGCTATGCCCCCAGTGCCTATCTCCATGTGACGATAACAATGAGTACTCATGAAATTTGTAATTAAAAAATTAACAAGTGAATACGGAGCCTAAAGGTAGCTGAACATTTGAGGCAAATGTCCCACAAACATTTTTAAATGAAATTAGTCACCAGAAAACACATATTTTTTTTTTAAATGGAGAAAATGTCATTCCTCATGGTTCCCTGTGTAGGCTACTCGGGTGTGTTGGAAGGAACTCCTTATGCCTGCAGAGATGGCTAATGGTATGCACTGTTATGTCTCCATCTCGAGGACAGCAATGTCTGGATTTACTAAGCAACGAAGATCAGATTTCAGGACAGTAAAGTATGACATAAGCTGAATTTCTTGCACTTGTGAGGAGATTAAAGCAAGTGTAAAGACAGGGAGAGAAATAGCAAGGGCTCTGATCCGAGGATTGAGGCATGGAAATCGCTCATGGAGATTATAAAGTGATTCTCTATGAAGCATTCATATGAAGCCGCACACTCTCTTCCCCGGGTGATTTTGAGTGGGGTTGGTTTTCTGATGACAGTACTTATGAAGGGGATTCTTTAGAGAAGGGGTAGAAACAGAGAAACTTCCCATTTCTACATTGCACAAAGCACAGGATGATAAAACACGCACTTGTGTAAATCAAAGCTGGGAAAGGAGATGAATTCCCTGCAGCATGCACAGCAGAAGCTTATCGCGTGATTCGCAGGTAAACCTCTCTAATCCTCTTAAGGTCTCAAGATAGATCTCTATCTATCTATCTGCTATTGCTGCTATTCCCATTTGACTGAGGTACAGACAGAAGCACAAAGAGACTGAGGAACACGCTCCAGGAACAACGATTTGAACCCGACAAGAGGTCTGTGTCAAAGTCCCTGACTTGTGCCAGCCTTCACCTTGCCTTTACCACCCATTGCCAGGATTCAGTGCCAGCAACACGCAGAGAGGGAAGAAAAACCAGCAAGCAGTCTCAAATCAAACCTAAAATGGAATACAAAGTTGTCGGGGGGCAGGGGTTGTATGTTTTGTTTTTTTCTTTTTGAGACAGGATTTCTGTTTGCAGCTCAGGCTGGCCTTGAACTTACTTTGTAGCCCAGGTTGGCCTCGAACTCACAGCGGTCCTCCTGCTTCAGCCTCCCAAGTGCTTGGATTATAGGTGTGTACCACCATGCCCAGCAAGGTGTGGGTCTCATAAGACTTCATTAAACAAATTTCAGAAATAATATGTCTTGGTTACTTTTCTCTCCTTGCTGGGACAAAATACCTGACACCCCAAATTAAGGAAGGAAAGGTTTATTTCTCTTACAGTTTGTGGAGCTTTCAGTCCATACTTGGCAGGTTACAAGGCAGAGTGGCACATGGCAGAGGGCTACAGCTCATGGCAGCAGAACACAGCAAAAGCAACAAGCACCAAAAGGGAGGAATGGCCCCAAGCAGCCTCTTCCTCTCCCTTACATATGCAAACTATCCAACCCAGGGCAGGTATAGCTCTCACACCCATAATCAATCAAACTCTAAAAGCCTGCCCCATGACCTCATGAGGCTTTGGGGGGACACACAGACACAAACCATAGCATAATAACTGAGAAAATGAAAGCAATCAAGTAAGAAGAGGAAATAAAAAATAGAAGTCAACTAGGAAGAGCAATGGAATACAAGAGCTCTTTACTACCTCAGAAGAGACAGCTATCAATCATCGCACATTGCCAAAGACTCACAGGAGCACAGGGAGAAAGTGCACCCATCCTCCGCTTGGTGTGCAGAGTTGGCATCAAGGCCTGAGTACGTACATCATGTGCTCCTGTAATTCTGCAGCCCTCACTGGCCTGAGGAACACAAGGAGGAAAACGACAACCTCTGTCATCCTCTCTCAGAGCACGTGGGCTTTTTTATTCATGACACCAAACATAAGCTGCAGCTCTATTTTTAAACGTATTTTGTCTCCATCAGACTCAAAGGTCTAAAACATCTAGGCCTGTCTGGGTTATATTTTTGTTGCTTATTTTATCCCCCGCCTCTACAACATGTCTCCTGGAGTATCTGAGGCTTAGCACAAAAGATATTCCTGAGATCGCAAGGTCTGGAGAAGGCCAGCACCATCTTGGTCTGTAGTGTCCCTGTCCTAGATTTAACTTTGTTACATAGTGTATAAGCCATTATTTGTGAAGTGTTCATGGGAAAAGTCTTCATGTAAGTACAGAATCTAAGAGATCATCAGGGACTGCAGTTCCCTCAGCATCCACTCCCCTTTGCTATAAGGTGGTGATTCTGGGAGTCTTAAATGAGAAAAAAGATCTCACTGCCTTTGATGCTAGCAAAGTGAGTAAAGGAGATGTAGCCACTTCCTAGGTAAAGGGACAATAACAGGAGCGTAGACTCTGCTTCCCACTTCTGCTTGCTCCAGGTTGGTGTGCCGATGAGGGCGGGAGCTGCATAGCCCCTGAGGATGAGGGCGCTTCTCTCCAGGGCATTGGTGTCTCACATCCTAAAGTTACCAGCCAAGGTCATAAACTTTCTTATTAAACTGCACATTTCTCTTCATAGCCTGAAGAAAATAAAATATAATATATAATAAAAACCTGTGTACACCTACCTTCTAAAAACCTCTTTTCATTCTCAAGGAAGGTGTGATGATAGGGAGAAATTATTCCAAAGAGTAACACTAGATAGGAAGGCACAAACAGACAAATTTGGCGAAGACAAGTTAAAGTTGTCTTCGGTAACGTGGATGACCTATCTCAAAACAAAATAAAAATGTTTCACCACTTCTCCTTCTCTTTTTCCCCTTAGGGCTGGCAATGATGACAACTCTGGGGGTTTCATCGTTATTTCAGCTCTGCCTACAACTTTGTGAACAGCCTCTGCGTTGAACTCTTCTCAGCTACCTCTTTAGAGTATGCCCTGTGTTTTCGGCTAGGGGAACAAGTAAAAATTACTTTTCAATAGCAAGAAACTTGTGAAATATAAGGTTATTAACCCCAAATTTGGAAAGGACTTCTCTTAACTTGGGCTGGAAGACCACAGCTGCATAATCAGGATGACATTTGACTTATGGTAGCTGTTATCTGTAGGAGATGCAACAAGTTTTAGCTTGAACGGGTTAGAAGGAGAGAAAATCAACCACAAGAATTCAAGTAAGGAAAGACAAGTCAAATGTGGAGATCTAGGGAGGGGACCGTATAGGAGACCATCCCATGAGCACACTGGGCCCTTTTTCACTGAGTTATTATTGCTCACATCCTCCTATAGGAAATCACATGGGTGACTCAGATTCTTGATAGCACCAGATAAGGGATCTAATCTACAGGAATCTCTCAGACAGAGGACAAGAAGTTTATTATAATATAAAGAGCTTTAGGAAGGACCTCCTGTTTCAAGGAAGCTCCAAGCTGAATTTCCACTGGAGAGGGAGGAAGGCAAAGCCTTACAGAACTATTTTATTTTAATACTGTTGCTTTTTTTGGTCAAACATCTCTTGCACAAACAAGAGCTATGTTCCTCTGTGTTATGGTTTACCTCTAACTTGTCCCCCAAAGTCTCTCAGAGATAGGACCAGGTCAGAAGAGCCAGGTCACTAACGGTGGAACCAGGAGGCATGTGTTCTTGTCCCTGGTTTTTCCTGTCTCTCTCTGCTTCTGGGGGCCATGATGTGAGCATCTTCACTCCACTGGACCCTTCCATCATGTGGTTTATGCATTGGAGCCTGCTACCATGGACTGACCCTGTTGAAACTGTGAACCAAATACCTCTTTCAACTTGTGGGTGTCAGGTATTTTGTCACAATGGTGGAAAAGTGACTAATACACTCAGAAAATCAAAAACATGTAGTCAGAGACTTAAACACTTCCAGCAGCTATGTGGTTAGAAATTCATGTAGCTGGATTGATCTGACTGGAGGAGAACCCATTCCTCTCTCTACCTGCCTTTATCTATCTATCTATCTATCTATCTATCTATCTATCTATTTACCTATCATCTATCTATCTATATTATTTTCTGTGTCCCCCTTTCAGTCATTCAGATCTGCTGTTAGGAAATTTGGCAAGTAAGACCCATGGATATTCAAAGAGTAAAAACTTTGACATAAACAGTGCTGGGTTTTCTTAGTTGTGATTTTTTTTCAGTAGTGTCAATAAGTTCATTCAATAAATATTTACCCACCCTACTGTCAAGCTGTTTAATCAGGCACTGTTCTAGGAACTGGTTCATTGTTTAAGGCTGAGCTGCAGAACAACTGCAGAACGCTTCCACATCACAGAGCCCAGTGTTACCCTCCCACAGTGGCTGGGTGAGAGACAGCCGTGGGTGATAACTACAGAAAGGGTGCTTGCTAGACATAGTCACCTTGAGGAGTTTTTGCTCAGTCCAGGATGGATGTGGGTCCACCCTCCATAATGAGAAACCAGGCCTCCCAAGTGTGACTTTCAGAGGCAGCTGGATCTGAAAGTGCTGGTGTAAAGTCCAACAGTCAGCCTGAACCTCTGCTTCACTACCTACACCCATTGCTTTCTCCCCTCAGTTTGGACAGTTGCCACAGCCCAGGGTGTACAAAGAGAGGAGCTCTGGAGTAGGACAGACACTTCACAAACTCACAGGCCATGAAGTTAGGCAGAGAAAATACTGACTTGCTGGATTTCAAAACTGGAAAGAAACCACTCATTGAAAAGACAGAGGAATCCTTTTTACTCAGTTGTTTTCCTTGCTTTTTCCCTCACTGGTTTTGGGGAGGGTTCTGTTTTTTTCTTTTTCTTCTTTTTTTTTCCTTTTCATCCTTCTTATTTTCCTTTTCTCCTTTCTTTTGCTCTTTGTTTTCCCTTTTTCTTATTGTTCTTTTCCTCAATAAGATTATTATCTGACTTTATCTGACTTTTCTCTCCTCCTCGTTTGCCATTGCTTAATTTCAATTCAATTTCAATTTTTATCATTCTCCAGTTCCCTGTGGTCTTTATTCTTACTAGTAAAATATTAAGCTTGATGAAGCTTTGTCAGTTAACTCTATGCTATGAGTATTGAATACTCTTCTACTGTTACTGATATTTTAGTTGATATATTTAGTAGATATTTACTGCATGGCAATATTTGGCTTATAGTAGTGTCTGCACTATAGTTACAGATCTCTTTTCTATGCATAAGGATAATGGATTATTGGTCCTTTGAGGTTGTCAATATCCAGTTTGCCTTTGATGCTATTACTATTGTTGATATTATTGCTATGGCCAAGGTACCAGAGTTGTTATTAGTTGGGTTTCTCTGTATGCCATTATCAAGTCTGTCTTTATGGAATTAACAATGCTGATTCCTATTCCCAGAGAACTGGGTGCTTGGCCAAGCACACCGAAGGCTCTCCTATCGAATAAATGGAGGTGACTGGATCTTGGTGAGAAGCAAAGGCCTATGTTAGCTATGCTCACAGTGCATCACTGAAAAGATGCCCTGAGAATTCTCCACACTAGCAACAAAGTCTTCCTCTGTGATCAGCCCACAAAGCTGAGTACAAAACAGTAGAGACATAAGAAGGCAAAGCAAAACAAAAAAATGTCTGCAAGAACTCCCAAAGCTGACCCATGTGATACTGAGGAGGAAGAAATCAAAAGTCACATAGCCAAATTATTCAAAAACATAACAGGTGAGATTAAAAATAAACAGATCAATAAGGTGCTTGGTGATCTCAAAGAAGATATAAAGAAGTACATTATTAATCTAAAAAACAAAATGACCATCAAGTTTACAGTAAACACTAATGAAATGCTCAATTCAAAAAGATTCTAAACATGAATGACTGGTTTAGCAAAGAATTAGATTCCATGAAAAAATACCAAACAGAAATTCAGAAGATTAAAAATTCTAGTGACAGTGTGGGGAGCAGAAGTCAGCAACATGAAGACAGATTGTCAGATCTAGAAGAAAGGGTTGCTATGAGTGACCAATTATTCCTAAGAAACCTTAAGAACCACAGGAGACCATAAAAAACACCTGCTAGATGATGCAGAGAAGAGTAATCTAAGATCAGTTGCAATTAGAGAAAAATCAGAAGACAGCACAACTGGCAAAAGAAAACCTATTTACAAAAATATCAGAAAATTTTACAAATATAGGCAATGAATTTAACAGACAGTAAGTGAAGCATGTAGAACCTCAAATAAGTATGATGATGAAAGAACTTCTCCATAACACACCCAAATCAAAAAAAGTTCAAAAAAATGCTGAATCTTCAAAGATATTATAGAAAAGCAATGAATAACTTATGAAGGTAAACCACTAGAATTATAAGAGACTTCTCAAAACAAATCCTAAAGACCAAGAGAACAACGAGTAAAATGTTTCAAACTTTAAAAGAAAATTCTTGAAATAAATCAGACCCACATGTGCAAACATTGCATTGTCTCACTAGTGTAAGAACCTGAGTGAATAAAGTCTAAAAGGTACAATAGATATTGTGAAAAGGAAAGAAATTGATCAAAAGGAAAGAAAACTGGGATGAGAGAAAAGAGAAAACAAAGAAAGAAAGAAAGAAAAAAATATGTATATATATGTATACACAAGAGAACTAAGATAGTTGTACTACTGACTTCTATTGCTTTATTGAAAGGAACAGTTAATGTTTGTTTAATCAGTCTTACATGCCTATATTGGTTTACCTGAGTAACCAATTTGAAGATATCAATATGTAATACCACAACCATTGTTAATTTCCTATCACCTTGTCTGAAATTCTGTATTGCTTGTATTTTGTTATTTTGTAAATGTCTGTGTGTTTGTTAATATGATTTCATTCCTTTATCTTTAAAATAAAAACAAGAAAAATCTTCCAACTCAGATTCTTCTATCCTATAAAACTATCTTTCAAAACCCATAGAGAAATGAGGTATTTCCATAACAAAGAGAACATTAAGAAAGTCTGCCTACCAAACTATAGTGTGAAAAATTCTGATAGAATGAATATACCGGGCAGGTTGAGCAATTAAGTAAAAGGGAAAATACAGGAATCAGCAACAGGAAAGTAATGTGATGACAGAAATTCATCAATACCTTTGAGTAATAACTCTCAAAGTGAATGGTCTCCATTTCTCAATCAAAAGGCACAGACTGGGGTGCTGGGGATTTAGCTCAGGGGCACAGCATCTGCCTGGCAAGCGCAAGGTCATGAGTTCGATTCCTGGTACTGAAAAAAACCAAAACTAAAAAAAAAAAAAAAAAAAAAAAAAAAGACAGACTGGCAGAATGGATGAAGAAACATAATCCAATAGTATTCTGTATACAAGAAACACATTTAACCCAAAAGAAAATTCATAGATGAAAAACATCAAAGGATGGAAAACAATATTTCATGAAACAGGAACCTGAAAATAAGCAAGGGTAGCTGTCCTATTTCAGATTAAGTGGACTTCACGCCAAAGCTGAATAGAAGTGGCAAAGAAAATCACTACATATTAGTTAAGGAAACAATTCAACAGAAAAAGATGACAATTATAAACATAGATGCATCCAACACCAGCATGCCCAACTTCATAAAACAAATATAATTGGACAAAAAGATCAAATAAATACTAATATAATTATAGTGGAGGTCCTCAATACTCCAGTGCCACAAATAGACTGATCAGCTAGAAAAAAAGTATCAACAAAGAAATAGAGGTGAACCAACCTTTCAAATACATGGATTTCACAGAGAACTACAGAATATTCCAGCCAACAATGGCATACTCATTCTTCTCAACAGCATATAGTAGTTTCACTAAAATAGACCACATTCTAGCCCATAAAACATCGATTAGTAGATACAAAAGAATCAAAATTACCCCATGGATATCATCCTACTGCAATGAAACAAGAAATCAATGGCAAAAGACACCACAGCAATTATGCAAATAGGTTGAAATTAAACAATACTCTCTTGAATAATCAATGAGTCACAGAAGACATCAAGGAAAAAATTAGACAGTTCCTCGAATTAAACGATAATGCAGTAAAACATGCCAGAATTTATGGGACCCAGTGAAAGCTGTCCTAAGGGGAAGTCTATAGCTGCAAAGGCCCAAATCAGAAAAACAGAATGAGCCCCAATAAATAACCAAATGAAAAAGGTAAAATCACATGAACACCACAGAAATCCAGATTATAAGCAACTACTTCCAAAATCTGTACTCCAATAAATTGGCAATTATTATGGAGATTCCCCCAAAAACTAAAAGTAGAAATTCCATTTGACCTGGCTATCCCCCTTCTAGATATCTTCCTGAAATAGTTAAGACATAATACTACAGTGACACATGCACATACTCATTTATAGCAGCACAGCTCATAACAGCTAAATCTTTGAAGCAGCCTACATACCCATCAACAGATAAATGAATAGTGAAAACGTGGTGTTTTTTCTCAAAGGAGTACTACTATGCCATAAAGAAGAATACAGTTATTTGTATGAAAATAGATGTACCTCGATACCATATTGTTATGTGAAATAAATCAGACATACAAGTTTGAGTATGCCATGGTTTCTCTTATCTGATAATATGATTCTGAAAATGACCTGCCCTTTACTATGAATGCATGTTACAGGTGTAGGGACAGACAAATTGATGTGTAGAACAGAGAACCAGAAAAAAAACCACTCCATGTCAAACTTTACCATGTGACAGCACGAGCATGGAAGGTAAGTGGGTAAAGGAAAGACTTTTTATTAAACAAACCCAAGAAAGATTGTTATTCTGGCATAAATGGTTAGCCATCTAAATAAATGACTAATCTGAGATCACACTTTCAGTAATGGATGTTCAGGGTGTAAGTGGAAATTCTTTTTTGTTCTGTTTTGTTTTGTCTTTATGAGTCAGGGTCTCGCTGTACAGTTGAGGCTGGCCTTGAGCTCACTTTGTAGCCTAGGCTGGTCTTGAACTCGCAAAGATCCTCCTGCCTCAGCCTCCCGAATGCTGGGATTACAGGCCTGAGCCACCACACCCTGCTTGACTGTAAGTGAAAATTCTAACATGTAACTTGTTCACAGGAATCTTTGTGTGACTTTAAAAAAGTTGATTAATTGCTCTGGGTGTCCTTTCCTCATTCCTGTAGTTCTCCAAGGGTGTTGTAAGAATCGCTTGGAAATTTTTGCGTGCTTCACTAGCTTAGGTATCACCAAGTCCTGTATTTTCTGAATATTAACCGTTTGACATCGACTCACAGTTTTGAAATCTGTTAAATGAGTATAATAAACACCACACAGCATTCTTGAAGTAAACATAAATGAAACAACATAAAGCGCCAGATCCAACGCCTGACTCAGATGCTCAATAAAGTTGTTATTCAGTCTCAAATTTCATTGGCAAGTTTCAAGTTAAATATACACCCTCCACTGAAAGCTTCACAAACATATTGCTATATACCTGAGGGTTTTATTATTTTTAATTAACATAAGTCAAATATGTATTTACTTATGGGCTACTGTGCGATTTTTTATGTTTATATATAGAATGTTTAAATTAGGTTAGATCTATTCAAATATTTATCATTTCTTTGTGATAAAAGCACTTCTAACTTTTTTGAAATACACAGCAAGTTATTATTATCTATAGTCACCCTGCTGTGCGACACTTTTGTTTTCCTTGCCCGATTGTACCTGAGCACCCACCGGCCAACTTCCCCTCCCATCCTGCCCACTTCTGTCCCAGGTCCCAGTACCCACCACTGTGCTCTCAATTCCGAGATCAGCCCTTTGAGGTTCCACATACGAGTGAGATTTTGCGGTATTTGTTTCAGTGCCTTATTTGAGTGAAGTTTTTTTTTAAAGGGATGCTGAAGCCAGAAGGAGAAGCAAATAGCAACTTTTATTTTAAAGAGAATACAAAATAGGAAAAAAAAAAAAAAGGTACAGAATTTTAAAACAAGATGATAGGAAACAAACAATGGTTGTTATATTGCATATTGTTATCTTCAAAGTTGTTGCTCAGATTACCAGATATAGGTATGCAAGATTGATCACACAAGTAAGCATTAACTGTTCCTTTCAATAAACCAATAGAAATTAGTAGTACAATTATCTTAGCTATCTTGTGTGTGTATGTATGTGTGTGTGTACATGTATGTATCCCTTTCCTTCTTTTTTTCTTCTCTCCTTTCCCCCATCCCAGTTCTTTTCTTTTGAGCAGTTTCTTTCCCTTTCACAATATCTGTTGTACCTTTCAGATCTTATTTACCCTTTCAGTTTCTTACACTAGGGAGACAATACGATGTGGTATTTTTGTAAAATGGAGTATTAGCTATAAAGAAAGATAAACTCGAGGCTTTTGTAGGTAAATGATGGAACTAGAGACCATAAGCACAAGTGAACTAAATCAGACTCACAAGTGCAAACGCAACTTTTGACGCTTTGGCTTCTGGGTCTTGAAGTTGTCAGAATAAGAGAAAAGAAATGTGACATGAACACATTCTGACACTAGGCGGCAGTCAATGATCCTGTAACTCTCGACTGGCCAGCAGAGGGGGTTTGTCAGGCGTGTCACTGAGTCACTGGGAAAAGTCTGGGCTTTCAAGTACTGTACAGGCGTGGAGGAGGAGAGGAGAGAGCAAGAGAGACGGGGAGACCAAATATCAAGTGCAAAGAATGCAGGTGCCGTCTAAAGAGCAGTGAAGGGAACTCAAGTGCTTTTGGTGACCAGGGTGTCCCTGGGTGCAGCAGGCACACCAGCGCTGCCAGCGTAGGGCAGCGTCCATGAACTCAGCCACTGGAATTCTGGCCTGGAATCCGGGATCCACCAAATCTACAAATCCCAGTTAGGTCCCTCGCGTTACTGTGCCTGCAGTTCAGCTGCTAACCTCGCAAGCACTCAGCCCCCTCGTCTTCTGCGGGAGATTCGGAGGAGCACAAGCAAGTCCTGAGCACAGGCAGCAGCCACAGGATCTAACCTGTCCTCCTCCTCATCTCAACACTCCGTCCTTCTCCCAGGCTTCTTCCCGCAAGGTCTCTCAAGCTTAGCCTTGGAATCCAAACTTCTAAGGCCAGCAAGGCTGAAGCCACCTTGCACACGGCTGCAAACCATGAGTCTTTGAGGGCAGTGGGTCTGCCACCCGCCACTGAGCCACTGTGGGAAGCCCTGGGTCCCACTTGCATTCCTGCTCCTCTGCTGGAGTAGAAGGCTCAGGTGAGCGTGGGCTGGAGCAGGTGAAGTCCTATAAAACTGCAAAGGAGCATTGCAGCAGGGGTTATCCGCTCAAATCTCACAGCAGCATTTTCAAAGGAGCACAGGATGAAGACCTCACTGTCCCTCAGGTCTCAGCAGGCAGCAGCTCTCTCTTCCATGTCTGTGAATTTCAAGGAAACCCAGTGACCTCCGTGTCACCCTCTTCTCCCCAGGTTCCTTCAGACCTGGCAGCCGCCTGGTGAGGGCAGCCAGTCCGGTTTCCCCAGCCTCCTTGGCCAATATTTGGGCAGGGTGGAGCAGCCAGAGGCGGTGGCGGTGGTGGCTGCCGGGGAGTGGGCAGGGTGTGGCTGACCCCCACGGCACAGGTGGGGTGACTGAGGGGCAGAGTCCACTTAGGGCCACACCTCAGGAGGCTAAGGACCAACTCCCTGAGGCCTGGGGGAGCCCAGGCTTCACTTGATGAGCAGAAATCCATGGATCCTCTGTGTCAAACCAGCTCCTAGGGTCCCACCTAGAAAACTACTGTTGGGGAGGCAGGGCCCTCCAAATCTGCAGAGGACTGCCCAGTTTGAAGTTGTGCTTTGCACGAATGGAGGACAAGGACGAACTGGAACAGGGCACGTCCAGAACCGAAGCATCGCTCTTCACAGCAGATGGGAGGTCTCACGGAAGTCACTTCCAGGCTCTTGGCATCTGGAACAAAGCATTGAGCAGGACACTCAAAAAGAGTAACAAAAGAAAGATTTCTTTAAAGCAAAACTACACTCCACAGGGTGAAAGCAGGCAGGGAAAAGAACTCACAGCGCCAGTAGGGGCAGGGACAGCGTCTGCTAAGCTACTCGGGTTATACCAGGAATTGACAGGAGTCATGGCCCGCTGGGTACCTGAGTCTGTCTACCCGTTGGGAGGGGGGTTTTGACTGTACAAGGATTTTAGCGGAAGTGTCATGGCGTCCAGCCCTAGGGTGGCATGGTGGGTGTTGAAATCACATTGAGGCTCGATGTATGCCAGTGGTATATACTTTTGGGTTTGTCCCTGCCTGGGAGTCTTTGGGGGACAGGGTGACCTTTCTGTACTGGTTACTGATATTTCTGACACAGTCCTTCTTCCTCTGCCTGGTTTCTCAATTCTTGTCGCATGACTTCTGTTGTTTACTTGTTCTAGTTTTACCTCCAACCTCAGCCCCATCCAAACTATCTCCTCACACCCCTCGCAGTGCTCCGCTGTCCCAGCCCCTCTCGGTGGCCCCTGCCCTAGGTGTCTTTCCTTCTCTCCTGCACCCAGGCTCACACACCCCACGCTTGACCCAGGGCGTGCTGCTCGGGACTGCCCTTGGCGGGCTGCCTCCTCCTCCACCCCTTCCTGAGGGCAGGGACTGTCTCTTTCTCTCCCTGCTCACTCGTCCATTTGTTCCAAAAATCTCTCATGAGCACCTGTTACCTGGTTTGGGGTTCAGGCTTGGCCCCGTGAGCCAGTCCTGAATCCGGCTCCTGCCCAGTGCTCTGTCTCACAGAACGCCCCCTCCACTGGTGTGCAGCCCGTCCCCCACTGGGCATGGTACATCAGGAAACAGGGCCTGGGACCCTGTTCTGAGCGGTGACAGGTAATGACCGGCAGCTTTCAGGGGCAGCATGAGGCAGGGAGACACCGCTCTGCTATCTCTCTTCCCCTGGATAGCCGCCAGATAACAACTAATGACAGGGACACGACCTTCCCCTTCCCCACCTCTGCAGCCTCACAGGGCGGCCACAGGGAGCAGGCCCGGGCTCACTGTCTTGGTTACTTTTCTCTCGTTGCTGAGACAAAATACCCAAAGGCCAAAATGAAGGAAGGAAAGGTTTGTTTAGCTTATAGTTTGTGGAGGTTTCAGTCCATACTCGGCTGGCTCCGAGGCAGAAGGTAGCAAAGCAACAAGAGCAAAGGGGGGAATGGCAGCCAAACAGCAAAGCAGCTAGAGCAAAAGGGGAGGAATGGCAGCAAGCAGCTTCTTTCCCTGCCTTACACTGTAAACAGGCTACCCCCACCTAAGGGGCGTGTAGCTCTCACATAATCTCCATGCCTTCTTCTTCCACAGGCTCAGCATGTATACAAAGTAAGCACCCTGACTTCCTCCTGAGTCACTTAGCCAAACCTCTAGACTCCCCAAGTTGACACACTGTATCAACCATAACACTCACTGACCTGGCTGGAGCTCTGAGACAGCCATCAAGGAGCTCAGGCAACTTCACAACCTCTCTAACCTGGCTTCCTCATTTCCTAAAGCAGGAGGCAGGAGTGTCTCCTCCCTGCGCATGGGAGAATCCTGAGACTCAGCGCCCTCAGGAGGCTGCAGTTCCCGACCTGCCTGCCCCCATCCCACAGCGCAATTCTCACCCACCGCTCTAACACAGCCCAACCTGAGCTAGGAAGGGGGCTTCCCCTCCTCTTGCACCGAACTCTAGACAGTCACACAGCAATCAGAAGAGCCATCACCATTATTACCATTATTATTGTGTGGATCTTGCTCTGTCCCAAGTGCTATTGGACGCACTTTACATATATAAACTCTCTTATTCCTCACTGCAGTCACACGAAGTGGGTGGGAGTACCATCTCTCCTTTCCAGTTGACAAACCTGAGACACAGAGAGACTCACAGCCGAGGGGCAGCCAGTGGACAGCAGGAGATGTTCTGTCCCTGCCGCCATGGATTTGAAAATCCACCCTGGAAAAAATAAAAAACCAAACCAAACCAAACCAAGCAAAACAACAAAACCCAAATAAGTGCGAGGGCTACATCCCATGATAGGTGAGATGAAGGGAATCAGTACAACAGTGTGATTGAATCCCTTGGCGGTTCTACTGGAGAGAACACTTAGGGAAGGAATGATTTCACCCGAGCCCTGGAGGATGCAGGCAGGAAGTAGGGGGCCGGGGATGTAGCTCAGTGGCATAAGCGCTTGCCTGGCAAACCGGAGGTCGTGAGTTCAATTCCCAGTACAAAAAAAAAAAAAAAAAAGCAGGAAGTAGGGAGGGAGCTTCCAGGTGTAGGGAGCCATTAGTGCAAGGCACCTGAGGCAGGAAGCCCGGGAGCGTCTACTTAGAGATGTGTGTTCCAAGTGCAAAGCCACCGAAGAGCTCTAAGCAAGGAGACTCTAACCTGTGTGAAGCAGGAGCCTTCCTTTTTCACCGAGGAAGAATGGCTTGTAAGGGATGGGGTTCCACGAGGCAGCACTGCAGGAGAGGATGGTAACTCTGGCTGCCACGGCTGTACAGACGAGGGAATGGATGGTCTTAGGTTGCATTTACTGAAGGAAGGGGGAAGCACAAAGATGAAATTGTGAAACAGACCCCTTTTCCACCTGGAGGAAGTGGATGTTCCCAGCAATGCCCACCCATTCCCCAAGCTTACTGGGATATTTTCTTTGCCTCTGTCACCTGTCACTTGGTCTCCTTTGTGCTTAGACGTCCTGAGATCACTCCAGCCTCAGGGCCTTTGCACTGCCCAGGATGCTGGCCCTGTAACAGCTTCTTGCTGTTCAGGGATCAGCTCGGCCACCCCTCCACCCAGGCACTCCGTTTCAGTACTCTATCTTTACTCCTTACTTTTCATTATCTGAAGGGATCCTGTTCATTCATCTGCCCGGCTGCATTTTGCATCTGTCTCTGTGGGAATGTAAACTCTCCTGAGAGCAGGGAGGACCTTGTCCCTGTATTAGCAGGACTGGTCAGGATTTCCCTGCATTGCTGAATCTAGCCACAAGAGGGCGCAAATAAGCTTCCTTTCAGATTCTCTCCAGTGAATCAGACCTTGGACTAAAGCGGGCTATTTTACCTGGCTGGGTGCACGGACTGTCGTGTTTTGTGGAGTTTTAATGTTTGCTCTGAGGGTTGAACATGTTTTGTTGGGGGCCTTTAACACACTGCTGTGAGACGGCTATGGGGTGGAGGGGAGGAGGGTGCCACCCTTAGATCGGGCTGTGCTCCCGGCCTGGCTGCCGCCCGCTCCACGCTCGGAGGTGCGTTCACGTCCCCTGCACCGCAACCTAGCACTGGGCCCCGACCCCAGAGATTTCTCATCCTCCTGGGCGCTCGGGTGTTTTCGGTTTGATGAAGCTGGATAGAAGCGAACACAAGCGTGGAAGCACAGATGTGCTGGCTGGTTGCTCTCCCTGGGGGATCGTGGGAGGAGGGACCCCTGTGAGTCCTGAAAGCCCCAGCCCCGTGGCTGCCGCTGCGGTGTGAGCCCGTCCGTCTGTCTGTCCAGCAGCTGGGCGAGGGCAGCACTGGCCAGCGGGCCGAGGACGCGGGGCAGGATGCAGGGGTACAGGCCGCTGCCCGCAGCGTCCTGCGCGAGACACTCACACTCGGGCTGAAGGTGATCCCATCCAGTGCAGGCTTGGAGGGGACCCGCGGAGTCTCCGGGCGCTGCAGGACAGACGCCAGGGAACCCCAGAGCCGGACAAGTGGCCCAGGAAGAGCGCGCGGCGGAGGGGAGACCCCGGGAGAGCATTTGTGAGGCCGTTTCGGCCGGGTGCGTTTAACGATTAGAGTGCAGTGTCTATTTTCTGAATTTTCTAATGGGAAGGATACCATGCCGCCTCTGGTCACAAACTTAATTCTTCCCACGAATCTCGTCACAAACTGAATTGGATGAGGACAGAATCAAATTTCCCCATAAGGTCAGCGTGGAGCCTAACCATTCATTGAATTTGATTTGATTCCGTTCTCACCCGGTTCAGTTTGGGACCAGAATTGTGGGACGAATTAAGTTCGTAAACAGAGGTACTGCTTTGCCTTGAATAGAAAACTAAAGAAAATTATTCATTATGAGTGGGCACTTGTATGACTTTTTCAGATCCTCGTGGTCATTTTATGTATTTATTTAGTCTTTTGTGAGGCAGGGTCTCCCTGTGCAGTTCACGCTGGCCTTGAGCTCACTTTGTAGCCCAGGCTGGTCTCGAACTCGCAAAGATCCCCCTGCCTCAGCCTCCCGAATGCTGGGATTACAGGTGTGCACCACCAGGCCCGGCTTCCTCGTTATTTTTAGTCTCCTGCTCTTTGCTCATTTTTTTTTAAATCCCTTTATTTCTCTAAACATCGCTGTTGTGTGTCCCAGTTGCTGAATTCTCTGCTGGTCCTGCAGTTTGCTGCTTGTGCTGCCTGTGACAGTCTATCTCTGTGCGTGTGCTGTGGTTTTCATTGCCAGCCCTTCTTCCGGGGAACTATGTTCCTTCTCTCAGGGATGCATTTCTTTTCTTCTTTATTTTAGTAGTGCTTATTTATAGTGCACAATGATACATTCATTGTGGGTCATGGCTACATGCCTGTGACACATCTGATCCTTTTTACATCCTCTTCCTCCCTTCCCATTTGCCAAAGATCCATCTCCCTATTTCCTGCATCTATCTTTTATTTTGCACTTGGATTTATTTATACTTTGGGTTTTGAAGGTGCATTTCTGCAGGAAGGATTGGGATTGCTTCTGTCAGGCATCAGGACGTACTGATAACAGAACAGGAACTCTCTCTCTCTCTCTCTCTCTCTCTCTCTCTCTCTCTCTCTCTCTCTTTCTTTCTTTCTTTCTTTCCTCCTTGTTGTTTCTCAGAGTCCACTTTAAATTCAGCTCATCATCTTGGGAGTTTTAAGGCCATAGTTAAATCGATGCTATTTCTGACTCCTTAACCAGTAGCTGGTAACCAGTAACCAGCAGCTCAGCAAAAACCAGGGACTGGTTTTCCCCGCTGCCCCAGATCGAGGCTGGCTGGACTCTTTCCCTCGCTGCTCGCTTGTGTTCTTCAGGAGTTGTATTTTCTCGCTCACAGATCCCCCTCTCCCTCAGAGCAGGCTTCCCTGAGCTCTGGTTCTGCCCACGGGGGTCTCCCATGTGGTTCTGTCCCCTGCCTGGGCCTGAGGATGAAGGCAGAGCATCAGCCCTGTGATTCCAGCCGAACCTTCGGCCGTGAGGTGGTGCGGAATCCGTGTGGGCCTTTACCGGGGTCTACCTTCCCTCCTGGCCTGAGTCGCTTTCCTTTGAGTCTTTCTCAATGATTTGAAAGCATGTTGTTTTTTTTTTTCTTTTACTTTATGGAAAAAAGGTAAAACAACATTTCATAACCAGATGATAGGAGAATAACAATAGTTAATACATTACATATTATTAACTTTAAAGTAGTTACTCAGAGTATGAGATATGGGCATAAAAATTCTCCTATCGATATTAGTGCAAACCTTCCTTTTCTATGAACTGAGGGACACTAATAGTATAACTAACTTGCATATTTTTCTCTCTTTTCCCCTCCTTCCTTTCCCCTTCCCCCCATCCTCGTTCCTTTTTCCTTTTGAACAATTTCTTCCCATTTCACAATATCTATGGTACATTTTAGACCTTATTTACTCTTTCAGTTTCTCACCCCCGGGGGAGACAATACAATGTTTACACGTGTGAGTCTGAATTATTTCCCTTATGAGTGTGGTCTCCAATTGCATCCATTTACCATAAAGGCTCAAGTTTATCCTCCTTTATGGTTGAGAAGTACTCCATTTTATAAAAAGACATCTTTTTTATCCATTCCTCAGTGGATGGGCATTTGGGTTGTTTCCAAGATTTAGCTATAGCAAATGGTGCTGCTATAAACAGTGGTGCACATATACAACCATGGTACAATGTTTTTAATTCTTCTGGGAAGACACCCAGAAGGGGAATAGCTAGGTCAAATGGGACCTCTAATCCTAGCCAAAAGTGTGTTTTAAAAGAAGTTTTTCTAATGTCCTTGGATTTCATAGGCAGAGAGTTCAGGACAGCTTCTGCCACCAGGGTCTCAGCCTGTGCACAGATCGACGGAATGAGAACATGGATTTTTCCACCCTTTCCCCCAGGCTCACAGCCACAGCTTTCCTTTCTCATGTGTTCTGAAGCAGAAGCAGGATGGGCACTTGGCATGGGCGACTTAGGAGGCAGCAGAATGAAACTTGCTTTCCCTCCCTCCTGCTTCTCCCCGGCTCCAGCGGCTCAAATGAAGAGAAAGAACAGGGTTAGCTCAGACGTCTCTGTCAGCCACAGCCTGTCCATTCCCACAGAGACCCTGAACTGAGGATCTGGCGCAGGGCAAATCCTGAGCCAGGCATGATCATCAGGAAGGGCCCCAAGGATCCCAGCATCTGCAGGGCCAGGGAGCGAGGGTGCCCTTGGCCTTCTGAGCCTTCTTCTTCTGACCGCCATCTTCCTTCGTGTTGTCCCGGTCTGTGTGACTGTCCTCCTGCCTCAGTCTCCTTCCCATGAGCATCAGATGGAGCCCCTCCCGAATCCCAGCCTGACTCTTCCTACTTCAGAGGAAGGTCAGATGGTCTCACCGTCTCACCAGCTTCCAGGTGCAACCTGAGAGCCTTCTCCTGGAAACCAGCAGCTGCTGGCGGTCGCATCTTGGTGAGCTGTAGAAACTCCTTCACAGTCAGAAACACGGCCAAACTTTTCTTCGGCCAGGTATTTGGCTGTCTCATTGGTACAGTTCCCACCCTCAGCACAGAAGACTCCCGTGGAAGACTCCATGGATAGCTAACTTTGTCTGTCTATCTAGAAGCTCTGTTTTCTTGGGAAGTGGACAAAGGAAGCAGCCCAGGGTCTAGTACTCAGGACCACAAAATTAAATTAAGTTTACTTTAAATTCCCATAATAAAATGTCCATTGTCCCGCTTCACCTTAGCCTTACTTTCAGTTCGTTATGTACTGGGCCCTTCCGACCCTTTCGGTATGGCGGCCACCTACCAACTTCTCAGGCCAGGCCCTGGGCTTTGGGCAGAGATGAGGCGGGTGGGGCTCAGGGAGGTTCACTCTGCCAGTTGTCTAAGGTCATGGCATTGCTGAATGGTGGCGTCCGCCTTAGAATGCAGGTCTTTATGAGGCCAAAGCCCACTTCCGCTCCATTCCTTTATTTTGCTTTCCTGTAAGTAGCATCCAGCAAAGTACTTGGTGGAAAATAAGTACTCAAGAAATATTTTTCAAATGAATGAATCTTGACCTATAAAGACTACTGGGGTTTTTTGGGGAAGCCTCTTATGGACAAACACTGTCTGTATGTTATATCCTCACAATACAGAGAGGTATGCTGATTATTATTTGATTTAAAGGTAAGTACAGTATACTAAAGTTCAGATAGGTTAAGTAATTTCCAGCACGGTAAATGGGTTTGGAGCTAGAATTTCAATTCAAGTCTTTCTGATACCCAAAGCTGTGCATTTAGAGCTGTACCACTCCACCCGTCTAACACAGGAGATTTAGTCTTGCCAATGTTTGCGTTGGGATGACACAGTCCCAGTGGTACTGTGGAGGGTCCCTCGTAACTCTGTGGCTCCAGAGGTCAGGCCTTCAAGCAGTGGGTGAGGATTATACACAGATAGATGGAGGTGGGAAATGTGGGCCAACTTCTAACAGGTGTTTGACGATGTTAGGGAGCGAGTTCCCCGTCATTGGAGGTATCAGGCGAACGTCCCCCTGCAGAATGGAAGAACTCTCTGCCTGCGGTGGCTATCAGAGTGGCCCTGAGCCACCTTTGGCCCTGATAGCCTCAGGCACTGTCATTCTCATGGTCAGCCCTGGACCTCTCTGGAAGGATGGCTCGGTCATCCTCTGAGCAGGGTGGCTCAGAAGCACACAGCCCTGGTTAGTCTGGTTTCTGGGGGTATTTGAAGAAGCCTTGGTTGATGAGGAAATTGTCGGGAAGTGAGTAAGGACACACTGGGATCACCTCTTTTGCCCCTTGGCCAGCTTCACCCAGTGGGCTTTCACAGGGCCTGGTCTCTCCCTTCCAGCACAGACAGGTGCAGGCTGTGGGACAGCAGGTACAATCTTTGGTCTCAGCTGCAAAAAAAATATCAAAATCCAAACAAAGGGCACCTCAGTTCCTTTGAATCTCCACTTGAACTTTGAGGGAACTTTGTCTGACCGCCAGAGCTTCTAGATAGACAGACAAAGTAAGCTGGTCTCCTAAAATTCCCTCCCCAATCAAACAATCTGAGCTGACAGCTATGAATCCTCTGAATTATCCTTTGGAAAGAAATAGTGTGATTTGTCCTCAGCTGGCCAAGTGTCCTGAGCCACTTGCCCTGAAGTCACCGGCACGGCACTTCCAGCTACCTCCTTTAGCATCTGGAACCCGTCCCAACCCTGAGTGGCAAGTTAGGATTACATGTGTACAGAGCTGCAGCTGGCAAAGGGCTTCCAGGGTCACAACGCTTTAGCCTGACAGGCCGCTACAGGGGGTAAGGTCGTGAGCGTCATGCCTCAGTGTTGCCACCATCCACATAACTGCCCTGAGGACCCTGAGACTCCAAGACCAAGGGTCAAGGCGCATAGTTCCTAAGTAGCACCTTCAGGGCCTGATCCAGATTTCGTGATTCCGAGTTCAGCTACTGATGCTGACTGCCCTTGTCAGGAGATGTGGCTTAACTTCTTTTATCAGTGCAGAGCCTCAGAATAATTAAGTCTCATTTAAGAAGAAGAGTTCGCTTTTCATAACTATGAAGGCCACGGCCTTCATCACAGGCCACGGCCATTCCCATTCCCCTCCAAACCCCTCCTCTGTATCACAGCGGAAAACCCTGTTAGAAAACCCGTCCAGTCACAGCAACGTGCAAGCCTCTTCCAGAAAGGAGGGCAGTGTGGAGTAAAGACTGAGACCCCAGTCCCAAGACCTGCCACCTCTTGAGCTGTGTGGCCTTGGGCAAGTTCACCAACCAACCTGAATCCCCGTTTCACACAGCTTACGATGATGGTTCAAAGGAACAAAGTGCTGGAGAGCTTAGCACCATGGTCAGAGCATAGTAGGTGTTCAATAAATGTAAACTGAACACAACTACATTGAGCTAAGCTGCAAGTCAAGCCCTCGATCTGCCAAGACCCCACTCATTTTCACTGACTGAACACGAGCTCTATGCCAGTGCTTCTGCAGACCTCACTCCCAGCTCCTCACAGCAGCCCGAGGAGGTGGGTTTTCTCCTTCCCACTTTTCGCACAAGGTAACTGAATGTTACTGGGCAACTGTCATCTTTTGCCTCTGTCAGGACTGGGATTTGTGCTCAGTCCCCTGTGACTCCCATCCCAGCACCCTGCTGTGCAGTAGAAGGCCCCCAGCATGCAGAGTTTGCATAGGATGCATTGTGAAGGGTGGTGACAGGAACCTTGAGTTGGGGTCCCAGGGACCCCACAGCTGTGTCTCTGCCACACATGCTGTGCAGCTTTCAGCCAGTCTCATTGCCTCTCTGATCGTCCCTGGCTTAACCTGCCACCCAAGGAGGCTGGATATCAACTCAAAGGTCCTGTCCAGCTCTGGACTGCCGTGATGTTCCACAGACCACTGAGAAGACACAGTCCTGCAGTGTTGGAAGCACAACATGTCCCTAAATCTCAAGGTCGAGTTATTTTCTGAACCCATGCATTTCTGCATGAATTTGAAATCTGCAGGAGGAAAGCTCTCTAATTATCTGACAGGGACTAGTTGGGCTAGTAATTACCCCTATTATCTTTTATTGTATTTTATAAGGTGCCTTTCATCCAAGATCTCAAAGGACTCCTCAAACATTCATTAGTTGAGCCCCACCCCTCTCTGGGTGGATATGAAAGGCAGAGATTGGTTTCAATGTCACAGAGAGAGGTGGGTAGAGAAAGGGACTGAGATCCTGGGAGTGATCTCACCTCTGAGTTCAAAGGAAGAAGAGCAGAAAGATGGCAGGGAAGTGCCCACCCTCGGAGGGAGTTTGTGGGATATCCCAGGGGGGAACATGGATCAGGAAGTGTTTCTCCCTTAAAAAAGAAAAAAGCCAACTGGTTTCCACAGTGCCTTGGAGACGGACATTCAGTTTTCTCGGTTCAGTTCCACTTGCTTCTCTTCACTGGAGACTCCACCATCAGCTGTGCCTGGTCCCCAGCAGGCAGACCTTTGATAGATGACAAGAAGGGAATGAATGACACAAAGGTTTCAGAGCCTACTCATGGCAGCTTTGAGCACATTGGCGTAAGCGTCCAAGAGAGCCCAGATTGGCTGCTCTTAACAAGATGGCCACACTGAGGCTCTGAGGTCAGTGGTCGAAGTAGAAAGAGCAAGTCTGGGTGTACAGCCGAAGTCATGGACCTGATAGATAAATGCCTCAGACCATTTTGAGCAGTTCTTAATGGGAACTACCCCTTGCTTTCTTCCCCAAGGCACCCCAGGAACTGACACTAAGCCTCTCGTTTCCCTTGTTCCCATGGATGGGTAGAGGATCACCATGCAGCCAAGGTGCTCACATCAGGGATGGGCGAGCTCTTAGATGACAGAACTCAGCGTGACTCATTAGTTATGCTAATCACCACTGTGTCCCTACCACCTTGGCAGGCGCAGAATCTTGGGTGCTCAGAACCTATTTATTGACTAAAGGAATCGATCAGGAGGCCACTGCTCCATACCTGGCTGTGCAAGATGGTCTGAACCAAGCCAAACAAGGATTCCTTCCTTCCCCCAGCTGATGACAGCAAAATTCAAAGACCATCCAGGGCCATACAGCTCCAATGACTTTAGGAGCCAAAGACAGAAGTCACTGATAACAGAGGGGTGGAGGTGCGTGTGACGGGGTGGCTGAGGGCCACAGTGAGCAGTCTGAGAAGCAAGCCAAGGGCTGTGAGGTAGCAGCGAAGAAGACCCGGGGCTGCTGATTCATTTAGTAAGAAGGTGGGTTTCCAACCACGTCACTGGTAGGTAGGGTGGAACACCCTAGGGTGACCGCGGTGACCTGAGGGAAGGCTGAGACGTGGCTTGGCAGCTGAGGAGTCAGTTTTGCTTTGGGGATTAGACTGACTCAGAAAGCAATTAGAGAACAGCATGAGGTCACTAAATCGGGAGTTCCCATAGACAGAGAGAGAGAGATCTTGTTCACCGCAGTATTTCTTGTTGGGCCTGCAAAAGTCTGGACACTTTTTCTGCCTAAGAAACACTTCATCGTTAGTTGTCAAGTTGCACAACATGAAAAGTGACGTAGGTCAAGAAAAGGAGGAGTATGGAGGCCAAATGTCAGGGAAGGCTTCAAGAGGGAAGAGGAGCTGCGGTGGGTGAACGAAGGAAACAAGAACCTCCCCACTTCATTTTAAAGGGCTTTCCCACCCCTAGAAGGCTGTGCAGTGGGGAGGGGAGGGAGGGAGCAGAGAGCTTCCACATGGCAGAGGGACGTCCTGGATTTGCCCAGTGGGTCAGTCGCTTTTCCATTGCTGGGACAAAATACCTGACAAACAGGATTTTAAGGAAAAGAGGTTTATTTTGGCTCATGGTTGCAGTCCATGTTTATCTGAGTCCAAGGCAGAAACTTCACGGCAGAGGAAAGCTGCTCACCTCATGGCGGGCAGGAAGCAAAATGTGAGGGGAGGAGCCCAAAGGGAAGGGGTTGGAGACAAGATACGTCCTTTAAAGCCTCGCCCCTGTGACCCACGCATCCAGTCAGGTCTCACCTCCTAATAAGTCCACTGAGCTATGAACTCGTGGGTGGATTAATCCACTTGATGAAGTTAGAGCCATCATGATCCATTCAGTTTCTAAAACCTCATCAGCAACCAAGTGTTCCACATAGGGAGAGGTTGGGGGTGATTTCAGATCCCAGCCAAAGCACTGAGGGAAAGGGCATCTGAGGGTTTTTCCAGCGTCCATTCCTTTCTCTTCTGGGAACCCCACATGACACTCACTCTCACTCCATGGGCTTCCGTGTGGATGGCATCACCTTTCTATTTTGTGGGTGGGTCCATCATGGCCCCTACCTGCCAGTGCTCTGCAACCTCCTGGTCACAGGATTTATTCAGTGATGAGCACATGGCCTAAGCTGGGCCGTGAAGGACCCTCTTGAGGACTTTCTCTAGACCACCCATGGAGAAACACTCTTTCCTTTGGGCTTGCAAAGCTATAAGAATGTAAACCTGGTGCTGCTGGTGGGGAACCTGGCCACGAGACTATCAAAGGATGAAGTGGACGTGGGAGATACTAGGATAAGGAGGGAATTTTCAAAATTCTTGATCATTTCTTGTGCCATATTGTTCACTATATTTCTTTTTTGTTTCCTCGCAAGGCACTATGTTTTAAGTTTCTATCACTTAGAACTAGAACAGATCTTTGCTCATACACTTAGCTGATGAATGATGCTGTGGTACAGACCCTAGGTCTCCTAGATCATCGTCAAGTTCTCTCTTGATTTGCATCATCCATTCATCCATCCATCCATTCAGTAACTCATCCATTTATCCACTCCTCTGTCCAATACACTAGATTGAATGCATATCAAATTTGCTTATTGCATATTTTGAATGTCTAATTTGTCATAACACATTCAATGACAAAGATATACACACCTCCCACTATCCTGCATGGTTGGAGATTGGTTGACAAAGGGCAAACCAAGCTATGAACTCAGGACTTGGAACTCACTCAGGAAGTTAGTCCCCAAAGGCAATCCCAAGTTCCATTAACATTATCATATGTGGCTAGAGATGAACCTTCCTTTGCTAAATGTGGTTTGGCCAGCCTAATGCCATCACCCAAGAGGGAGAGTCCAGAATGTTGCTGACAAGCATGTGGGTTTTCCTGTCAGACTTGATGCCAGTACTGTGGGCTCACCAGTGACCTGAGTGTGGATTTCCAAGGAGGGCTTAGGTGCTCCACTCTTATGAGACCAGTTTTTCCCCATGTACCTCAGTGGCCACATTAATCACAGTCCTGCCTCAAAGCCACAGATGGGTGTGCTGCCATTCAGGATGACGCTGTAACGCTCAAGAATGAGAGCATGCCGTAATAAACCAGTCATCCATTTCACACTCCTGCTTTTCCAAGGAAATTGCAACTCACAGAGAAGAAGAAATGTGCCCAAGGCTACACAAGGAATTACAGGGAGAGACAAGCTCTGAACTCCTCACACTGGAGCTGGTGCTTTTCCTACTATGCATCTGTGCCTCCTTGGACCACATTCCAAACCAGATGAATTTTGCAATGGGCTCGTTTGCTCTTTGATCAGACACTAGTGTTGGTAGGTTAGGATACGCAGAAGACACAAGGTTCCATTTCAAAGATATTCTTTACACTGTGACATCCTCCTGTGACCCACGTGGCACAATAAGGATCCATGGACGTAGAGCTAGTGGGAGGGAACTTTAACAAGCGTCTCGGCCAACTCCTCTGTAATGTCTGTACTCGGTCCACAAAGCCCAGAGATGCGCCTGTCTCATTTGTAGGTGGCAGAGCTTGGGAGGAAAAAGAGCTCTGCTCTTGATCGCCCTTCTCTCTAGACTCCTCCAGGACGGGAACCCATCATCTGCCTCCTTGCTCCCTCTCTAAAGTCTTTATCCTTTTCCCTAGTTAACAAAAGTTTTGGGTCCCCTTAAAGTAAACAGACAAATAAACAGGCAAGCATTTTTCCTTTAGTTTTGCCATGTCCCTGGTGACCATCTTATCTTCTCTCTTCCAGCACATTTCTTGAGAGTCATTTATGTCTGATGTCCACACCTTCATCTTTGCATCCCTATTTCTTAATCTTTGGCATCAGAACTTCTCTGAGGTCGCTTTGAATGAATAATGAAACCTGGCAGTTTTCTTTTTAGTCTTAGATTTTTGTGCTGCCTTTGTATTAATTGATATATGGGTCACCTGGTACTTAACCTCCATTGATACTTCCAATTACGTCTCTGTTTTCACTGTCCTGGCACATTTATTCGAAGTGTCTCCCCCAGAGACCTTGTCCCTGTGTTGACAGCTCCAGCCATTCAACTCTTCATTGAGTATGAGGTGCTGTACCAGGAACTGCAGATTCAGAGACAGGTCACACCACATTCTTGACCTTGGTGAACTTACAGTGATCAGCAGATGTAGTTAAACTCACCCCAGCACCATGTGATGCTAAGTGAGGGGCAAGTTCCTTCTTAGAATCAGGGAAATGCAGATCTGTGAGCTGAAAAAGACCTTAGAGAGCTTCAGTCCAATTCCCCTGGTTTATAGAAGAGGAAATGGTACACAGAGAAATTAGTTGCCTACAGAGAGTCGGTAGAATGGCTAAGACTAGACCTGAAGTGTCTTCACATGTATTCTTCAGAGAATTGCTTAAGATGACTTTTCTAATGAAACAGGAAAGCACCATAATACAAAAATACTTTCTGGAGTTTTCTCTGAGATACAAATACCTTTCCCCGAGTTCATTGTGCAATCCAAGTGCCACCATTGGAAATTCCTAATGCCATATATTAGGAACCCTAGAACTGGGTCTCCTTTACAGAAAAGGGTAGAAACAACGTACTGAGAACTTACTAAAAGCCAGAAAACTAAGACCCAAAATTTGAAAGAGCCACATAAATGTTGGAACAAGACCAGGATTTTGTTTTTGTAATTAAGCATATCTTAATCCATCAATAACAGCATATCATTACAATGTAGCGAGGAATAAACATGAGAATGAGAATACATTTACAGTATAATTTCTAAAAATTTAAAGTATAACTCTCTCAAAACTTAGGTACACTAAAGCCAGTAAAGAAATGCCCATGTAAAAATTAAATGCATAAATACTAAAACGTCTTACAAAGAATCCTAAATATACACCTTGGAAACTTTCACTTTATGCTGAGCTAAATTTTCTCATTTCTTGTTACACAGCAGGGAGTTCAGTAAATGTACTCTTGCTTTCAAGTGAAACGCTACATCTTAGGTTACATCTAAGACCAGGATTAGAATTCAGATTTCATCCCTTTTCTAATGTTCTTTGCAAGAGCCATAAACTGACAGTGTAAGCTTCCACCTGTCCAGGACAGAGAGGGAGAGAACTGTGAGCCTACTGAGTGTGGAAGCCCCCTATGGACCCACTGTGTGAATGTGGATGACAATCATCTCTCATCTCTACTCCCAGACAGATCCAGAAACATGGACAGGCAACTTGTGATGATCCAGAGGGCGCCTTGCTTAAAGGGTCCTGTGCTTGATTTAATGCTGTCTTCTTGAAATTCTTAATAATTTCTGAACAAGGGGTCCTAAAAAGTAGTCAGATGTGCTTCCATATTCCGGGTTTTACTGTCGTTACTCAAAAAACTTCCCAGGCCACTCATTTGAACCATTCACTCTTCTCTTTGTCTTTATCTCCCTGGGAAGAGTTACTGGAAAGAGTAGCTGAGGTGAGCTACAGCCAGCTGCCTCTGTGGATTCTCTACAAGTTTTATCCTCTATGACATTACAGAGCTTTGTTCTCCTGCAGACAACAGAGGCAGAATTCCCAGATACCAAGAGATCACCACTTTACTCCTCCTCAGCTCAGGTTTCTGAGCACTTGGCGGCTCTCCCAGCTCACAGGAGCGTCTCTTCTCTGGAGCTGGCGTCCCAGTATGATTGCAGTTGACCACTGCTCCTTTTTCTTTCAAGCTCTGCATTTATAGAGTCTTTACTAAAACCACAAAGTCTTCTTTTCCTTTCCTGGGTCCCCTAGGTGCTCTGAGTTTTGCAGCTTTCCTTTGCTTCCTGGTGTTTTCTCCTTATCATTTTCATCAGCTAACATTGGCTCTGTCCTTCAAGATCCAGCTGTGACCCCAACATCTCTGAAAAGGGCCTCTCTGATCACCGCTTGTATATCCTCTATCCCAATGAGACTGCAACCTTTTTGAAGACAGCCAGTGTCCCACCTTTGTGCCCTCCCCGTCCCACCCAAAATCACACACCCAGCGGTGGTCAGTGAAGAGGACTGATGCCCTGATTCTTACTGGAAGAGGAAAGGCAGGAAATGCGCTTCCTGGGAGGCTGGATCACAGGTTTGCAGACCAGCTTGCCTGCTGTTGGAGGGTGAGTCAGTAAGAGCCTTGTCAAACCTGCTTCCCCAGTTGAGACTCTGGGCCCAAGCCTGTTGTCCCCACGCCCAGGGTGACCACAGATCTCACTGGGGGGATGCTGGTTGAGCTAAATGTTCATAGAAGGGAGGTAGATTCCAGGACAAGAGAAATTCTGTATGTTTAAATGCTAGGGGAGTCTTTCTAGTCTCTGGCTGTTCAGAGTGGGCACGACATGATTGAAGGTAGGAAATAGAAAGGTTACTGGGAAGAGCAGGGATCAGGAAGCCATGCCCCATGGGAAGTGGCTGTAGGAACTGGGGGTGAGTAAGATGGAAGTTTGAAAGACTATGATGTGTGTCTTTAAGACTGTCAAAGAGCCGCTGTGAACTAGCAGAGTTGGTGGAATTCTGAGTGATCCCTCAGAGATAAAGTGGAGTAAGGCAGTAAAGTTACAGAAAACGAAGTTCTTCTGTTCATTAGAACTATCAAACATGGACGAGTAACAAGGAAGAAGGAATAAGCTCACTGTTTCTCAGAGAACGTCCAAGTCAAAGATCCATCTTCAACTGTACCTTCAACAACCACTCATTTCTGCTGTTTCTCTGACTTTGCTCACCAGTCTCTGGCACTCGAAATTATCTTTAAATCCTTCTCCTCCCCCTTAAACTCCAAATTCTACCCCAGTGTAAATTCATCGACCATTCTCCATCCCCACTATGCCCTCTGCTTACATCATCTCCAGCAACAAAAACAGCCTTCTAACCAATGTCCCAGCCTACTACCTAGATTCCCACCTAGATTCTCCATTTGCCAGAGTGAGACTTAGAAATACAAATCAAGATCTGTTATACTCATGCTTGAAGTGCTCTGGTGGATTCTTAGTGTCCTCATGAAATGGATGAAGACCTAACCATGACCTTCAGGTTTGGAGACTTCCTATCATACCATGCTTTCTCTCACCACTGGGCCAGTGAATGTACAGTTTTTCCCTACCTTAAAGACTCCCTTTTCTTACTATTACCTCCAGCCCACCTGTTCTGCTCTACCTAGCTCTCTGCTAGTTATCTTTTGGATCTCAGGTTCAGGGTCACTTCTTCTAGGAAGCATTCCTGGATTTCCTAGGTGTGGACTAAGCATCCTTGTCATGCATTCCCTCAATATCATACCACAAGCTTTTGGCAAACAAATTATATATTTCTATGTCATTACCTATACACCACCTTTCACCTCCTACACTAGACAGCAGGTAGATCTGTTTCATTTACTCTCATCTACACTTCCTAGTTCCTAACACATATTAGCTGCTGAGTATACATTTGTTGAGTCAAACATTATCTTTCTTCACATGGAAGTTGTGGAAGGAATCCTGGCTTTCCATATCTAGAACCATGAGTCTACAAGATACACTCCTCTCCCACCCTTAAATAGTAAGTCATTATGTGTAATAAGAATTTCCAATGCTCACATTCTACTTCAAACAGAAATTATCTCTTGGTTGTAGTGCCAGGGGCCATAGGAGTTTCCTCAGGATCCAGATTTGGTTGCATAATGTGATTCCAGGGGAAAGGCTCACCGGTCTGTTTGGTTTCTATAGTTTCAAGTTCATTTTTGATACAGCTGAGAGAGTAATTTTTTAATTTTCTGTAAGAGGCTTGCAGACCTCCCACCTCCCTGTGTATTATCTTACTTCTGTGACTCCTGTAGAACCTGGTGTCGTTATCTCGGCAGAAAAATAGGAAGAATGTCAACAGCCAATAAAATGAACTCAAAATAGAGCATAGATCTAAATGTAAAAATAAAACTTTTAGATGAAAGCATCAGAGAAACCGTTTGTGATTTAAAGTTTGGAGCGAATTTTTAGACACGGCACCAAAAGCACAATCCGAAAAGAAAAATATGAATTAACTGGACTTTATTAAAATTAGAAACTTTTGTTTTGTGAAAGGCCCAATTAAGGGAATGAAATGAAAAGTACCAACTGAGAGAAAGTATTTGGAAAAGATGTACTTGACAATTGACTTCTTTTCAGAATAAAACTCTCTACACTTATCCAAAAAAATCTAATTAAAAATGAGCAAAAGACTCACCTACTCCACTAGAGAAGTTATGCAGGTAGCCAATAAACATGGGAAAAATGTTCAGCATTACCAGTTATTAGGGAAATGCCAATTAAGATATACCACTGCACACCTATTAGAATGTCAATTTTTAAAATACTAATAAAGCAAATGCTGGCCAGGGTACAGAGAAACTGGGTCTTGTATACATTGCTGGCAAGCATGTAGCATGGCAGTCACTCTGGAAATCTGTCTAGTAATTTCTTAAAAAGTAAAAGATGTAGTCAGGCGTGGTGGCGCACGCCTGTAATCCCAGCACTTGGGAGGCTGAGGCAGGGGGATTGTTGGGAGTTCAAGACCACCCTGGGCTACAAAGGGAGCTCAAGGCCAGTCTGAACCACACAGAGAGACCCTGTCTCAAAAACACACACACAAAAAAGTGAAAGATGTATATTTACCACATGATCAATCAGTCACAATCCTGAACATTTATTTCAAAGAAATGAAAACTGATGTCACTTAAAAACCTGTACACAAATGTTCACAGTAGCATTATTTGTAATAACCAAGCACTGGAGACACCTCAAATGGCTTTCAGTGAGTGAAGGTTAGACAGACTGTGGTACATCCTCTACACCATGGACTATTACCCATCCAGAAAAAAGAATGAATTATTGATACATGAAACACCTTCAATGAATCCTAAAAGGATTGTGCTGGGTGGGAAAAAATATCTCAGAAAGTTAGGTACTATATGAATCAATTTACAGAGCACTCCAAAACCGATGAATTACGGAGATTGAGATAAGTGCTTTTGACGGTGAGGGAAGAAGAAGGGTATGAACATCTATGCAGCTATCTGCTGAAGAGACATCACCTTTGTCTTTCTCATAAAGGTATCATAATAGTCTGTCTCCAAATTCTTAATTTGGCTTCTTTGAAGAAGAGAGAAAACTTGAAAATATTTGGGAAGCATTATGTGAAGAGAGAATCTTGAGTTTTCATGACCGTCCTTGAATACTTTATAGCTGCCCTGCCTAACCCAAAATAACCATCAAGTGCTTCAAATCATTTAATCTAATTTTCTTAATGTTTTGTTTTCAGTCTTTAAAAAAATGTCTGTAACCTTTCACTATGAAATTACAATAAAAATGAACTGACATGCAGAGAATCACAAGTGACTCTGATTAGGCACAGAAGCTGTCCAGTAGCAGCCGAAGTGAGTGGGTCCTAAACCTTGAAGCCTCTGCTCCAGAACCTTCAGCTGCCTGAGCAACAGCCCCGGAGGCTTTCAGGAGGAAAACCTAGGATTGACTCAACTAGTGAGTCAACTGGGTGATTAGAAATTAATTAGGCGTGTCCACATTGTATGCAAATACACACACAAATATAGTTTTTCTTACCAAAGATAGGATCGTACCGTCATACAGCCTATGCTTTGGTTTATCATGTAACTTATTTACATGCAATACAGACTGACATCACCAACTGGAATTATTACATACTGTTCCCTTTATGGCTACACTATCTTTACCTAGTACTTTACTAAGATCTATCAGATCTAGTTTTGTTTTGTGCCTATTTATATTTTTGTAAGGCTTGATTACATATTTCCTCAGAATCAAGTTCTAGCTGAGGAGTTGTTGCAGGAAACTGTTGATACACAGTACTACCAACTCCCTAGAAAATGTGTACCGATATACACACCTTCTGTTTACCCCATACCTGCTCTCCCCTTGTATAACCTCCCGGTGAGCAATAAGAACTCTCAGGAGGAAGTGGTTTGAAGGATAGAGCAAGGCTCTCCCATAGAGATGGCAAATGGGCAAACATGGCGCCCTTGGACACAGAAAATACCAGAGGCAGGGAAGCAGAGTGAGACAGCTCCTCCCTTTTCTGGAATCTCGGTGCAGCCCGGTATGGGGAGACAGCTAAGGATGAGACCCCAAAAGACCTGGCCATGATGGATGGCTCTGTTGAATACAAGTTGTACAACCCACAGAATGTCATTTAATCTCTCTGAGCCTCAGTTTCTTCATCTGTAAGTGAGCATTATCTTCTCTTAAAGCATTTATCTCAGCCTGTCCGGCATTCCAGCTGGACGTGTGCCAACCTGACTCTCAGCAGGGAACTGCTGCCTTACGCAGAGAAGGACTCAATCTTGTGCTTGTAAGGCAGGTCCTGTCTGGCCTCTAAGAATAATTCTTTGCTTGATCTTATGGTTGGGGTCCCCACCTTCCACTTTGACATTCACATTTCTAATACTCCCAGTTCATACATGGTGGTTCCAGGGTGGAACAGGTGGGAATCGCTCCCTTACAATGGAGGCGCTACGTTCACCTGTTGGTGGCTTAAATCATGATTAGAAGCTTTGAAGGAAATTATGTGATAACATGACTATAGGACCCTGAAACATTAAAAGGAGAAACTTAAAAACTGGGTCTTCCTCCACAAACTTCTTACCATTTAGTCTCAATTCACACTGCATTCTCGTGATGCTATCTAGTTCTTTACTGCATCTGTTGTGGCTCCCATAAACCCCCAAAACTCCAAGCTGGTCTATCTTTTTTGCTCCCTTAGGTCATCGGGCATGAATAGGAGCCATTAACGATGTGGAATTTAACAAAGTGGTCCCTGAACCCTTTCTAGACCTTTCCCAGTTCCTCCTGGCATCCTTCCTCCAACTCTGATAACACAGGCAGGTAAGCAGGACAACATAGCAAGTATCTTGCAAAGAATGCGATATCAGTCTCTTCTGATTGCTAGGAACCCATGTTATCTAGAAGGTAGACCCTTTCTCCAACTCTAGGGAATGAATCTCCCTTGGTCAAAGCCAGTGACAGCACCCTCATGCCTCTTCCCCGTATACTGCTATAAGAGCAGGCAAGCGTCCCAGTTCTGGCCAATGAAATAAATAAATAAATGTGTTGTTGGGGGCTGAGGCAAGAGGACAAGCCTCCAAGGCTTTCCCCTTCTTTCTTCTTAGCTTGTACAGGAGAAAATCTGGCAGGACGACAGTTGTTTTTCATTCTGGAAATGACAAGCTAGAAAAGGAAAATCAATGTATTGGGTGGGGGGTAGAGCAAAATGAATGCCTGGGTCGCCGATGGCATGGTTGAGCATGCCGAACATGAATCAATACAGCAAACACCAGCCAAGGCACTACAGCTCGTACTGTCTGTGGCTTGCATCCGAATGCATTCCTAACCAACACATGGGAACTTCACCCCTCACCAGGTCCAGCCGAGAGCTCTGTCTGCTGCCCCACGGGCAGATGAGCAAAGGGTATAAGGTTTTCCAAGCACTGTCCTCTCCAAAAGTCAAACTATGTCCTTGTTCCCAAACCTCCTGCCTTCCCCATGTTTTGGGGAGGTGATAGCAGGCAGGTTAGAGGATGGTGGCGGTTCTACTTGCCTAGATCAATTAAACTGGAAAGCCTTTTCTTTGTATTTCACTTCTTGAGCAAAGGTGGCCAAGGAATCATACTTTTAGCACACTCACCACCTTCTAACTTGTGGAATGTTCACTTCTCCTATGCTGCTCCCCTGAGGTTAGAAGGTGGTCTGGTCCCAGTATGGTGCCAGTAGTACTCTTGCTCTTCCACCAGGGCCAGAAAAATAACTAAAGTTAAACAACTGTTCAGCAGGAACTTTATACATATCATTTTTTATCTTGTAGCTAAGAGTAAAAGCTACAATAATACAGAGCTCTGAGTTCAAAGTCTTGATTTTTTTAATGTGACATTAGTTAAGGCATTTGACCTCTTTGAACATCTTTTTCCGCATGAGCAAAAGAAAGATAAAGAGAGTAAATCATAGTGAAGTGGATTGTAAGGAGTTTGATAACTTTGTGTATGCAAATACTCAGGGCAGTTTCATGTATGTCACTGCATCAATTGTTATCATTATGGTTATTCTAACACAACTTGCTTGTTCGTGAACTTCAGACTGCAAAACATCCTCCCTTTCCTGGGCCAAGTGCCTAGACTCCATACACACCTGATCCTGGACTCCCTGTCTGGTCCCAGTTCCCTTTGTCCTGCCTACATGTGCCTTCTGCTTAAGAATACCATGTCTTTCAGCTGAAGCAGTTCCTACAAAATAACAACTCTTTCAAATTTAGGAGATTATTACACATGTGGTACTATGCTGAGCATTAAATTGTATTACTTCTAACAGTCCTAGAAGGGTAGGTACTAGCATTCCCCATTGTACTGGTTAAAAACCAAATCAGCGCGCTCTAAGAAATTTCCCGGGGTTGCACAACCAGAATGTTAATGAGCTGGCATATGAACCTGTCTACATGCAACAGGGCCTGTGTTTTAGACCAACCCTGAGAGGCAGAGAGGGCAGGAGTTCTACCTCTTCTCACTTTACAGAGGAGAATGCTGAGTCTCTGAGCATGTCAGGATCACATAGCTGGTCTGCAGTGGACCAGACCCCAGTAAAAGCCCAGCCATACCAGAATACTGACAGAATATCTTCTGACTCGGAAGGAAGGAAGGAAGGAAGTGGGAGGGGAGAGAGGGAAGGAGGAAGGAAGCTAGGAGATGCTTAGAAACCAATTCACACTGACTGCTGGAACACTATATTGACAAGTCTGCAGTTAGCCTAGAGTTCAGCAAAAACTAGCGCTGTGGCCGATTAACAATGTCTTCCATCATCTAAGGAAAGGAAGAGGCTCAGATTGTGGCGTTGAGTTAAAAGACTCAAGTTTCCTGAATCACTGCCTAGGTAGGACATTTTCCTACAGTATGTTCTTCATAGAAGGCCTGTTGGAGGAGGTACAATTACAGGAACAGGTCAGGACATGGCACAGAGTAAATGCTCAGGGAAGCAGAGTAGGATTCTCATTCCGAATCCTGGAATCTGTGAATGTACCTTATAAGGCAAAAGGAAGGGGTAGTTCTTTGCAGATGTGATTAAGTAAGGATGGAGATGTGGAGGCTATTTGGGATTGTGTCTAGTGGGCTCTAAATGTGATCATGTGTACTTATAAAAGGGGGGGAGATAGGTATTTTATACATTCAGGAGAAGGTGATGTGAAGATAGAGCAGAGATGGGGATATATCCACAAGCCAAGGAATGCTGGCACCACCAAAATTTGAAAGACAAGGAAAGGATTCTCGACCAGAGCCTTTGGATGGCATGAAGCTCTGCTGACATCTTTATTTGGGTTCTGTAATCTGATTCTGAATGTCTGCCCTGCAGTACTGTGACAGAATAAATTTCTGTTGTTTAAATCACAAATTCTGTTGCAATTTGTTACAGCAGTTACAGGAAACTGACATACTTTTTAAGTGTTAACTTCCACCTCTTCCTAATCTCCCAAAGCTTTGTAGCATGCACATATTTACACACAATACATGAAATAATGTGTATTTCCATATATATTTCATTGTGAATAGAAACTCTCTATTATGAGTAAATACACTTAAAGCAATTTCTAAAATTTACTAGTACTGTGCTTAGTGGTTACTATACAAGGGTGTTTACTCTACATGGATGCTAATTAAGAATTAATCAGTCTGCTCTATTTCCTGCCAGTACAGTTATTTGTCAGATGCTTCTTTTATCATATTTCTAATGGTCTATGGTTGGGGTAATAAATAGCCTTTTCAGCCAACATGAGCCTTTCTCTCTAAGAGAAAGAATTTGCCTCCACATCCTAGGAAAGTCTATTGTTTATTTTCTTAGTTTATTTGTTTGTTTGTTAGTTTTAATTTTGTTCAGGATGCAGTATTTCCCCCTCTGGGAGCAAACTGGTAAAAATCAGAAGTTCAATATATCATAAAATTAGTACGCATGCAGAATGGTCCGAGGCTAGAAAACTAGAAGCAATAAATCATGTAGTCTCAGCTCATTGCCTATGGAGCCTGTTTTTAAAAATCCATCATGAGAAATGAAATTCTTAATAATTAAATCATAATGGGTGGATGCGTGTTGGGGAGGCTATGAGATATGACATGGAGAGATTTGGAATGTTAATACCTGAGAATTCAGAAGATGGTGGTCATAGATAATGACAATGCAAATATTAAATTGTGAGTCAACGTGTCATTAGTTTTTACTACATATCCACACATGCCATACTCAGAAGATAACACCTACTTCAAAAAGACTCAGAGGACATGGAGCCATTTAAAACTCCATTGTTGAAACAGCCTCTGTGCAATTTCATATGGCTGGATATACTTAATAGCCAACTGCTCCTCTTGCTGCATTTGGCCTGAGAGATTCTAGTTGTCTAACCCAATCTCTCCTCAACCCCATTTCACAGATGAGAAGTCCTAGATCCAGATACTCTAAGCCCAGTGGTCTATAGTGAATTAATGCATGATAAAATTGTTAATCTTAAGCCCATCCCCCTCCCGTTCACCATGCAGCTCCCAAATGTAAGCACACATTGCCTTCCTGGTTGGAGTCAGTGTGAGCCTCGTCTCTAGCCTTTTCGGTGCTCTTGCTGAATCAAATTAATCCACAACAGATATTTATTGGCTGGAATTGAGAACCCGGGCACTTTACACTTAGATAGGGAAGATAAAAGCACCACTTATGTGCTTACCTGGTGTATTATGTTCTATTGATTACCCGTGGGGAAAAGTCCAAGTTAATTTAAATGAGCAGGACTTCTGTAATCCTTTAGTTGGGCCAGATCTTCTCTAGCCTAACATAACTTCGTCACAGAACCCCAAATGGAGCCTCACTTGAGTCAAAGCATCACACGATTCTCGCTCCATCCCAACAAGACCAAACTCCTCCAATCTAAGCAGCTGTGACATTTTGTGAAGCAAATGGAGGCATTATTCTATTTTTGAGACAGGATGATGTATTTTAGCAGCTGCAAAGTCCTGAAAACGATGATGACTACTTTTCAATGTGGCTCTAGCAAGTCCTAGGAAAGAAAAGCTGATGAGGTCCATGTCCGCTAGGCACAAAGTGACAGCTTAGGGAAGTTCTCATGTAGAAGTGTCAGGGGTAGTTCGGGACAAAATCGCCATCCTGATGCTGTTCACGCCATCCTCACTGCACTTGGGGGAGGCCTGATGACAGTGTCATAGTGGACAGCGTCAGCACTGCCACAGCTCCAGTCTCCCCCCAAAATGGCAGCTTTAGCACTATGCATTGATTCATTCATTCACTTCACCAGTTCTGGGAATTCTCATCTCCCCTGGATTTGTGGTGGGGTTTGGAGGGAGGTTGGAAGAATGCTTTTCCCTATTATCTCCTTCTCTTCTTCTTTCTTCTTTCTTCTTTCTTTCTTCTTCTTCTTCTTCTTCTTTTTCTTCTTCTTCTTCTTCTTCTTCTTCTTCTTCTTCTTCTTCTTCTTCTTCTTCTTCTTCTTCTTCTTC
>NW_004955476.1:92798-133142 GCF_000276665.1 Chinchilla lanigera
CTCTCTCTCTCTCTCTCTCTCTCTCTCTCTCTCTCTCTCTCTCTCTCATTTCTCTCCCTTATCTGCAAGAGAGGAGTAGTGAGTTTGGGAAACAGCTTACAGCTTTGCACACTCAGATCGCCCTCCTCCTCTTCCCTTTGGGATCTGCCTTCCTGTGAGGAGCATCCTGTGACTCCATCCCATGCCCTCAGACTCAGAAAACCACTGGGAATTGTGACTGGCCAAGTGTATAATCAAGTGAGTGAAGTACTAAAGGACCACTGGCTATTAGACCTACGTCCCTTTTCTAATATCAGCTTTCATGACGAATAAAGAACCAATATTTTTATCCCCGTGTGTCTGACTTTTCAGTATGTCTACCTTAATGGCTTCCGAACTTGAATGGAGAAAAGAAGATGTTATTGTTCGACTTCCATAACTCCAAAAGCAATTGAACATTTAGTTTGTGTGAGAACTGTGCAGGACTAATACCAAGTTGAATAGAATGGATCTCATATGGCAGGAATTCATTCTCAGTAGGGGACAAAAAAAGGAAGGTGAACTTCTTCTCTCCATTTTAGCACTGAAAGTCCAGCATCCCAGGAAGCCCCCAGACCCAGGAAAACTGACTGTTTGCCTAAAAGTGATGAGTTCTTATGGGATAACCAAATAATGCAATAATAAAGGGCATGAAGAACCCTAAAGGAGAGCACATAGCTTTCTGGAGAAATAGGATAAGCTTCTGTTAGAAGTACCCTTTGCCTGCAGCAAAGATAGGGGTGGTGGGTACATGAAGAGCTTGGTTGAGGAGAGTGAGTTACTGCCCTCGCCTGCTCTCCGATATCCCCAGGGAGTAAAGTTCAAAGAGGGCGAGCACTTCTTTTTTTTTAATTAGTGCACTTTAGTTTTATAGAATAGTGGGTTTCATTTTGGAATATTGTTACTATCTTTTTTTTTCCTGTACCAGGAATCGAACTCACGACCTTGCGCTTCCCCTGCAGGCACTGTGTCCCTGAGCTAAATCCTCAGCCCCACATTTTGGAATACTGATACATGTATATAACATATGGGGTGTGATTTAAAAATATGGTGAATGTTTAAATCTTAAAAATGTGTTACCTACAGTAAAAGATGTATTGCCTTTAATTTCCCTCAAAATACTCACATTCTCTTTGGACACACTTATTCAATTGTTCTTATCACTTTCTGAAATAGTTCTGGAAGTCCTCTTTCATGTCTTTACAAGGGGTGATCAAACATGAATGAGTGCTGCTGCCGCCATCAGACAGAAATGCAGGCTCCTAAAGACATTGCAGCATGTCCTCATCCACCCGATTTGATCACCACAGTCTAACCAAGGTGACAAAATTAACCTTCAGTTTCCCTCACTACCTCCCAGGTTTTCCTGAGAACTTGCTTAACAGATCACTTGTGGGTTACTCTTCATCTCATACCGAGTTTCTAGGATCCCTGCCCCAAGGCCAAGTGATGCTTTGTGTCCTGCTGCATTCTCTTTTCTATAATAGGCTTGCTTTTTTATTGTGCTTCCTTCCCCTCTAGAAGTCAGTTTCTGGAGCCTGAGTTTTTGCCTGTGCTGCTTACTGTTATACTTCCGGTCTCCAAAAATGTACCACGTTGCATATGTGGCTGTTCTTTTCCCTGATTGCTCACAGATTTCTGAGAGGTTTATACACTGGAGCTACATTCCCTGGACTTTCTTACTAAGTGGCTTTCAGACAGGCTCTACCAGTGAGGCGCTTATGGAAAACTGGAAGACAGGAGTCCTGCTTAAGACTTCTGTTAGCATCACTCTAGCAGATGTGGAGAGTAACAGATGTTTTTGACACCTCAGCATCTGCACATGAGCCTCCTTCCTCAGGGTCTAAGTAGCTCTCCTGCCAGCATGCCATGTCCTCACTGAGGTCCCAGTACAAGGCGCCTTTGAAAAACCTCTGAGGCTCAAAACACCAGCCTGGGCTTCCCTTCCTCCCAGTTTATGGACCTGGTGAATCCCACTTCTACCCTTTTGCTCCCCGAAACAAAGAGACAGTGGTTTCTCCCAGCAGTTACTGAGCTCTGGATCAATCAACCTCCCTCTTTTGATTTCTTGGTCTTTCCAAAACTGTGTAACCACTTTGCTATGCTAAATCCCCTCTGTTGAAAATACCTAGAGAAGCATGTGTTCTCATGACTTGACCTTCCTAATTCCAACTGAGATTTAGGGGCTCAATAACTACTTGTCAAATAAATAAACTGTACACCAGTTTAGAACTCCTAATTTAAAAAGAAATGTGTCTTGGCTGGACATAGTGGTGCATGCCTGTAGTCCCAGTACTCAGGAGGCTGAGGCAGCAGGATTGCTGTGAGTTCAAGACCAGCCTGAACTACAAAACAAGACTCTGTCTCTAAATAAACAAACAAACAAAGAAAAATAAATAAATAAAATGTGTCTCTTCTAGCATCACAGGTCTAATTAGGTAGAAGGGCTGATTGACCCTGCTTTGGCCACCTACTCTTCCTTCTGCACAAAGGCACACAGCACCTTGATGGTTCAGCCCTGGCTCAAGGACTCAGCCCTCTGCTCACAATGGGCGGGGTACTTAGGTTGACAGACTCATCAGAACCAGTTAGGATGCAGGACAGTCACTTCTCAATGGAAAAAGGGAGTGAAGAGAAAGAAAACATTTCCCCACCACAATGAGTTTAACTTCTTTGGAGGTATCTGCGTCACTTCCCGCATCACTGAGACATAAAACCTGAAACCCACAAGTGAAAGGGAGACAGATTCATTTTTGCTCATAGCTTTAGAACTTTCAGTCCGTGACTGGCTGGCTCCAAGGCAAAAGTAGCACAGGGGAAGAGCCCAGCACGGAGGAGAACTGCTCACATCCCAGTGTCAGGACATAGAAAACAAAGGAAGGAGCCAGGGAATGGGGGAAGTTATACTCTTCTGGGTCAAGACCCCAGCACCTCGTCTCCAGTCAGGTCCCACCTCCTAAGAGCAAGTCAGCATAGCACCGCTATGACCTGATCACCTTCCAAACACTGCACCTTGGAACACATGAGGCTCTTGGGGAACATAAACCATAACATGGGAAAGTAGACACATTCACACGTTATCAAAATTTGGTGTGGGGAAGCACCCAGTGTCTAGGGGCAGAGGGGAGTGTTTATCCTACAAAGGATTTTCCCAAACACTGTATAAGATATTCCTTACAGTGCCAGCCACCAGAAATGGCCACTTCACCCTTATTTTGCAGAATCTTACTTGGCCCCCTTGACTTGTTTCTCCTTCTTTTTAGATTTCATTGCCTTCCCTACCGCCACTCCTGCCCAGGTCACACTGGCTTCAGCTTTCTTTTGATTCCCAGATATCTCAGTTTGATCCCATTTTTAATCCAAAATTCTTCTGAAGGAAAAGTGACTGCAAGCAAATTGCCCTTGGCCCTATATTGACTTTGGCATCTACCACTTTACAAATACCCACCCAGGCACACACCATGCCATGTTCTTGACACACATCTTCTCATTTAGTCACTTACAAGATAGGAGGAGAGTTGTAGAAGAGTGGGGTGATTTGTCCAACGGTACCTAGTTATGGGTCAGGACAGTTGTAGAAGAATGGGGTGATTTGTTCAACGATACCTAGTTATGGGTCAGGACATACAGCCAGCTCTTTCTGGGTCTCAAAAGTAGGTTTATTCTCACTTCGTCTCAACAATGCTTGAGGAATTCTTGGAAGACCTGAAAGAACTGGGGATGTTCAACTGAGAAGACTATACATCTAGGAGTATCATCTTTCACTCAAGTAGCTAACAGACTATGGTGCAAAAGAATTCACAAGAGTGTGGTGGTGCACACCTGTAATCCCAGCACTTGGAAGCCTGAAGCAGTAAGATCATCGTGAGTTCAAGGCCAGCCTGAACTGCATAATGAGACCCTGTCTGAAAAAAAAAAAAGGATTCACAGGAATTTTTGTGCCCACGCCCACCCAGGCAGAAACAAGATAGATGGTGAGAGAGAGTTCTGCCCAACATAAAGGACATGATGGAAACCAGTAAATATTCTATCACTGAGGGTGCTCAGGGAAAGAATGATAATAGCTTTTCAGGAATGTGTGAGAGAGAAGCCCGACTCAGGGAGCAGACTGGACAGAGGTTGTTTAAGACCCTCCTGACTGTGAAATTACTTCTTCCTTTTTGCCCACCTGATTCCCTGAAGTTAGAACCCTTATAAGTCTGACCTGGGAACTCCTTATGGTAAATGTATGAAAAGAAAAAGACCTAAGTCAAAATGACACGTTGGTTGAAAAAAAGAATTGATAATACAATTTTGCCAAGTTTTATGCATGTTTAGTTGTTCTAAGCTGCCTTAGACTTCCCAGAGTTCTAGACTTTGTGTCTGTCATTTTTTAAATTCCATTTCTACCCAACAGATAACTGTTTGAAAATATTTTCACCGACTTTAGTGCTTTTTCTCAGTGTTTGAGTCACCTGAAAGTACAGACATAGACTGGATGTGAGGGCAGAGTGTCACAGTCCTGGGAGGCATCTCGTGTTTCCTTCTGTCTCCCTCTACTCTACTCATGGGTCCTACATTCTAGGATCTGCCCTGTGTAACACTGAAGAAATGTTCCTCCCTTCCAGAGGCAGAAGCCCACATATCCTTCACCTGAAGGACAATTGGAGTCCATAGAGCTTGGGCTGGGATCAAACTAACTTTGCCTTGGAGTTGAGGATTCCCTTCTTCCTCATCTGTGGCTTACAAGCAACTCTACAGAGCGGTTTTCCATGGTACCATGTTCCAAAGTGCTACTCAGCAATGTTGTGTCCAAAGTTCCATTTTGCAGGTAAGGAAACAGAACCAGAGAGACTCACTGTCTTGCCAGGCGCCATGCAGCTAGTGATGGGCTGTGTGATGACTTGAATCTGGGCCTCCAGACTCCTTCCCTTGTTCTTTTCCCATCACCAGGCTGCAGCTGTTGCATCCAGCTCTTGGAGGAGGAAGCTGCCAAGGAAAAGACCTACTCTTGCCCCAGGCCCTCTGCAGGTCTGTGATGTCATCCACCTCTAATCACAGCTGGAAGCTGGGCCTTGGCTTGATTTTCCTTTCTGAGCTGCCCCACACCAGGGACATGGCAGCCTTGGGAGCGCTTCCTGGCAGGTCATGTGCAGCCTCCACGGCCTCCAGGAGGAAGAAGAAAAAGGAGGAGGGAGAAGAGAAGGAGGGAGAGGAGGAAGCCAAGGAGGAGGGAGAAGAAGGGGAGGGAGAAACAGATGGAGGAAGAAGAAGAATAGGGAGAAGGAGGATGGGGAAAGGAGGAGAGAAAGGAGGAAAGGAAAACTGGAGTCACCTCTTGGTCCTCAGGGCGGAAGTGACAGCTGTCCTCCACACCCCAAGGCACCCCGGCATGGTGCTCGTCGCATTGCAGTCTAACTGCCTGTTTGTTTTTCTGCTCTGCTTGTAGTACTGACTCTGTGAGTGAGTTAAGAATCCTTACTGTCCACCATTGCAGACCCAGAGCCCTAACATAATAGACACTCAGTAGATATTTGTAGGGTAAGGAGGTACAAGTCAGTAACCCCAGCCTAAAGACCTGGGTGGAGAACAGGGGAGAATGAGCTGTGAGTTAGAGGTTAATCCAGCGCCTAGGGGCTCCCAATTTCAGTTAGCCACATGACTCATTCCAACCTCTGCACGTCCTGCTCCCCTCAGGCCTGGTCAGGCCCTGGACAGCCCGAGAGTCTCTTTTGCCGGGGTCGGGGCGGGACCAAGGAGACACCCATGGCACAGATGCCAACAGCAGCCATATCAAGAGCTTGGATGTCTGGAGAATCTGGATGAAAATACAGAGACAGTGACAGGAAGCAGGGGACCCTGGGCCTGCAAACCCCTGAAGAACCAGAGTTGTCGTCAGTACCCTGTACCAGCAGAAGTTTGAGGGAAGGAGGAACCATGAGTAGGTAGAGGGTCCCCCTCTACAGAGAACAGACCGGATATCCACAGGCACAGGGAAGAGCGGAAACATAGACAGACAGACAGAAACACTGAGAGAGGCTAAAACATAGTGAGTGTGGCTGCTTTGGCTGCTAAGGGTGTCTCAGTGCCCATCTCCAGCCCCACAGACTTGCTGAGACTGCACAGACAAGAGCCACAGCAGGTTCAAAGGTGCAGTAGCATCTCCCCGCACCTTGGTGCTCAGTGTTCTGCTTCTCCCGCCAGCCCACCTGTTGCCCTTGCTCACAAGTCAGGTTCATCAGGGTCTCATGGGCCTTGGGAACATGCCAGTGACTTCAGCTCAGGAAATCCATATTTTGCCGTGGTTCGTTACCTATCCAAAGCGCAAAGAGGAATTATTTTATTTAGAAACTGAGGGGACAGTTGATCAATTATATTCCTGAACAACTTGCACCACAGCCAGCCGGTATGGCCAACTGCCATGGGTACTACTCTATCGCCATCTTTGGAGCAGCAGCTGAGGAGAGATTTCACCAGCACCTCATCTTCCGGTGCAGGTGGAGTGAAGAGAAGGAAGGCTTTTCTTACTGTGACAAACAATGTCATGTGTCAGGCAGGGTGGTAATGGCAAAAAAACACAAATATTCTTATTAAATTTCACCTGTTAAATCTAGGGATGTACATGAGTTTATTTCTGCAGAAATTTAGAAAATAATAATTACCACAGTAATGCCGTGGTAAGAGCCAGAAAGAAACTGGAGTCAAGGCCCCTAAAATGACTACAGCAATTTTTAATGTGGGAAGAAAAATAATAATAATATATCCTGTAAAGTCATGAATACGGTATGATCAATGGTATGATTAAGTTTTCCCTAAGATTTCAGTTTTTCTCAGATTCCTTTGTACTTAGTAACAGTCACCATTTATAGAGCACCTATTACATGCACATTAGACACATTCCTTCATTTATTCTTTACATTTAGTCCTCTACAAAGTAGGTACTAGTACTATTCTCATTTTATAGATGATAGCAGTGATGTTCACGGTAGATGTCTTGATAAGAGAATGCAGAAAGTGAACTCTACAGTCCATGTCCCATTTTGACTCCTGCAAATAGGTGTGAGTTTGAAAAATTACATGTGAAATTTTAAAGGCTGTGAACATGCAGCTAGTTCCTGGGCTCTAAACTTAAGTCTTGCAAGTGACTGAGTCGACAAGGTCACAAGGAGACAGTACAGCCCTAGTTGCTGGGTATTCTTGACCTCCATTCTTTGACATTCTCTGGCCTGGTCCTCTTATACAACTGCCCATGCTCCCTGAGCCACAGTCTGTAAAGCGGGCTGCTAATTCCTGCACGGGGCTACTAAGAATTTTAATCTAAGTGGGAGCAAAAGCATTTTGCAAACCGCAGAGCCCAAGATGGTGTTCTTCAATGCAGATCCATGTCTTTGAGCCCTTAGCCTATATTAGAAACTGTGCTAGGAGCCAAGGATATAAATAAAAATGAATGGCATGTGGTAATGTACTCATTACTCCCACGGGCCCTGTACTGTACTGTGCCTCGGGAATGCATCCAGGTCTGAGACAGACCCAGCTTCTGTGCCCACGGAACTGCTTATGCTGTGTGGAGAAGGTGAATGTAATTAAGCAAGAATGTTCCGTGTGGACTGTGCCAGCAGCATTAGAGGGTGCTTAAGGGGCTCTTAACAAGGCAGCCTAACCTGGTCTAGCAGTCCAAGCAGATCTTCCAATGAAAGGATATTTAAGTGTTTTCTAGGAACATAGAGACTGGAAGCGATGGTATGTAGCCAACAAAAGCCCAGCTATGCTAGCTTGTTTACAAGGTTGAAAAGGGAGTCTTGTACATCGATATCAGAGTCCAGGCAAATTTATTGACTAATCCTGCGTGTAACTGTCACAATTTGGACAAGTCCAGAAAATTTTCCCAGAAGAGCGGGTGTTTAAACACAAGGGAACTGATATTCAAAACTATAACTAGTAAAAATAAAGAACTAGAAATACTTCCTGTTCTTTCTCTCTCACGAATCTGTTAATCTGGCAAGTGAAATATAAAATATACACTAGTCCTTATGAATGATTTGTCTTAGAAGATCTCATATTCTATGACTACATATTGGTGATTTATATATAAAATGGTTTTTAAATTTTCATGAGTTGAAGCTTGTTCAAGTATAAGACAAGAGACTAAGCAACACTTCTGTCCTGTCTCCAAATACCTCAGCCCTTAGGGTCTGTTAGTTAGAAAGTGGGGGCTGCCCCAAAGCTGACAAGCTAAGCACTGAGGGGTCAGAAGAGTTGCCCTAAACCTGCCTTCATCACTCCCTCCTTACGGTGCTATGAGCAGTCCATTTTCTCTCCCCAAGCCCTGGTTTAACCATTTATGAATAGAAGAAATTAGGAAAGTCTTCTTGTGCTACTTTTATGACTTTCTGAAGAACTCTCCTCCCTACAGTATCTCCCAAGCCAACCCCATTCCTTGTACTACATTCTTGCCACTTTTCCTTTCAGCACTGTTACAGTTTTGATTCTGCAAGTCCTGCCAAGCCTCATGCGTGCATGGGTGGAGTTTGTGGAAGGTGATTGAATCAACGGGAACGGTACTCATTAGCGAAATATCCATCCAGTAGTGGGTTCAGCAGCTAAGTGTGCTGCTGGAGGTGGGGCTTGCCAGGAGAAGCAGGTCACTCTGGGCGTGACCCAGAAAGGGTTAGTTCCCTCCTCCTCTGCTCCCTTCACCATGATGGGAGCAGCTTTCCCGCACTCTGCCCCTGTGCCAGCCATTTCCGCCCAGGAGCCAGCCAACCATGGACTGTAACCATGAGAACCAAAGAAATCTCTCCTCCTTGAAGTTGTAGGTATTGGCTACTGAGTCCCAGCAAGGAGAAAGTCACTAAGACACGTGCTTAGCATTATCTACTTGTTTTTATTTTCTTATCTGTCACCATCAGAATTGCTTCCTTCAAACTGAACTTCAAGACAGCAGAGGCCGTTCTGTCCACGTGGCACTCTCGCCCTCTGTGTTAACCTGTAACTGGCACAGGTCAGAGCCCAGCAGACATTTATTGCCGGTGTTCATGCCCACCCAGCCCTTCTGCCCGGTACTGGAGAGGATTGGCATTTCCTAACTGGTGTTTGTGAGAAGCTTTCTAAAGATAGATGTGTGGATTTTTTTTTTTTTTTTTTTGACATTCCGAAGGACCAGTTTGGTACCACCATTGAAACGATTCTAGTCACAAGCCCATGGTCCCAAAAATGCCCCTTTCCTTTCCAGGGCTGTAAAGAAATGAGGCCAGAGTAAAAAATTCAATCAGAATAAAATCATTTGTCACCCACATTGTGACAGTGAGGATTAACCAACCCTGGTATGAAATTTTTAAATCCAAGAACCATTAAACACGGTGGAATCAGTAGAGTGATTTATGGAGGAGAGCTACCTTTGACATGATTGTATAGCCCATCTTTCAGTTGTAGTCATTTATTTGTTCGTTCGTTTGGACAACATTTTAGTTTTCACCACATGCTAGACGTTGTAGGTAGCATCATGGAGATAAACAATGGATGTGTACCAGTCCTGAGTGTGCAAAAAGATGGATGGCCAAGGGGAGGAAAGAGGATCAACCCAATACCACAAAGTTCAAGCTGGTGAGCCTGCTTGATTAAAATCAGCCTGTTACTTCTAGACCAGGAAGCCCCAGGAAGCCAGGGAACCAGCCCCTCTGTATTGTCCAGTGTGGAATCCTCAAGGCTGAACAATTCTTGATACACAGCAGGCACTTCTTGCACATTTATAGAATGAGGACAGTGTCACCTAAAGGAAATTTTAAAAAATACTGGGAGTACAGAGAAGTAGAGCTTATTTTTAGCTAGGAAAATCACATAACCAAAGCTGGGAGGGACCTTAGAATTTAGTGCTTTCAACTTTCACTTTCACCTCTATTTTGAAAATGAATAACTCATAGAAAGGAGGAATGATTTGCCCAGAGTCAGCATTATGGGACAAACTTCCCCCCAGTCTGAAATAATATTTAAATCCTAACCCCCAGCACTTCAGACTTTGAGTATATGTGAAGTAGGAGTCCTTAAAAATATAACGATATTTTAATTAAGGCCAGGGTGGGCTCACATCCATATTAACTGTTGTCCTTATAAGAAGACACATGCAAAGCAGGAGGCCATGTGAGAACACAGGGAGGAGACAGCCATCCCCAAGAAAAGGACAGAGGTCTCAGAAGAAACCAATCCAGCCAACACCTTGATCTCACAGTTCCAGCCTTCACAACTATGAGACAATAACTTTCTACTGTTTGGCCACCGAGTCTGTGCTACCAGGAAACGGCACACACAGAAACTGCTGGCAGTCAAAGCTGGACTAGAGGCCAGGTCTGCCGAAAGCCTATCCTTGGCCCTTTTCATACCAGCACCCGTCCAGTCTTCAGCTCTCTCCCTGATGCCCATTGCTGAGGAGGACGACAAGGACAGTGACTGTAGCTAATCTGTATACAGCACCTAGAATGTACCAGACTGTCCTCTAAGTACTTTCCACACATTAGCTCACTTAATTATCTCAACAGCTCAGTGAAGTAAGTACTGTTACTGTGCCATTTTTACAGACGGGGAAACTGAAGCACAAGGAGATTTAGCAACTCTCCCAAGAGCACAGAGCTACTAAGTGCTGGAGCTGGGATTCCAGCTCCAGGAGGTCAGCTTTGGGAGTTCGCTCCTTTCATCCTGGTATTCTACTGGGTGTGTCTGTGAGCCAGAAGCATTTTCAAGATGAGAGGTACTGGAGTACTGAGAAGCATCGCTAGATTTGCTTCCATATGGTCATTAGGTACGGATATGCTTACCCCAATTTCAGCTCACTGGAGGAACAAGACAATGAGCAGAGGAAAATTGGAGCCTGGCTAAGGGTTGAGGTGTTAGGATTTATTTATTCCAGAATCTTCCTACATGTTAAGATCTTTCAACACTTTTTAAAAGCGTTGAAATAGTGTACATCAAGCTTCCTTCAAGTTTAGTAACACCATCTAAGTAAATTCTTCTAAATACAGGAAGCAAACTACTTCAGCCGAAGTACATCATAGCAAGAGAGACAGGTTTGAATCCTCTCTCCAGCAGTTACTAGCTGAGTGACTTGGGGTTTGTGGAATCTGTCTGAACCTGTTTGTTTTTCCAGAGGGGACAGAGGAAATAATACCTATCTCATGGATTAGGCATAGTGCACGCAAAACACTAGTAAGGCGCTAACACATAGTAAGTGACCAATAAGCAGAGCTCTGATTAGGTAAACGAAATGACCACACCCAAAGGTTCTCTCCTCTGGGAAACCCTGCACAATCTTTCATCCTGCCCTGTCTGGATTAATTGCTTTTTTCTTTCTGTTCTGGAAGGAAACTGATTACATTTCTATTTGTCACTCAATTTGTCTTTCTTTATGTTACAAAAGATAGTGACACATCCGCCCATCCATTCAATTCACTCATGGTATTTTCCACGTCTCAGTCTGTGCCAGGCAGGGGTAAGATAAGAGACGGGTATGGTTCTTATCCTCCGTGGGTTTGGGTTTGTGGGATAACCTAGGCTGGTGTGCTCCACACGCAGAGCTCAAATAATAATACATTTATAATTTCATTGCATCTTAATAGTATTTTTCATGGGAAAGCCCAGCTTTTTGTTGGATTTCTATGTACTTTTTCTTCCTGGTTTAGTATTATTTTTATGGGATAAAGGTTCAGGATATTTTCAGATCGTTTTTTCAAATTACCTTCTAAAGGCCTCTCATCTCATTTGGTTTGGCAACAGACACATTACGGAACAACTACAAAGAAATGTGTGTAATGTGGGCCTAGAAAGCTTCAGAGTTTTTTGGGTGTTGAGATGTGACAACTCCACTGAACCAACGCTTCTTTTTGCTTCCCAGACCTTCAGGGTGGACTGGGCTTGAACGCCAGCTCTTCCAGTGTGGTACACCAAGCGGGAGGGGGACCCTTGACCAATTCCTCTGTAGCCTGTGCTGTGGAACACACATACCGTACATGCTGTTTTCTGTGAAGAGTCCCAGGTGGTAGAAACGACTCGCCCAAGATCACACAAATGGAGAGTAGAAAGTATTTGTAAAGGCTAACGCCCACTGCATCTGTATCAGGTGATTCCTTCACATATGCTAAGCACTGGGTGAGGAGACGCCTTTTCATGCTTTTTCTCCTTTACTCCTCCGGACAATTGGATGAAGTATGTGATGAGATCATTTCACAGATGAGGAGACTGAGGTAGAGTAAGACTTTCACAAAGACGACTAGCTGTTAGGTAGCCCAGTCCGGGTTCGCGCTGCTTGGATGGTGACTGACGTTGGAGTGACAGCTCATGAGGTACCCGCAGGGACACCTCAAGTAGGTGGACCCCTGGAGGAGGGTCGCAGTCCGGGGCTGAAGATCTGATCGCCAGGGCTGGCCTGGGGCGGGGCCTTCGGCTGGTGGTTCGCTATTGGCTATCCCTTCGCAAGCAATCCCGCCCCCAGCCGAATAAGGACAGGGATTGGCTCTGTGAGCCGATTGACGGCACAGAGCGCGATTCGGGCGCGGGAGCGGAGGCGGAGGCGCGAGCAGGAAGTGGAGTCCCGGCCCGGCGGGTGGCCAGCACGCTGCGGCCGCCACTTTCCAACGAGCAGCGGCCGCTGAGGGTGCCCGGGGCGATGGAGGGGCCGGGGCTGGGCTCGCAGGTGAGTGCAGCTGGCCGGGGACTGTCGGTTACGGCTGTGGCGAGGGCGCGGGTGGGAAGCAGTTGCGCCCAGGACCCCCGAGGACGGCGAGGCCTGGCGGGAAGGTGGGATCTTGGAAGCACCGGGAATGGCCCCGGGGATTCTCTCTGAGGCCCTCGGGAAGAAGAGGCGAGGACACACGGCGAGGGCCCCCGCCTCCATCCTTGGGCCGAGGCGCCCGCGATCGGTAGCCCGCGCCCGGCAGGGACCGCTGTGGCGCCTGGGACGGGAGGTGTCCATTCCGGGAGAGGTGTCAGGTGACACACCTGAGTGCGACCAGCCCGACTGGACCTCGGCCTGGAGTCAGCGGTTCTCTTGATTTTCCAGCCGGGGCGCCTTGGCAGCCGCCTGCCTTCTCCCCACCCAGCCCTGGTGTGGCTCTTGTTCCTGTACCCTTGCTTACTTGAAAGAATTAAGGCTGTTTGTGGAGGCTGGAGGCTGGGAGGTGTGTGATGACTATCTGCAGAATCCCAGATGATTTAGTTCTGGGAAGGAGGTTCCGGTTACCAAAGCCAGGTGTAGTTCCAGCGAACAGAGGGGACCCGTGCAGATAGTTACAGGAGGCAATGTTAGCTGCAAGAGAACTGAATTTTACCTGTTTTCCTTCTGACCCTGTCCCTGCAGATAGATACTGGCTGGCATGTTGGTAGGTGCTCCGTTAGTGTTTGTTGAATAAATGAAGGATTTCCAGATCCAGCCAGTTTTAGTGAGTGCTGATCATATGCTTTTATATGCCTTATTTTATTACAGAATTGAAATAGCCTTAGGAAGATTCACTTACAGATGAGAACACTAAGGCTGTCTCCAATAAGAGTGATTTTGGTGGTAGATTTTCAGATAATTTGAGGTGATAGGATGAGGTGGACTCTGTAAAAATATTCTACCCAATCCTGAGAGCGTATTTTATACTTCCTCTTTCCCTTTCAACCGTGTGGTACAGGCTTCAGTGAAGAAAGCGTGTGTGCAGGGAAATGTCATTGTGTTCCGGCTGGGGGTTCTCACATTTTGAAAACAGAAAACGCTTTGCAGGCCGCTTGGATTTTGCAAAAGGGCGTAGAATCATCACATGGAAACTGTCTCATGCCTTTCCTCAACCTCAAAGAAAAGTTGGTAGGAGTAAGGATCGTGTCTTAATTACTGCCACACATTCGTAGAAGCCCTCAAGCACTTGCTCATGTCAAAGGGCAGATGGCCCTGCCCCAGTTCCATCACATAGCAAGGGCAAAGTCGATTTGGAGGTTGAAATTAGTAGGGCAAAGTAGATTGATTCTGCTGTTAATACTATTGCTATTGTCAGTTTTTTTCAGTCACAATGTGAAGACCTTACCTGTACAAGGGGCTTTGCAGTCCGGAATACACTTGCTCATTCTTGATCTATACCATGATCCTGTAAGGTGGGGAAAGATGACTTACTGTGATTTTGGAGAGAACTGAGGCTCAGAAAATCGCACTCACTTGCCTCAAGTCAAAAGGCAGCCAAGTGGCCTAGCCAAGACTTCAACCATTCATTCATTCACTGGACGCGGATGTTTGGAATGTCTGCTGGGAAGTTAGCCACCATTCTGCTCTTGTTGAATTCAGTTCTCTTGAGTCCAAGTTTAGTTCTGACACTTTTATTTTATTGGTGAGAATTTACATCTACAATCTGGCTCCCAGCTTTCCTTTCTAACATCAGTGTTTGTTATTGTTCTTGTTTGTTCAGTGAACTCCAGCCCCACTAGCCTCAGGGCCTTTGTATGTACTGTTTGCTGTCTACGGTGCTCTTTTCTTGTGTATCCACATGGTTTACTCTTCCCCCCTCTTGCAAGTCTTGACAAATGTCATCTCATTGTGTCTTTTTGGGACCCCCTGTGTTTAAAATTGCAAGTCCTTCCCATCATCACTCCTACCAGAAATACTCCCTGGCCTTTCACCACCTTTGTATTTCTCCTCAACCTTTTATGTCGTTAAGCAAACAAATGAGTCCTGTGGATGGTCTTTTTCCCTCCACTGAGTGTAAGTACTGTGAGGGCCGTAATTTTTATCTGTGTTGACTGCTGTGTGCCTCGCATTTAGAACAGGGCCTAGCACTTGTGTCATGAATGGACTTGTGAACTTGGAATCTTAACCTTACTTCTGTTAGTGTCATGCGAAATGACAAGTTATCTGTCAGGTCTCGATATCTCCCCCTCTTCTGTTTTATTTGATAAGTAGGCCAGGATAGTGACCTTCATCAGAGTTTAAGTATGATGTTCTTTTTTTCTTTTTCTGAGGTAGGGTCTCACTTTGTAGCCCAAGCTGGTCTTGAACTTGCTTATGTAGTCCAGGCTGGTCTTACAGTCCAGGGGCTTACAGTGATCCTCCTGCCTCAGCCTCCTGAGTGCTGGGATTGCAAGTATGCTCTGGCTTGCCAGGCTAAGTATGATTTTCTAAATCTTGATTTTCTCTTGAATTAATTTCCACTGTAACTTCAACAGTACGTTCTTTAAAAAAAAATTGATTCCTATTTCCATGTAAGAAATAGCATGCGATCCCTCATAGCTTAAAGATGTATCTATCTATCGTGATATAACAAACCACTTCAAAACACAGTGGTATGAAACAGTCCAGGCCAATGAACTGTGTGCCTGAGGAATTTAGACAGGCTGGTGCCAGGTTGGTTTGCTTCTGTCCCACCAAGGCCTCAGCTGGAAAGACTCCTGACAAGGGGGTGCCTCAGTAGCTGAGACTCTTGTTTTGTTTGTTTTTCTCCGGTACCGGGAACCAAACTCACAACCTTGCGCTTTCCAGGCAGGCGCTTTGCCGCTGAGCTAAATCCCCAGCAGTAGCTGAGACTCTTAGCTCTCTGTGTGGCTTCTCTCACAGGCCTGGCAGTGGATGCTGACTTTCAGCAGGGACAGCTACCTGGGGCCTGGGCCTCTGTACAGCATGGTGGCTGGTTTCTAAAAAAAATCCTCTCAAGAGACAGGAAAGAGGAAGCTATTAGTTTCTAATGAACTGGTATGCACCACAGGAGCAGTATTTTATTAGTGACACCGTCAAAGAACTTGGAGTCAAGAGGAGGCACCTAGGCCCCCGCCACCCCCACTTCCTGATGGTGAAGTCGCAGAGAATTTCGGGGAAATGTGAAAATCACCACCGATGTGGCCATGTGTCCCTTACATAATTTCCGTAATATCTTGCTCCCCACGTTGAAGTCTCTTTCTCTCTCTCCTCTTCTTCCCATTTCCTCTTTTTTCCCTCTCCCCTCTCCTTTCCCCCTATGTATTAAAACAGTAAGAAAAAAATGTTATATTAGTATCTTGAGCCATTTGTGGACTGGAATCCAGGGTGGCCCAGAGGAGTTGAAATGGGACAGAGCTGGGAGGACTTCCGGTGCCTTACCTAGTTCAGAGATTCCTCAACTGACACGTGGGATAAGCTTCAGGATGTCTATGAATGTCTGATTATGTACAAAACCGAGATTGTACATGCATTTCTTTTAGAGACATTAGTTTTAATAACATTTTCAAGACGGGCCATGACGTTGGAATGATTTGAAAACCCTTGATCTAGTCGAACCCTTCTAATTTCCCTGTGACGCAGAGCCATGGTAGGATGGCTGCAAGTCCAGGGCTCGGGGCTCGAGGTGAAGCGGTGTTCTCTTTGCTGTGCTCGGGGGGTGCGATCGTGACTGTCTGATTGCTCTCTCTGGGTGTCTGTGTATTTTGCATTCCAAGGCCTGAGGACTAGGCTGCATTTGACTATGTTCTGAGAATGGGGAAGAGAATATAAGCTCCTAGAAAACCGAGGGTCTTGCTGTTGTGCTCGGGGTCATATTCCATGTCTAGAGCAGACCCTGGCACACACTAAATATCTGGCAAATGAATTATGGCAGAAATCGTGTATTACCTAGTACTATACTTGGTGCACAGCAGGTGGCCTTTCCATTTCCCCAAATGAATGTTTAATGAAAGTGCTCGTGACTTTGCTGGCATCACTAGTGAATTCTGTTACCTTAGCACTGTAGGCAGCCTTGGAACTGTGAAACTCCCATACCCGTACCCAGTGTGCGAGTCCACAGTGACTGTTTGACAGTTCCCCTTACACCAGTGATGGCGACCAAACTGCAACTCGAAACCCACTTGTTTATTGCAAAATGCCAACACTGCAATTAAGCTTCACTATCTGATGCTTGTGTGCTGGGGCTGCTTGGCTTGCGTGCCGACAGAGAGGGCTCTGAATGCCCACTGCAGCACGTGTGCTGTAAGTTCGCCACCACTGCTTTAGACCATGCACATGGGAGCCTGCTAAAACTATACATGTAATGACCTGCCACATTCATTGTGCAAATGTGAAAAGGAACCAGAAACCAGGCAGAGGATTATCCGCTGTCATACATGACAGTCCCAGGACCCTGGGGCTAGTTGACCCCGGTCTCCTAGGTACCACAAGGACAAAGTAGTCTGGGAGAAACTGCAGAAGCGGGGACTCGGTCTCTTCTTCCCTATCTTTTGAGACTCTCCCCTTCTCTGTATCTTTACGCTCCTGTTCCTGACTCCCCTTTAACTTCACAAAAGTCAAAAGTTATGTTTCCCTGTGTTTGCATGTGGAGACAGACGCCAATTGCCAGATTCATACTGTCATGGCTTACGTTCCTAGAAGATTTGAAGACATATTTCAAAATTATATTCATTGGAATATAATGAATTATATTCATTGGGATATATTCCAATAAAGATTGGAATTATCTTTAGTGAATATAACTCTGCTTCAAATTAACCTTTTCAATAATTTTGAAAGTGTTGCGGGGAGCAGCTTGTCAGGTTGGATCAGATCTTCTTGGTCTGTGCTTCTTGTGACTGATGGGAAGCTCCAGCTATGTACTGACAGAAGCGTAAGCTCAGCTATTGTCTTGTTTGTGCTTTTGTTATTACCACCCCAATTCGTGAACTCTTTGTAGAAAACAGCTTAAGCTACTTGCCCACTTTTGGGAGGGGTAGGTTAGTTAAGATTAGATGCTAAAATTTAAAGAGCCCATAATGATATACACTATAACATGCTGAAGGCCCCGCTGGCGTCGCCTCTAGTTGTGTAACCTTTACTTTGCCTTGTAAACAGAATGTGATGATGACCTGATTGACCTATGGATCAGTGAGACTGCCAGTGTTAACAATTAATAAAGCTTAAAAATTTGTTATTTTTCTTTCTTGCTGTTTTTAAAAAGTCATTATAATAGAATTTTTGTTTACTCCTATTACCTAGTAGATTGCTGCAGGTACTGTATGGTTTTGAATGTACCTGTCTCACTTTGGAGACCATTGACTTCAAGCACAGGCTTTGGATTTATCTTTTCATTTTTTAAGTTTCACTTTGATTTGGAATTAGGTCAGAAACCATGGCATGAACAGAAGATTCAGAAAAGATGGCAAGAACAGCCCCGTCACCCATTTTTGCCATTTAATCATAGATTGCCTTCTATTTTTTATTCTACGTGTCTCTGATGGATCTTCCCCATTAGATTTATCTCCTGATGAACAGACAACTGTCTTTTCTGCCTATAGCCTAATACTTTTACATCATAAATACACTGCAGTTCATTGCTGAATTAAATGCTCTTGATTGTGGATATTCTCTATCTTGGAGTGTATATTTTATGGTGAAAAAAGTCTTTAACACCTTAAAGGCATTACGAGAAGTACAAATTTGTACCTGTAGAATGAGTCAATTTCCCGTGACTCATTTCTGTATATAAATAATGGATTAACCTCTCCTACTGTACAAATAGAAACAGATATACACAATCCACTAGAAAAACAAGCTATGAAAAGGCAGGCCCGAAAAGAGAAACTATGAAAATCTAGTATACACAACAAAACAAAACACTGAAACTAATTAGCAAGAAGGGTTGTGCAAATGAAAAACAGGGTGCTAGTCTTTTAGGGTCTTTTCGCCAGTAAATTGACAAGGCTGTAAAAAGACTGATACCCAGTTCTGGGAAGCTGTGTAGGGAAAAGGTCATAAATACTTTGCTCTCAGGAGTGTGAATGGGGGCAGGTATTTGGTCAGTATCTTTTTTATGTTTTAAATGCCTTTTCTTTTTAAGTTAACAGTTCTATTTTGGGGAGTCAATTCTATAGAACTAGAATATACAGGGTGTTTATTGTAGGGATATTTATAAAATTGAAAGGCTGAAGTCACCCTATATCTGTAATAATAGGAGAATGGTTGAATAAATTATGTTAGCTCTATACATTACAATAGGATTCAGTTATTATCTGCAGGACACATGATATATTATTAGAGAAAAGCAAATTGAAGAATAATGTGTATATAGTGATCCCATTCTTAACTAAGTACAAGAAGAAGTGATTAAAAAAACCTGTATGTATGAATACAGTATAATGTATTTGTGTATGTGTAGATATATTTATCTATAGTCTATGTATAAAAGAGCAAGTGTAGGTATGGATGTACATAAAATAAGAAAGTTATATCAAACTTAATAGTGGTTGTCTCTGATGGTACAGTATTGGATGGAAAGAGTCCGGATTATTAACCCTTTCTTAACTTCTGTTTTGCTAAATCTTTTAAAATGTCGTGTGTATCATTTTATAATTTTAAAAATGCACTAATGCAGTTACATTTTATCTTTACAAATGCTGATTTCACTGTCAGTCTTCACTGTACTTTTTGTTTCTGGTACTTGTTGACACTGAAGAAAAGCTAAGTGTAGTTCAGGTCTTTTCTTTTAACCCTTTGTTTTCAACCCTTTGGATATGAATATAGTTGTTGTAAGGTGTAAAGAACCTAAATAATATTCTTGTTTACATTTTAACTAGTCACATGTGGTGACTGCATGTGTGGTGTGTTTGATAGTTTACCGGATAAATCAAATCTTGGCTATTCAAAAACACACCAGTGACGTGGCTCAGGGACCTATGGAGGAAGCAGTTTCTCTTGTCTCTCTTCCTGAATGTAGCTAAGGAGCCTGGATACCACAGCGATAGCAGCGTTTGAAGGCTTCCCAATGAACAGTAACAGTTAAGACTGAAGATCAGATTTCAAAAACTTCTAAACCGGTGTCTAAGTTACATTTTCCCCTCTCTGGTTTGCCCATTGTGCTGTTTTGAGCCCTGGAAGTGGGCACCAGTGCAGACAGAGCTCTCTGAGAAGCCAGTGAGCTCAGCTAAGGAGCAGGGAAGGGGTCCCTGGGCAGTGCAGCAGCAACCCCTCTGAGGGAGCCCTCTCTGAAGAGGATCTCTGATCCCAGGACATGAGTTCTTGGAAGGAATACCAAAAGCACAATCCATCTGTAAAAGAGTATATTGATAAATTGGACTTCATCAAAATTTTAAACTTCTCTGAGAAAGAGACCTTTAAGAAAAGGAAAGCTGTAGTATAGGAGAAAATGTTTGTAAATCATATGCCTCACACATGACCTATTTAGAACATACTATATAATATAAGGAACTCTCAAAATGTAACCATTAAAAAGCAAACAACTTAAAGATGGGCAAAGACTTGAATGGAAATGTCGCTGAAGAAGATACATGGATGGCAAATAAGCATCCGAAAAGATGCTCAACCTCATTAGCTGCTAGGGCTGTGCAATTTAAGGTCATGATGAGAAACACTACATATTGATTGTACTGACAGTTGGCCAAGTGGGTGGATAGTACTCTGCGCAGGCCTTTTCTGATCCCTAGCCTTTTTTCTAACTTGTATCATTTTCTGTTTACTCACACTATTAGTTATTGAGAGAAGGGCTGAAATCTCCAACTATATATAATATATTGTGAGTCTATTTCTCCTTTCAATTCTATCAGTTTTTGCTTCATGAATTTTAAAGGTCTTTTTCAGTATCTATACATTTACTATTATTATATTGTCTTAGTGAATCAGACTCCTTAATATTATGAAATACTTCTCTCTATCATTGGTAGCAGTTCTTGTGCTGATGTCTACTTTATCTTACATTAATTTCCTGTAGCCACTGCATTCCTTATGTTTCAGGTTTTTGCATGGTTTATGATGGTTAATATTATTTCATGGCATAGCCTTTCCCATTCTTTTAGTTTTAAACCATTCATGTTTTTTTATTTAAGTTGAGTTTCTCTAGACAGCATTTGTGTAGTGTTTTGTTTTTTAATCCAATGTAATAATTTCTTTGATATTTTTAAGATTATTAAGATCATTTGACATAATTATCAATATTGTTGCATATGAAGATATCATCCTATAATTTTGCTGTTTTCCTTTGTGCCTTGTTCATTGTATTTTATTTTTCTTGCCCTTTTTTGTATTATTTTTAAAAAAATCTTTAACCTTGGCTTATTATACATACCTTTTTGTTCTATTTATTTAGAAATTGCTCTTGAGATTAGCTGGTTTTGTAGCACTGACATGTAATCCCAGCACTTCTGAGGCTGAGGCATGAGGATTTTGAATTCAAGGCCAACCTAGACTATACGATTAGCAGAACACTGTCTCAGAAAACAAAAACAAAACAGAATTTGCTCTTGGGTTAACAGCGTACCTTTAACTTACCATAATTCATCTTAAAATATCATTATAGCATCTCTTACAACAATGTACCTCCATTTCCCTGTCATGGAGAAATTTTAAAAATGAGAAAAGTTCTGATGTTTACTTGCATAATTCTGGTGAGGAACCCAAAAGGTCATCATATTAGAAAGAAAAACCAAAATGCACTCAGAATTCATAGAATGGACAATTGATTTTAAACTAAGATTTTTGTGGTTTTTTTTTTTTTTTTTTACGACTAATGTTACAGAATTCCATATTGGGTTTCTGCTAAGATCTGAGCTCAGTTTTTGAGATTAGAAATAATCTTGAAACTTAAATCTAAGACTTTGTTCAAAGAAAAATATTTTAGCTTGCTCATTTGTCCCATTTCTAACAGGCTATCTGAACGTAACACTGATTGAGTTGATGGAATTGTCTTGATAGCGATTCTTTCTAAGCTCACAGCCTTACAGTCATGCATGTGTTAGACATCTACTCCGTGTATAACAAATAACCGCACTTTTACCACTTTAAAGCATCAGTTATCCCATAGATTGTCTGTCAGGAGGCCAAGTACTGCTTGGCTGGGTCCTCTGCTTAGCGTCTCACGGGCTGACATCCAGACTGAGCTGTGACTCCTTTGGGGCTCAGAGTCTGCTTCCAAGCTCGAGGCATTACTCCAGAAGTCAGTTCTTCGTGGATGGATGATCAAGCTCTCTGTTTCCTGTGATCTAGGGGCATTTCTGTCCTAGAGCCTACCCACAGTTCTTGCCATGTGACCTTCTCACAGGCCCTCTAATATCACAGCAACTTACTTTTTCAAGATCAGCCGAAGAGCCGGGTGTGGTGGCGCACATCTGTAATCCTAGGACTCCGGAGGCTCAGACAGGAGGATCACTGCGAGTTCGAGACTAGCATGGGCTATAAAGTGAGGTCAACGCCAGCCTGAACTGCATAGTGAGACCCTGTCTCAAAAAGGCACACACACACACAGGTCAGCAGAAGATTCTGCTAAGACCATCTATCCATCATGACTAGGAGAGGGATTTCCTAACCTCTGCCGTATCCCATTGACTGGAAGCAGGTCAGTACACTAGAAGCATGTTACTGGCTAGAAGCAGGAAGGCAATGCCCATACTCAAAGGGAAGGGATAAAAGCAAAGCTTGGGAGGTGGATGTTCCTAGGATGTGTCCACCAAAGCCTTCTGAGATGAGGACCGAGCAGTCGCCATACAATGTTAATGATCTTCAACTCACTGCAAGAAACAAGGTTCACTTGTGTTTTTAGATAACCTGTGTTTTATGACAAAGTATGCAGTTTGGATTTTTTTAGTGTAATCTTTTTTTGTGAACAGAATTAAGATAAAGGAAATCTTTATTACTGTAGCTACTGTTGCTTGACGGTGGGAAATACTTCATGATGTAATTGAATGACGTGAATTCCCTACCATGCTTCATTAACTTGTTCTTACCCTTCAGTGCAGGAATCACAGCCATGGCCCCCACCCTCCAGGATTTGGTCGGCACGGCATCTGTGCCCATGAAAACAGAGAGCTTGCCAAGGCAAGAGAAGTTCTTCCTCTCATAGAGGACTCTAGTAACTGTGACATTGTCAAAGCCACCCAGTAAGTGAATGCTTTGTTTTATTCCTATTTTCTGATGAGTTATAAGAATATATATAAGATATGGCACATATTCTTCATGGCACCTTCCTCAGTTCATATCGGTGGTTCAGTAATAGCAGCGTCAGAGCACCTCCCATGGTACAGTGTCCCTTAGCTGTCCGTGTACCCAGCTCTCCGATTGGAGTGTGGGCAACTGCCTAGCAAAAGCTTATCTTCATAGTCTTTGCAGCCCCAGGACTTTTATAGTTTCTTTCTTCTCCTAGACACCATTAAATATTTGTTGAATGAATAAATCGTTTAGAATGACACTAAAACTAAACTCCAAATTTTAGTTTAAGATGCACAAATATATAGATAGGATAGAAAAATAGCAGCTCACACATTTATGGATTTTTAAATTATTTATTGAGTACCTCCTCTGTTCTTGCTGTGCTGGGTACTCTGGAAGGAAGGTGATAGGTGGAACTATGTTCTCTGACTGCTTGAAATATCTAGTGGGTCTGTTTTGCTTGCACTAAAAAATCAAAATACATTTCTTAGTTTCTCCTTAGCATTGCCATATGTATTGCATTAAGTCAGTTTTTTAACAACATTTTCACATCTCATTAATTGTCAGCAGCTACCTCACCTCTTGCCGTTAAACATATTTTGAAACATTTTCTCTATGAAATTAAGTAGGAAATAGAAATGTTTTTTGGTGATTAAGTATAAATTTGACCATCAGATTTCCCACCAAAAGTTCTTTTCATGTTTAACCAACATGAAAAGAACTAGCATTACCACACTAACTTGATTTCCATCAGAAGCAAAGATGCTTGGTGATTCAATAGCCAGTGTGGCTTAAAAACTGAGTGTTTATGTTTGTTTAAAATACATTGACAATTATTTGAGTACTCTAGTGAGCAATTTATATCAACTGTAAAGTCCCTGGGAACCACTACTATTGTTTGATATTGTTTTTTGTTGTTATATGAAGACAGGGATGTTCTTGGGTCAATATCTGCTTTAATTAGAGTGGATATGCTTAAATGTTTCTGTTATCAGTAAAAATATGTAAAGATAAGTGTGAGAAATTAGGCTGTGTTCACAAGGAATCTCAGTCAAAACTCACATCTCTCAAAATTTCCTTTAGATCTTGGACCTTCACTGGTGGTTGTTGAGGACAAAAGAGAGCTGGGATCTGTATTTTCTAAACCACCAAAATCCTAATTAATATGTACTCTCATGTTTCTCACAAAAAGGGAGTGTTTCTTTTCCAGAAAGTGTTAAATTTGATGTATAAAGATGTAGAATATGAATACATGTTGTGTCATCAGAGATTTATTCTTGCCAATATTTTTGTTTAGTATTGTCAGATGTCTGCTTTTAGAAAAAAATGTCAAAAATCACACACACACACACACACACACACACACACACACACACTTTGACAAGTTATTCTAATTTAACAGTGGAAGATAGTTCCACCATTTCGTTTGATTTTTGACCTCTGAGGGCCTGTTGAAATAAGTCGCAAAGAAACTGTTAAAAGATCTGTTGGAACTTAGTTTCTGTTGAAAAGATATGTTACCAATGAGTGATTTTTTAAAAAATTTTTAAAGTATTAAAAAATATTTCTTACTCTTTGCAGTCGGTTAGTTCTGCGAGTCTCAGGCCCATCCTTCCTTTCCTACTCCCGCCCTCCGTCTCCCACTTGAGGCGCTCCTTGCTTCTCATCTGTGTCTGTTGCAGCGGCCTCTGAACTGGTCCTGCTCTCTATTCTCACCCTGGCACAAGCAGCTTCCATTACTCAGAAGAGCACTTCCTCTTTTAGACCCTTGATTGGTTTCCCATTGAGCTGTACGTAAGGTTTAAACTTCACGGCAGGGCCTAGAAGGTTCTCATGGTGTTTATGTACTTTTTATGTCTTCACATCTTGCCCTCCCCTCTCGAATGCTTTATGCTTTGGCTTACTAAATTCTATTTCTCTCCCATCCTTGCAGTATTTCACATCCCTGATTTTCCCAGTGCTAGTCTCCCTGCACCGAGTGTCCTTCCCTTCTTTTGTCAGCCTGTAAAATAGAGCTTATGTGTCACGTTTCATCTCCAGGAATGGCCCGTTGTTCCTTCCTCCGCTAGACCTGTGTCATGTCTGTATTTTGCTTTACTTCGTCCCATTCCAAATGTGCTTTTACTCTCTTCCCACATTGTGAGGTTGCTGCCGTGCTTGGCCTGACTCAGGGTAACGTTGTAGTCAGGAACCGGCACCATGTGTTTCTGGCACGTAAGTGGCAATTAAGTGAAAGTTATTGAAGGTTGGCAAATGTATTAAAGTTTAAGAAAATCAGGTTGAACTCTGAATGAACTGATTACATCAGTAAATAAAGTTTGCTTACTTTATGTCTCCTTTGTACATGTCTCTGTTAATCGTAGTCACCCCTGTGTATCTATGGGTTCTACATCTCAGATTTAACCAATCACAGTTCCACCAACCTTGGATTAAAAATACCCTGAGAAAAAATACATGCTTATATTGCATATGTATAGACTTTTGTTTTCTTGCTATTATTTCCTAAATAATATAATAGCTGTTTATATGGCATTTACAGTGTATTAGGCATTGTGAGTTATCCAGAAAGGGTGTGATTAGTTTTATAAATACTACATTTCATAGAAGGGAACTGAAAATCCATGGATTTTGGTACCCACAAGGGATCTAGGAACCAATCTCCTCTGTATATTGAGAAGGTGTATTGTATTTTATATTGTCAAAAAGATAGTTTGGATAAAGAAAATACATAATAAAAGGAAAAAAATTGGTACTGTATTGGAAATGATTGCAATGGTTTTAATGATGCCTTTCTTTTTCTCATTTGAGATACGGGATTTTTGAACGATGTAAAGAGTTGATAGAGGCAGGATATGATGTCAGACAACCAGACAAAGAAAATGTATCGCTTCTTCACTGGGCTGCTATTAACAACAGGCTGGATCTTGTAAAGTAAGATGGGATAGATGTGTGTTAATTGTATATTTATAATTCTGGACCTCTCCTTCAAGTACCAGTACTGAAGCATCTGTAATCCTCTGTTTTTAATGAACACCCGAAATCTTCTGCCCACACATCAGTTGTAGAGTTGAAGAGGACCGTAGAGATCATCCGATCCAGGATTCTCACTGGTCCAGAAAGAAAAATTAGAAGAAGCCAAAGGGTCCCATCATAAGATAAAGGTTAGGACATGAAAGTGAATCATTACGTAACAGACTTTTCAGGATAGAAGAAAGTTTTGTCTAATTTAGAAGAAACACTGAAATATGTTACACTGTAAAGTCAGGAGGAATAGACATGTAGGGAATTAAACCTTTTTTTAAAACAGTAAGTATATAATACACTTTTGGGTGGGCAAGTATCAGACTGTATAAATTATTTCTCCTTCATGAAACACTACTGCCTGCTAATTTTTTTGTTTTATACTTTAACATATAAAATGTGCGTGTGTGTGTAAGTGTATATATATTTTGTGTTACAGAATTATGTATTTAAAATCCTTGAGGCTTAAAAAAATGAAAGTTACTAATTTTTACAATATTCTAGCACACGTTATACTCACAGGCCAACTCCAGGTATATTGTGTGGGTAATATGATGCATGGAGCGTAACTGTGAAGTAATCAGATTAACTCCTCTAAAGCACGGAAGAAAACTACTTACAACAATATAGGTCCACCTTATGCAGTGCATCATGGCTCTGCTCCCAATATTTCAAATTTCTAACTTTTATGAAAGGATTTTACATTAATTTTCTATCACTTTTGGAATGTTTCCTTGGTAATTATACTTTGAACTGTTTTAGGTAATATAATTTCACGTTTCTACTTCTGAATTAAGTAAATATCTGACCCTAAATCCTTTGAATGTAAACTATTTTAATAGTGTGGTAGTTAGAATTGCCTGAGTGTTGTTAGTATGTGTTTAGTATGAGAGTTATAATAGAATGCTAATCACAGCAGGAATAATTACTTAGACGCTAAGAATGTTTCACCAGGGATTTGTCTGATACTGCTGTATAAATTTTGGAGACTTTTATAGATCTAGATGCTTTATGGAGATGATTATTATAATCTGTTTTCCAACATATCTATTACTAAGAAAAAAGCAATATTTTTTATCTCAATATGAATTTTAAGTTTTAAATCTCATCTTCATTTATGTCTGTTTTAACAGGTTTTATATTTCAAAAGGTGCTGTTGTAGATCAGTTGGGTGGAGATTTAAATTCAACTCCTCTTCACTGGGCCATCCGGTAAGGTTCCTTTAAGTGCTGAAATTAAATAACCCTACATGGTTGGAGGCCACCATATTGTAAATGACAGTTACAGGCAATTTGAAAGGCTTCTTTTGTGGGAGTTTTTTACGTTTTGTTTAAAAAGATACTAGTTTTCCAGAAAGGATGTTTGGGTCTTTAATTCGGGGCTCCATTATGAGTATCAATTTCAAATATGAGTGTTATACTTTTTTATAAATAGAATATGCAACTTTTATATTTGAACACATTAATAAATAAGTTATTTAGTGAACTATAAACTTAGGCAGTTCAGTCTTATGACAGATGCCTGTTTGGTAACTTAGACACTTACCCCATCATTCTTGGCAATGGGTCTTTTACATAATGAAGTTTTTTGTTTTTTTAATTTAAACATTCATGTATCATTCAATCATCTCCTATAGTTGTAGTTATATTTTATCTTTTTTTTTTTTTTTTTTTTTTTTTTTCACCGGGAACTGAACTCGTGACTTTGAGCTTGCCTTGCAGGCACTTTGCCGCTGAGCTAAATCCCCAGCCCTGTAGTTATATTTTAAAGAGAGAGATTCCCTCTCAAAAGTTTTAATTCTAAAGCATATCTCTGTATCTTCGAGGGTCATTGAACTTTTGAAAGCTGACACAGGATTAACAAGAAATTTTGAGTAGGCCAACTTCTTAGAACATTTATATTACTTAGTATCCTCTTTTCTCTTACGTGTTGACCTTCTGATGTTAAAGGAATAAACATGGATATTTAACAGCTTCTTCCTTTCTTTTAATTTTGCTCTCTGGTGATGAGGTTGACATGAACCTGAAACTGAAGTATGTAATTGTTTGTGTAAGACAATGAGGTGCATCTTTTCTCCATAGACAAGAGTTTTGAGGAATCTAGGGATAACTTACCACATTTAAGCTACTGAAGTACAGTGCTATCATGAAAAGGAACTATATTCTAGTAAGAGAATATATGGTTCTTATGATTACCTCAGTTTACCATGGTCTGTGAATATTATGCTTATGTGTATCTGGCTAATGATTATTTTTGTTTTGAAAATAACAACAGTGAAGTCTTAGATGTTTTAAAATTTTCATGGTTAGAATTAGTCATATACAATTACTATTTACACATGGTAACAACCTAAGGTTTCAGTTGGACTGGGAGGTTATCTGATTTATCGTTTCTCCTCAAGAAGGACCATCCATATAGCTCTACATGTAGAACACCTTTGTGCAAGACATTTATAAATCTCCAGTGTTTTAAAAATCTTACTGTGGGGCTGGGGATTTAGCTCAGCGGCAAAGCGCCTGCCTGGCAAGCGCAAGGTCGTGAGTTCGGTTCCCGGTACCGGAGAAAAACCAAAACCAAAAAAAAAAAATAAATAAATAAAATAAAAATAAAAATAAAAATAAAAATCTTACTGTTAGGAAGTGTTCATTATATCTAACAAAAAACCCTCAGGTCTTAGGAATAGTTTTTTTCCTGGAGTTTCTTTGGTTTTTCTGCATGCATTCTGTTTGTACAGAATACAGCATAATTTTTACCTTGTGTTCACAGACAGGGGCATTTACCTATGGTCATACTGTTACTCCAGCATGGTGCGGACCCCACTCTCATTGACGGAGAGGGTTTCAGCAGCATTCACCTGGCAGTATTATTTCAGCGCATGCCTATTATAGCGTATCTCATCTCAAAGGGACAGGTATGTGTTGAAATGTTCCTTGTACTCTATATAAGCTGAAGGGATTAGGAAGATTACTAGTTGTCCTCTGCCCTTCTTTTTAAAATGGAAGTTAATGGATATCCAGATGTTCAAACATTAGCCTCATGCAGTCTGGCTATTAAATATGCATTTTCAGCTTCTCTGGAGGGAAAGGGACAGGACGTTTAGCTCAGCAACATGCAATAGATGTTTCTAAAATTTGTGTGCCTATAATAGTTTGCCTTATGACCCTAGTAATTTTTAGTTTTTTTTTTTTTTATAAAAATGACTGTAAAGCCTGTGTTTTTCCTCTAGTTGAAGGTAGAAATGGTTAATGATCACTAAATTAACCCATTCATTTGCTTTTGTTAGTTGAGCTCAAAGAGTGAGTCAGGTTGAATGTATACTTACTGTTCTCAAAGTCCTTCCACGGAACAGGACTTGCCTTGAGAAGCAGAGGTTAATACAGATTATTGGCCGTGGAAGTTTCGCTGTCAGCCATACTCGCCTGGATTGTGCTTTCGGGTGACGGAGTAGTTCATGTATTAGCAGTTTCACACAAAACAGGCGTGGAAACATACCTGGCCAAATGCTGTTGGAAAGATTGCACTCTCTTTAAATAAGTGCTTTCTCTCAGATTTTACCAATTGAAGTAGAATAATTACAACCTCTGGGCTTCATTTCAGAAAGATGTATGAGGAGGAGTCCTTTCTGCTTCTCCTTGGGCTCTTTCCCAAGTTCTCTTCCTCGAAGACCCTTAAGAATCTTCAGTAAATATCTATTTTCTTTGGCTTCTTTGAAACCATTGACACCGGAAACCTAGACCTGCTTTGTAAAAGCAGCATATCCTTATGAAGATATGACTTTGTTTTCTGTCTTTATTCCAGAAAATAGAAAAGAATTTTTTATGTTTTATTATTTGAAACTTAATATACTAAGTCCCAAAATGCAAGCAGCCTCGGAAGATAGGGAGTTGCACTGAGAGAGAAATTAGGGAAACCACACCCTTCACCCTAGCTTCCAAAAAAAATGAAATATTTAAGAGTCAGTCTAACAAAGAAAGTAAAGGATCTATATGTTGAAAATTACAGTGCTCTGAAAAAGGAGATCAAAGAGGATATCAGAAAATGGAAAGATATCCCTTGCTCATGGATAGAAAGAACCAGTATAGTGAAAAAGGCCATACTCCCAAAATTGTTATACAGATTTAATGCAGTCCTGTTCAAAATACCATTAGTATACCTCAGGAACTAAAGAAAACATTAAAATTCACCTTGAACAGAAGAGGGAAAGGCAATCCTGGGCAACAAAGGCAAGACATCATAATCCCTGACTTGAAATTATACTACAAAGCTACTGCGATAAAATCAACATGGTACTGGCCATAAAACAGACCTGAGGAACAGATTAGAAGATGCGGACACAACTACAAACACACTCAGCCACTTTATTTTTGACAAAGGGGCTGAGTTCATTGGAAGGAATGTAGTCTCTTTAATAAATGGTGCTAGAAAAATTGGCTCTGTACATGCTGAAGACTAAAACTAGACCCATGTCTGTCAGCATGCACTAAAGTCAAAATGGATCAAAGATCTAAATATTAAAACAGAAACACTAAATCTACTGGAAGAGAAAGTGGGTAGAAATCTTGAAGACACAGGTATAGGTAGAGTTCATGAACAAAACCCAGACTGAACAGGAAGTACTTTAAAGAATCAACTGCTGGGATCTCCTCTTATTAAAAACCTTTTGTACAGCAGAAGAAATCACCAACAAAGTGAAAAGACAACCCATAAAGTAGGAAAAAATTTTAGCTAACTGTCTCTCAGACAAAAGACTTCTATCTAGAACATATAAAGAATTAAAGACGAAATCCAAAAGTGGACATCTGAGATGAATACACACTTTTCAGATGAAGAAATACAAATGGCAAATAAATACATGAAAAAATATTCAGCGTCATTGTTCATTCAAGAGATGCAAATTGAAACAACACTGAGATTCCATCTTACCCCAGAAAGAATGGCTGTCATCAAGAAATCAACCAATAACAAATGCTGGAGCAGCTGTGGGGAGAAAGAAACCTTTCTGCACTGTTGCTGGGAGTGTAGACTGGTACAACTACTGTGGAAATCAATGTGGAGATTGCTTAGAAAACTAGGATTAGGGGCTGGGGATTTAGCTCAGTGGCAAAGCGCCTGCCTGGCAAGCGCAAGGTTGTGAATTCGGTTCCCGGTACCGGAGAAAAACCAAAAAAACCAGAAAACTACGATTAGAGGTCCACTTAGCTATTACACTTCTGGGTATGTTCCCAAAAGAATTAAAAACATCATACCACAGCAATATAGGTGCACCATGTTTATAGCAGCACAGTTTGTAATAGCTAAATCTTGAAAATGAAACAAATGCCTATCAATTGAGGAATGGATAAAAAAGATGCCTTTTTATGCGGTGGAGTACTACTCAGCCATAAAGAAGCATAAACTTGAGCCTTTATAGGTAAATGGATGCAATTTGTGACCATACTCATAAGTGAAATAATTCAGACTCACATGTGTAAACATCATATTGTCTCCTGGGGAGTGAAGATAAATAAGGTCTGAAATGTACAGTAGATTCTGTGAAATGGGAAGAAATTGTTCAAATGCAAAAAGGAACTAGGATGGATAAAAAGGGAAAGGACAGGGAAAAGGAAAAAAAATGCAAGTCAGTTATGTTATTAGTGTCTCTTAATTCATTAAAAAGGAAGGTCTGTACTAATATTGATTGGAGAATTTTTTATGCTCATATCTTATACCCTGGGCATCTACTTTATAACAACATATAATGTATTAACTATTGTTATTCTCCTATTATTTTGTTATGAAATTTTGTTTTAACTTTTTTCCATAAAATAAAATTTTCAAAAAAGAAGATAGGGAGTTCATTACTGAAATTGTTTAGGTAGAGATTGGATGATGTTGCATAAAAAATAATAGCATGAATTTAATTTGGATATATGCTAGATGATTTTGAAGGTCTCTACATCTCTTATATATAACGGTAGCTACTAATGGTTAACTTTTTACCCTAGCTGCCTTTCTTTTAAATTACATAGTGCTTTATATCATATATTCAAGTTTTCCTTTAGAAATATTTTATTGAAATCCACCTATTTTCCACCCTACAAGCAGAACATTTGTTACTTAGGTGATATTTAAACCCTCTGTATAGATAATGGTAAGACTGACAGTGTTTGAAACATATTTCTGTTAAGAAAGAGCCTGTTGATTTTGTTGTGTTGCTGACAGTTGTGTTGCTTGCTTCTTTTTGAATAGAGTGTGAATATGACAGATGTAAATGGGCAGACGCCTCTCATGTTATCTGCTTACAAAGTAATTGGGTGAGTTTAATTGAGTTGCCTCAATTGGATTCTTGGTTCCTAATACTCATAAAAAAAAAATTCCTTACAGAACAGGCAGCGATGCCTTAGCATATGCTTGTTAACATGACTGATATTCCTCCATTTGCATTTTGAAAAGACGGCTACAAGCTTAAATGTTTTCTTAATTTCAGATCTAGATGGTAAATGTCTAAACACAACTAACATTTCAGATTTGCTGACATTATTGTTGACTGCTCTGAAGATATTGATTGTAACTGACCTATGAAAGTTCACATGCTCATATCAGACATGTATTTAAGTTTTTCTGCATACCGTATAAGCGTATGTACTTAATGACAGTCGTGAAGTAGTCCAGGGTCTGGTATTCATCTGTGCAAATGCAGGCTGCAGCTCTTGCTTTGTTGGTTTATTTCTACCTTTATACTAAGTTGCTGCTCCTTCTGTTCGATATGATTTCTGGGAACAGAGTTCATTGTAATGCTGTTTCCTTTTGTGAGAGGGGCGGGACTAAGGGTAGAATTTTGTTAGAAAGCATTTTGTCTTTGGTATTCTAAAGTCAGGTATATTTCTCTAAAGTTCTTGACAGAGTAATAAATAGAATTTTGTTTTTATTGAAAGAACCTTTTAGTCATGAATGAAGGGAAGGTATGAATGGGAAAGAACATATTTTATTACATTCTGTCCTCTAGTCCATAGCTTTCTAATATGTACAGGTATTTTAGGATGCTACAAGTTCTTTCTTGCACAAAATTATCAAAAATAGAACTTCAGGCTATGTGTATAAGGTGTATATGAATCATAAATAGATTTCATGTTTAGACTTGAGTCCTATCCCCAGAATATCTCATTGTGATATTGCAGATATTCTAAAAAAAAAAAATCCAAAATCGAAACATTTCTGGTCCCAAGTGTTTTGGATAAAGTGTACTCAACCTGTATTTGTACTTGCTTTATTTGATAATCAATTGCAGGGTGAATGTAAAGTTAGCTTTTGGATTATCAGCTGAAATATGCATTTAATTGTTAATTGGATAAATAGTATGATACTTAATGTAATCCAGAGGTAAAGCCACAATTTAAAACAAAATATTAACCAAGAGCAGTGACACAAAATAAGTTTTTTCTTAGTCTTCTGTATTAGTGTTTCAATTATGTTTATAGCACACTATCATTTAATAGGTCTTTTTTTCCTTAATCTCTCTCATTAGTTCCTAGAGTGGAATTCTTCACAAAGAAGTTCCTCAGTTCTTTGGGATACGTACTGATTAACTCATTGGTTTAGAAGATACACTGTTTATATTTACTTCTCAAATCTTCCTCCCTGTTAATGCCTCTTGGTATTTTTTTTTTTGTTTTGAGGCAGGCCAGAACCAACTGCATTTCTTTTAAAGTTTAACCCTGCTCTCAATGTTGTGGATAAAATACACCAAAATACTCCACTCCACTGGGCGATTGCATCAGGAAATGTTAATGCAGTTGATAAACTTTTGGAAGCTGGCTGTAGCTTGGCTATCCGAAATGTTAAGGTATGGTCAGGTATTTATCTCCTTTATTTTGTTTTATCTTCAGTTCGAGGGTTGATAATTTAACATACAGTTGAACTATGTAGAGTAGGAGGCTCAGTGGCAGAACACTTGCCTAGTGTGTATGAAGCACTGCAAAAAAAAAAAAAAAGGAATGTATTTGCTTTGATTTAACAATAAACAATAATCATTAGCTACCTTTAGAATAAATAGGTTGAGTCTGTGATTCTGGAGAAGACTGTCCAACAGCTATAATATATCAAAAGTCTAACTGAACTTTTGGGCTGGGGATTTAGCTCAGTGGCACAGCGCCTGCCTAGCAAGCACAAGGTCGTGAGTTCGATTCCCGGTACCGGAAAAAACCCAAAAAATAAATAAGTAACTAACTGAACTTTTTTTTAAGGGAGAAACTCCTCTGGATATGGCTCTGCACAGCAAAAATCAGCTCATTATTCACATGCTAAAAGCAGAAGCCAAAATGAGAGCCAACCAGAAGTTCCGACTTTGGAGGTGGCTGCAGAAATGCGAGGTATCGTCTTATCAGGCCTGTTCAATGGGAGATGGAATTTTGGGCTCATTTGTCTTGATTTTTAGGGGAAACCGGAGAGTTGGTTTTGTCCTGCATTATATCTGCTGATTATATTTTTCTTACGTTCTTCATGACCCAGATTTGGAAATGTAGCATCTCATTGTATATTTAGCACTTCCTCACCTAGACAGTGGCTGCAAAACTGTGTGATTTTGTGAATATTGTAATATACTCCCACATTTATTTAATGAATGCATCAAAATGCAAATGATTTTAATTCTTGGAGAAGCAAAACGAAAACACGTTTTTGCAAGATATTTTATAGAAGCCTTTTTTAAAGAAGTCTTTCCTTATTAAGTTTTTTTTCTCAAAAGGATAATAGTAACATTCAACATGTTTTCTTAGAAAGAGTTAGATTTTTAAACAATGATGCTGAAACTTCAGGCTTATTATGTCACTTCATAAAATAAAACATCTGGAATTTTGGGAAATGTAATCCAAATTTTATTCATTTTTTGAACTCAGCATTCCTCTGAAGAATGTTCTAAACTCTAAGGTGAACTGAATAATAGAAAAATTTAAGTTATAGTAGTGAATATAATTCAGATTGTCTTGGCTTGATTTCACTGTTTCTGTTGTTTTTTAATATAGAAACTTACCTAATAGAAGTTAGTAATTATACTTTCAGAGTGATTCTAAATTGACAGATAGTAGTTTTCTAAGTAGAGGGTGACTGAATACTAGACCTATTTTATATTGAGGTGTATGAAATAGGAGAGAGACTCTCCTTTGCCACCTGCTTTAGTTTGTAACCCTCTTCTTCTTGGTAAAATGCCCCAGGATTTTGTCCTTGAACCCCTATTCATTCCCTAAATGGCATCTATAAATTGACAATTCCCAAATGTATCTCTGCAGTGTAGACTTTTCCAGATTCATAAATGCAGTTACCAGCTGGACTCATCCCGTTCAGGGTCCAGTAGACATCCCTCATGTAACCAGTCCAAAACTGAACTCCTTCTGACCTGACTGCTTTCCCACGCTGCCTCAGCCTTCCCCTCCTCAGTAGGTAGCAAGTCTAGCTTTCCAGTCATCTTTGACTTTTCTCTGTCATGCCTCTCACCAAGTTCACTAGAAAGACATGGCATGTAGCCTAGTTCTGCCCGTGGTTTATAGCCAGAACCTGACCCTTCTCACCATTCTAGCCATGCTGTGTCAGCCCAGTGGATGAATTTTTGAAATTGTAAGTTGGCTGTTACCACTCATCTGCTTAAATTCCTATGATGTCTCCTCATTTTTGCCAGAATAAAAGCAAAGTCCTTACAGTGGCTTTCAGTGCTCTGGGTGGTTCGGGTTTTTATATACTGTGCCGTCAAATTCACTTAATACATTTATCTCCCCAGTTAGAATTTAAGTGCAATGAAAGAAAAAGCTTAAATTCCTCAGTGTGTCCCAAGCACTTAAAATAGTGCCTTCCATCAAATATTTCTTGAATGAAAATTAGTGTGACTCATCTAGAAGAGTGTTATATCTGGGATTTAGGGTTTTGAGGTCCTTATTTCAGTTCTGAGATTATGTTTGTAGTTTCGAGTTTACTTTTTTGTAGAAAGCTGAGCTTATTTTCTGTCACCAAACAAATAAGAATTGATATCATTTATAACTTCTCTATTCCCAGATATGCCTTAGAGAAACAAAAGTGGAAGAATTCAGGACAAAATATGTGTTTTTCCTCTTTGCTGTTGTAAAAGTCCTGCTTACTTTCAAGGCCCTCTGTCTTATGGTTAAGGGACTGCAGTATGGAGCATGGTTTCTGTCTTGGTTACTTTTCTCTCCTTGCTGAGAAAAAATATCTAACACCCAAAATTGAGGAAGGAAAGGTTTTATTTAGCTCACAGGCTGTGGAGGTTTCAGTTCATACTCAGCTGGCTCCAAGACAGGGTGGCACATGGCAGAGGGCAACAGTTCATGGTGGCAGAACAGCAAAGCAACAAGAGCAAAAGGAGGAGTGGCAGAGAAAGCAAGCCTCTTTCCCTCCCTTACATTGTAAGCAGGCTGCCCCCACCCAGGGAGCCTGTAGCACTCACATAATCTCCATGCCCTCCTCTTGCCCAGGCTCAGGATGAATACAAAGTAAGCACCCTGGCTCCCTGCTGAGTCACATAGTTAACTTTCTGAACTTCTCAAATTGATACAATGAACAACATCCCAGAAGGGTAAGGGCATGTCCTTTTCACCCCAGGATACAGAACTGCTGAGTCACTTAGCCAAACCTCTAGACTCCCCAAGTTGACACAGTGTATCAACCGTAACAGTTTCCATGCAGACACCATTAGTTCAGAGAACTTTCATTCTTTTAATTTCATCAAAAGAAACATGACTTTTTAGACTCCTGAGGATTTGATTTCCCTGGGATATTTGGCACCAGAAGCCACTCCCTGCTTGAAACTCTTTCTCTGCTTCTCTTGAAACCCCTCTTTCCCTAGTTTCTTATCCTACCTTTCTTTCTGGTGAGATCCACCTTTGTTCCTAACCTTGAAAACTTGTGTTGGCCAAGATTCTGCCTTCTCTGCACACATCTGTGGGATCACTCATGATTTTACCACGGATACTCCAATAAATCTTGTCTTTGCAGATGATAGGCTTGCTTTCTTAACTGCCTCCTGGATATCTCCTGGATGTCCTGAGGGATATAAACTCTGCATACCCCAAACCAAGCTCATATGTTTTTGCAGAATTTTTTCCTCCTAACCTTTATCGGGGGTTGGTACCATCTGCTATCCAGTTTGGAGCTCTTATATTCCCTGCGTTTGGTCTTGGGTGTATTGATTTTTGTGTAGTCCCTTTGGCTTGCCTTATGCTTTCTGATATAGAGCATCATTTGAAAGAAATTATTTTTTTTTAATTTTGGTTTTTATTAACTCTACAAAAGCCCACAGTTTCTCAGAGGGGGGAAAAAAGCAAAATGCAATATGTTTAAAGCATCATTTTATGAAATGTACAGCTTTTCAAAGATTGCTTTTAAAATATGTGAATTGCCCAGATTTCAACTTTTCAGTCTGCAGTTTTGAAGAAGAACTTAACTATGCTCTTATATTGAGTATTATAAAATAAAGAAGTTTTTGAACCCAGCTAATTATCATCACATACTTAGGTGAAAACCCATAAAATCCTAACGTTCTGAATCTCTTAACAGCTCTTCCTGCTGCTCACACTCTCTGTGATCACCATGTGGGCTGTCGGATACATACTGGACTTCAATTCAGATTCTTGGCTTTTGAAAGGATGTCTTCTAGTAACACTGTTTTCTCTGACATCTTTGTTTCCAAGGTGCGTATATTAACTTCTCAAGGTGCGTTATTGCATTTCCAATGTAATTGCTCATTTCTGTTGCTGATTAGCTGGAGTCACAGATTTTTATAGAGCTATAAATATTAACCGTATAACAACATCCACAGGGTGGGGAGAAAAGGGCTTTGGTAGCATTTTTTTAGTAGCATCATTGCTTCACCCAGTAATTTCCTCAAATTGACAACTGGTAGAAAATCAGTATCCCAGGCTGCTGAATTGTTAGTTTCTTTGAATAATGAGAAGAGTTTTATAACCATTTGGCATCTTGATGCATTTTGCCCATTTTTTTCCGAAATTCTTTGTTTCTCCTTTTTAGGATCTAAATTCATTTTGAGCTAGTTATTTTTGCTCTTAATGATTTTGTCCCCAGTACTGGAGATGGAACTCAGGGACTTCACGCCAGCCACATCCCCAGCCCTTTTAATTTTTTTTATTTTGAGACAGGGTTCACTGTGTTGCCCAGGCTGGGCTTGAGCTTGTGATCCTTCTGCTCCATTCCCCAGAATACTGAGATTACAGGTGTTCACCACTCTGTCTTGCTACTCTCAATGATTTTTAATTAAAATGACCTCATTAAAATGGGGGCGGCAGGGCCAGGCATATAGCTCAGCAGCACAGCACCTACCTGCCAAGCACAAGGCCTTGGGTTTGAATCCTGGCACCACAAACAAATAGGGGAAGGGTATGAAACAGTAAATATGGTGTGGCCCTGTTTTTAGGAAAATGCTTAGCATGATTATGTATAGCTAATATAATCAGGTTGCCTGGATTTTAACACGTGGCAGTCTGATCTTGAGCAAGCTGCTTTCCTTCCCTGCCTCAGTTTCTTCATCTGTAAAGCCAGGTACTGTGATAATTCCTGCCTTACACTTAGTACACATAACTGCTTAGGACAACAGCTGACATGGTAACCGCATCACACCCCAGACCCGCCTCTCCTTTCCTTCTCTAGGCCGGTGCAGCGGCGTCCAGTTCTCACGCAAGTGAGGGTGTCACCCTTGCTTCTTCCTTCTCTTCCCACTCCTGACCCGAGACAAGTACTTCCTCTGCTGCCCCATTGGTCCGCCTCTCTCCTTCCCCTTTCCCCGCACCCCCACGTAGCCTCCCGGCTTCTCTCCAGACTTCAGTCCTCCAGTTCACCTCCCCACCCTGCACAGTCAGGGCAGATGAGCTTCTGCCTTCTCCCTGCCTGAGCCCCTCGGGAGCCTGCCCTTGTTCTCAGAGTAAAACCCAGCCTGCGAAGTGTTTTTGTCATTTGTCTCCTCACCGCTTGCTGACTTCATCCCTCTCCCGGCTCCCCACGCTGCCCTCGCCTTCCTGCTGTTCCTTGAACACATGAAGCTCACTCCCACCCGGCGCCTCGGCTGCTGCGAGTGTCCCTGCCTGGAGTGACCTGACACTCTGTCTGTGCGCAGCTGGAGGCACCTCTCAGGCCTCAGCTCAGGTCACACCTCCCTGACTGACTGCTGCGTAGCCTGCCTCCTTATCTTCATGCACTTACTCTCCTACAGCGTAAGGCCCAGAAAAGCAAGAGATTACTCTGCCTTGGGGCACTTCCGTTCACTGAATGGAAAACAAAAGAATGTAATGATGAAAACCCATAGAAAGAATCTGAAAGGAAATAGGGTGTGATTCTGAGTATTCCTAAAGCCTTCTTTCACCCGTGGGCCTTCTCTGGAATACATATGTACACTTTTGTCATAAGGGGAAACAGAGTATTACAGGAATCTGATTGTTCAGCCACCTAACACCAGGAGACTTGGATGAAACCGAGTTCATATTTAAATGTAAAGTAGAAGCTCATGTTTCTGAAAATAGCAGTGTATCTAAAATTGCCTGCTACTCAGAAAACTTGTAACTTAAAAATACTCATTTTGAATCAAGCATGCGCTCCCATGACCCCAGCACTTGGGAGTCTGAGGCAGTAGGATTGGCAAGTTCAGGGTCGGCCTGGTGTCCGTCACAGGTGTGAGATCAGCTTGCAAGATGGTGAGCCCCACCTGTCTCAAAACAGCCACAAGAGGGGCTGGGGATTTAGCTCAGCGGCAAAAGCGCCTGCCTTGCAAGCGCAAGGTCGTGAGTTCGGTTCCTGGTACCCGAGAAAAACCAAAAAAAAAAAAAAACAGCCACAAGAATCATCTCCCACTAATTGAATTGACTTGGTTTCTAAATAAATTTTAAGCCAAATCACCAGGGATTACTTTTTTCTCAGAAAGCAAGGGTTGGCAATACCTACCCAAGTAGGACACGAGCCCTTGAGATTTTGTTTGGTTATTTTAGTGCAAACCCAAGCTATATGTGTGAAAAGTTTGCATTTTGGTTTTGAAGACAGTGAGTTACAGCTCTTGTGGTATGCTTGACGTGGACACGATTCCAACGGGAGTGAAATGCGTTTGGCCAGATCCTGGGAGTTTGCACAGACCCCGTTTGGCCTGTTCTGGCAGCCTGTGAGTCCCTGAGCTTAGACTGGTTCTTCTCAAGTGTGGTTTTGAACTCATTATGGTTGTGATGTGATGGCTTTTTATAGACCCTTCATACCTCTACCAAGCATCATGTTTTCTGGTATAAATTTTAAGATATGTACAGGTAAACTGTATTTATTCATAAAGAGATTGTATTGCATATTTGATGTGAAAGCTTTTGGCTTTTTTTTTTTAATTATAGTCTTAAGGGGCTGGGGATTTAGCTCAGCGGCAAAAGCGCCTGCCTGGCAAGCGCAAGGTCGTGAGTTCGGTTCCCGGTACCGGAGAAAAA